>NC_141153.1:109232467-109565045 GCF_053477565.2 Lygodium microphyllum
GAAATTCAGGCATTACATCCTCTATGAAAAGGTAGTGTTCTATACGAAGGCGGAAGGGCTAAGATTGCTTATGAACAAGCTACAGCCGCCTGATCGTTTGGCAAAGTGGTTAATCACTTTGCAGAAGTTCGATTATGAGATTAAGAGTAAGCCACCGAGGCTGCAGGGTATTGTGGAATGCCTTGTGGATTTCGGGGAGCCGAAAGAGACTTTGACTGAAGGAAGTGATATTGAGAAAATGTTTAAAATTGATACAGCTTCTATTCCATCTTGGTATGCTGCTATTACGCATTATCTATCAACAGGAGAGACTGGAGCTGGTTTGTCAAAGTCTGAAAAGAGAAAAATCAAACAACAGGCATTGAAGTTTTCCTTTATCGCAGGGACACTATATCGGCAGGGTGTTGATGATATTTACCACTGATGTGTAATGCCTGACGAGGTTCCTTTCATCTTGGAAGAGTGCCATGACTCTGCATGTGGAGGGCACTTTGCAGGACGGTTGACAGCGGAGAAAGCTTTAAGAGCTGGATATTGATGGCCGTCCATCTTCCAAGATTCTTTTGAGTATGTAAAGAGATGTGATACCTGTCAAAGGCATGACAGCCGCGAAAATAGAAAACGTCCACTTATGCCTATTATGGCTATCCTTCCATTTGAGAAGTGGGGTATTGATTTTGTGGGTCCTATCACCCCGTCGTCCACTACCCAGAAGAGGTATATTATAGTAGCCACTGATTATTTTACAAAATGGTCAGAAGCGCGGGCGACGAGGCAGGACAATGTAAAAGAGACTGCAAGTTTCCTTTTAGAGCAGATTATCTGCCGTTTTGGTCCACCGAGGGAATTAGTGTCGGACCGTGGAACCCATTTTTTGAATAAGGTGATCCAAAGCTTGACTGAAGCTTGGCAAATCAAGCATAATAAAACGACTCCTTATAATCCGCAAGCAAATGGGCAGGTTGAAAGTACTAATAAGCAGCTTGTGGGGATCTTGTCTAAAATAGTCTCTGAGAAGAAACGAGACTGGGACAGGAAGTTGTATGTGGCAGTATGGGCGTACAATACAACGTTCAAGCGAGCTACCGGCCATACTCCATTTAAATTGGTTTATGGGGAAGAGTGTGTGTTACCCCTTGAAATCGAATTGCCGACCATACGGTTTGCAATTAACCACTCTTTGGGAGATAAGGATTCCCTTTTTGAACGTTTCACGACTACAGCCCACCTGGATGAGCTGAAGTTGCAGAGCTTATTACACCAGGAGGTAGCTAAACGTCGGATGAAGCAGTTGCATGAACTTAGAGCGAAGAAATATACTTTTAAAAAATGGCAATTAGTCCTCTATTACGATGCGCGTAGGGAGCTGTTTCCAGGGAAGCTGGAACCTAAATGGGATGGTCCCTACAAGATTGTCAGGTTAGGGAAAAATAGGTCTACGGCCCTATTAGCTGATCTACAGGGAGTAGAGTTTAAAAATAAGGTTAATCTTAATAATATTAAACCTTATTATTTCTAAGTATGCTAATATAGAGAAATGCATTGCAGGTCCATGCTAGGGATGATTTGAGCTTAAAAGCTGGTTAAAGGGGCAGTTAATCCCTTATTTGGAGCACCCATATCTGGAGCAGAGATACCATCAGGGAAAACTTATCTGGTGGAGCAAAGGATATAAAGTGATTGAGCAAGAAGATGGAACCTTTGTGTGGGAGATTAAAGTCTTCTGCCATCACTGCTTGCGACTGTTGACGAGTATCCCTGTTGAGTTTAATGAAGAAGGTGGGATGGAGCCATCAGTTCATCCTCTTAACATGCTAAACTTTGATTATCATAATTACGAATAGAGGAGTTCGTGATGGCCGACTGTGTAAACCCATTGTGGACGTATACATTATATTTTGACGGAGCGTCCAGGGCCCTAATAAAAAAGGGAGTGTTGGAGTAGTAATCGAGATCCCCGACGTAGAGTTATGATGAAGTTAGCTGCTTATCTCGGGGTAGGATTCATTAACAATATGGCAGAGTATAAAGCCTTGATTATGGGACTGCATATTGCCAAACAAGGTGGTATCCGTCGGTTGTTAGTAAAAGGGGATTCCCAGTTGATCCTGAATCAGCTAGATGGGACGTACACAGTGCGGAATCCCATTCTTTGTATGTATTATTGGACTGCTATGACCCTACTTGAAGAGTTTGAGAGAGTGTCTTTTCAGCTAATTCCACGTTACTGGAATCAGTTTGCGGATTCAGTGGCAAATCTTGCTTATGAAGAAGACATTTTCTTTAACTGTGGTCCTAGTCTGGGTATCGTTATCAATGATGAAACAAGACCCGGTCGCTTGTGGAAAATGTTATCAAAGCATGCAATATATGGTAGACGATGGTTGATATGGGTGATGCAAAGAGTAGCCGAGACCAATCTACCATTATTATCCTGGACCCATAGGTTGATTAGACAACATGTTATGCGTACGCCTCTTGCTATCTATGCAGGAGGGATGGGTCATAACCTTATGCATTTAGTTTAGGGCTGCGAGCCTGTTTTTCCTCCTTGGAAAGGAGCTTATTATTGTATATCTGTACAATTTCAAGGAGGGATGTGTAGGTGCTATTCTGTTTGATCTCATTAGGCCAAGAGGGCCAGTGTTGCGAGGTTTTGAATGTTTTATTTCATTAGGCCAAGAGGGCCGATTAAGTTTTGTAGTGAAGTGTTGTATTTCATTAGGCCAAGAGGGCCAGTTGTATGTTTAGTGCAGGTGCGGTTAATGGTTTCTTGTTTTAGTTTTGTGCTAGACAGGTTCGAAGAAGAGCTTGGAAGGAGCCTTTTGTTGCGTGGAAGCTTCTCGTGGCCCTATCTAGGTGATATCTCTCCTTTATGAGTATTGTGGTTGTTATGCTACATGTGTCTGTGTACTTGTTAAGGGGGTCTTTCTTTCTTATTGGGGACCGGCGTCCAAGGCATGAAGTCCCAAGGTTTAGGTTCAGTATGTTTGAGGGAGGTCTGAGTAGTTGTTGCCTCCTATAAAGCCGTTGCCAGGCATCGAAAGACCTATTTTAGCAGGGAGTCCTAGTGACCCTGTTCTGCTAGCCTGCTAGGCAAACATTCTAGGAGTTCCTGTTAGTTGTGAGGCAGTTAGAGAAGCCTGTCGGAAGAAGAAAAATAATGATGATAAAGGAAAAGAAATCATGAATATCTTAAAGACAATAAATATATACAAAGGTGTGTAAAAAGGGGTTCTAACCCCTATCCAAGAAAAGAAAAGAAACAAAAATTTATAAGCAGTTGATCATCGCCTTGCGAAGGCCTGGTAGATTCCTGGGGACGAGTCAGACCCGGGGCCAATGCCTTGTCTTCCTAGGGGTGGCATCTTGCTGGAAAAGAAGAAATTAAGGAAGGTTGGAGCGAAAATAAAAGTGAGCATCAAAAAAGGATTAAGTATCGCCTTGCGAGGGCTTGGTAGGTTCTTGGGTACCGAGACAGGACCTGAGGCCGATGCCATGTTCTCCTTGGGTCACTATGCTTAGCTCCCTCCTTTTTACATGCCCGAGTATGGAAAAAATAAAAACCCTGAAAGAAGACATGTGCTACAAGAAAATACTTCTTAATCAGGCTACAGGAGTCCTCGCCTAGTAGGAGGTCCTAGTTGTGTTGTCCTTAGTTAGGTAGGTAGTTCAGACCACCACTTAGGGCAACCTCTTTGATAGTTCTTTTTAGTTTGGCCGTGTTGGAGCAGTTGGTTAGTGACTAACTTCGGACTTTCTATCAGATTATGCTAGGCCTACTCCTTGTGGATGTCATGCCTTGGTTCTGTCAGGGGATAACTGTAATTTCTGGAAAAGAGGGCTGAATTCAGCATCAAGCAAGTATGCCTCTTGGAGCTCTTCAATCCAATCATGGTGGAGTTCAGTGATGGATGAGACCTTGCATGCCCACATGCGAGAGAGTGCATCGGCCACTACATTGTCCTTGCCACGGGTGTGGGTAATCTCAAAGTCATAGTTTTGTAGTGTCGCCACCCATCTACGTTGTTTGGGAGTGAGGTTGGGCTGAGCCAAGAAATATTTGAGCATACAGTGGTCACTTTTCACCTTAAATCTGCTGCCATACAAGTAGTGATGCCACTTTTTGATAGCATGAATGACTGCCAATATCTCCTGATCATAGACATGCAACTCTCTCTCTTTATCATCCAATTTTCGGCTCTCAAATGCTATTACCCCATGTTCCTGCAGCAAAACTGCACCAATACCCTGTCCACTAGCATCACACTGGATGGTAAAATCCTTTGAAAAATCGGGGCATACGAGGATGGGGGCTGAAGTGAGCAAGTCTTTCAGCTGCTGAAAACTGCGAGCAGTCAATTCATCCCATAGGAAAGCCTCTTTTTTCAGCTTGTCTATTAACGGGGCTGCAATTGTGGCATAATGGCGAATAAATCTCCTATAAAAGGAGGAGAGACCAAGAAAACCACGCATGGAGATAGTGGTAGTGGGGGTGGGCCATTCCCGGACACATTGCACTTTTTTAGGATCAACTTGGATGCCTTTTTCACTAACGATGTGTCCTAAGTACTCAACCTTTGTTTGCATAAAGACACACTTGCTTTCTTTGGCAAAGAGGCGGTGCTCTCTCAGTACATCCAAAATCTGCCTGACATGCTTCAAGTGCTCGTGCATTGACTTGCTGTAAATGAGTATATCATCAAAGAATACCAACACAAACTGGAAAAGCCATGGCTGCAATATCTTGTTCATTAAGCTCTGAAATGTGGCGGGTGCATTTGTGAGCCCAAATGGTCCGAAAGGCTATTTTGACTTCATCACCCGCCCTCATTCTGATTTGGTGGTAACTGGATCGCAAATCAATCTTAGTGAAGTAGCGTGCACCCTTGAGTTCATCAAGCAAGTCATCAATTCGAGGGATGGGGTATCTATTTTTAACAGCTGTGTTTAGTATATATCTATTTTGTATCAGCTTGATGCTTCCTTTGGTTGTTTTGTGCAGATCTACTGTGGGATTCGACGGGCTGAGTCGCCCTATCCCGTGGTCGCCAATGAGAGCGGAATTTTGATGCCGAGAAGTGCTTAAAAATAGCTAAAAATTATGAATATCAATGGAAAAATATTCAAAGTCGAAGGCAGCGGCTCGAGCTGGGACGATTTTAAGCGTCAAAGTGCTTTAAAGGCGCCCGAGCGACACTTGTTGATTTTTGATAATTTTTCAGACTGACGTGCGGGTTGTTAAGAGTTACCCGCCAATGCGGGATGTCAAGCGGGACGCGCAGAAATTTACAGCACTCGATTTGGACATCGGACGGAGAAATGGCCACAAGTTGGGCAAGATGCGAAGGGGTGGACATTAGAGTGGTCAAGTGGCAAGTGCCCTTTGGGAGCCCAAATTTTAAATGTAGCATGAAACTTTTGATGAAGAGCATGAGGAAAAAACATGGAGGATGAAGGCGCCATCAGGCGGTCGAAAAATGCGCCCACATCTTGATGGATGGATCATGTAGGTTACAAACAACCCCCCCAATGATCATTGGCAGTGATTCCCCTCTGTATGCTGACTCTATCGCCGTGCTTTGCTCCTCAAATGGTGGCCTCAATGGAGATCTCTGATTTCAGTCTTTCTCTCTCCTCCCTCTCTCTCCCTTAAGGGGCTGTTCTTGTGTGGAAAAAGACAATGAAGAATGATGGAGGAAAGCTTGTTCGGATGAGACCGGATTGCTTTCGGGTGGATGAAGACATGAAGAATGCTGATTTTGAAGATGCTAGACATTGAATGAGGGCTGACACGCAGTCCCATAGCAAAATCGAGATCCCGAGACACAAAGCCTAAGCGGTAATTCAATTTTTATGAAGAAAAAATGAGTTTTTATGCTATTTGGGTGATGAAATATTGTTCCCATGGGCTGATTATGCATTATGTTGATGTTTGCTATGAGTTTGATCAATTTATGCTCAGAAAATCAGAAAATCATAAGTGTTATGACTGAAATTAATGGTATAAAACCCGTAAAACACGCGTTTAAGAGGCAAAATGGGAGTTTCTTGCAAAATAAAGGGGAAACATGAGATATAACATCAATAAAACCTGGAATTTTACTGTCAAAGAACCTAAGGGCCATAGCCCATAATGAATCTTAATTTCTAGTTATTTTTTATTGAAGAAAATAGAGAAAAAATACCAAAAAATGGTGGAAATTGGGTTTTAAATGGGAAAAATTTAGGAAACGATAAAAGGAAAATTCCAGAAAATTACATGTGTCTGTGCAATGTATAATGAAGGTAGAGCATGAGGTTAGTCTCAGTTTACCCTCAATTCTATGTTTTTGTCCGTATTTATTGCTTTCTCTACAAAGAAATACACATAAAATGACTCTTACACCTATCAACGATTGCAAAACATTAAACGGTAGGGTGAGAGGAGAGTTTGAGCGTCAAAGGACAATCTTAAATTTGATTTATGTGTTGCATCATGGCTATAGGACGTTGTTTTAAAATAAAGGAAAAGGCAGCATGAGTGTAAGGCTCGGTGTCTCTCCTCGTTTCAATACATAAACGTTAGCATGGAAATCATGAAAAGATTGGTTGTGCACGATGCACAATGCTGATTTTCTATTGTTTGTGCACTAAACCATTCACATTATGCACTATGCATGGTTCATGGTATCGAAGGAAAATCTCTTGGACTGCATAGCAATTGTTTTCTTAGGAGTTTGACCCACGATTGAGAGTGTGAGATTATCCCTTGCCGTAGGGTAGAGGGTCGGGTTCCTAAGGGACTGTGAAGTGAGGAAGCATGGTATATCTCCTGGAAATACGAGAAATATAAAAGAGAGGAGTTTGTGCTTGTTTGTGTTATATGTTTAGCAGCGCGTCAAAGGGCCAATCCCTGCGATGTAGGAGAGCTGCAGTGGGGCTCCGACTATTAGTCGGTGGAGTGCCTCCATATGTGTGTGATCGTGGCATTGCCAATGTATAAGGGTTCTCCCTTTGAGGAGTTTAAGGGAAATGTTGGACTATAAAGTATAAACGTAGGAATTAAGCTTTAGGCCAGTTTGTCCTTTAGCATTAGATTGATGCTCCTGGTCCGCGAGGCCGTGAGGGTGTTTGTGTGTCATGAGCATGAGGTCCGGGCTAGTGCTATAGCCAGTGCTGGCCCATTTTAGGTCCCATCAGATAGTGCCTCCATCCTCCTCACGTTTTTTTTCATGCTACCCCTCCAAACTTTCATGTGACATTTAAATTTTGGGCTCCCAAAGCTGTTTTTCTCGTGTCTTTCTCAATCTATTGAGTTATTTAAATCCTGTTATGTATTATGATGTTGTTTGTATTTAATAGTTGAGATGTTTGATTTGTTAGATTTTTTCACTAAGTTCTATTATGTGTGTCATAAAGTTGTTTATGATTGAGACTTGATTTGCTAGATTTGCCATGTGTTGCACTTCATAACATTGGTATCAAAGCTTGGCTACGCTCCGAGTTTTCAATTGTAAAATATTAATGTATAAAGGCGAACACCGTGGAACAATCGTAATCTACAAGACAAATCACTATAGATGAATATTGCAGTTGTATTTCTCGTGTTTTGGACAACCTTATATCCATAGCTATATAGAAGAGGCACTTGAAAGTAGTCTAGCTATTGCATATGCTTCACCATAAAAATCCTCTCAAACAACTATTTTTCAGGTAATGTAACTTTTTACTAGTTCATATTTTGAGGATGGTGTAAAAACAAAAGTTTTAGCCCTTAGATCTACAATTGTTATTAGACACATATTTTACCAATTCTGAATATTTAGTGAGTTATTTGAGTCCTAAAGTGACCCTGAATGCAAATTTCACAGCAGTATGCAGAAAATTATGTAGTAGCCAACTTTGAACCCTATTTTTTATGGCCTTACCTTCAGATTTGGTAATCCATCATAGCAACATGAATTGTAGACCTTTTTTTTTCTACAACTCTCTGGTTATCATGATGACCTGATTCTATCTACAAAGAAAGTTATTTATCTTGAAAGTAGGTCTCCGAGTTAACCCAGACTTGGTGAAATTTGTAAATTGTAAATTTCAACCTACACATACATCTAATTTCCTAGTAGGATAGCTTTTTATCCATTTGGAATTTGAGTATACTCCCAAAAGAAAAAACTTTAGCTTGTGCAAAGATCTAAAAACTTATATTAGATATGGTTTTGTCTAAATATGGATATATTTAAAGATAATCATATCTAAATATGCTATGGAACTTGAATATTACTATTTTTAACCAAGAGACTAGTATTTTATCCAACTTAAGCCTTATCTTTAATATGTTCCTTTTTAAAATTTAGTCTTAGTCATAAATAAATGTTTTGTAAAATTCCTTATAATCTCCATTTCTCTAGTTATAGACTAAATTGATTCACAAGAAGATATAAGTTGTTTTTATTCAAAGTAGGCCTTCAATATGATTTTCACTCTGATTTTTGACGATTGTAGTATGCCTTTAATGTTGTTATCTTTTGATTTGATAAACATTGAGACTAATAAATTTTTCTTAAAAGTACTTTGAAAAATTCTTCAACTTTCTAATTCTGTTGCGAATTCACAATTTCTAGTAAAGATAGAGATCTCCAATCAAGGTAAGATAGGTAAGTCTTTTACTCTCTTTTTTCTAGAATTCTTAGTTAAATTTTTACTTACTACTAAACTAGAATAAAAATTTTATTTGATATTGTTGATGCTTTGAGTATGAGACCTAAAATTCATAATATTTTTGTCTTATCTTTTGACTCTCTTACTCCCATGAAAGACATCTATGGCACTAACACTAGTTTTTAATCTAATTAGAATCAATTGTTTGCTAATAATTACACTCCAGTTGGTTCATTGTCCTATATTAGATAATTGATGAAATTCAAAAAAAAAAACTCATTCAATTGAAGACGTGCAACAGATGACCGCCCGCGTCTTTAGTGCTTACCCTACATTGTTAGCTCCACGTTGAGCAGCTAATAGCAATTGTGGACAATTGCTATCCCACCCCAGGGGTATGATGCCAGAAGGCACAGTCACAGTTGATTCCATGAGATTTTACAGTGGATTTTGTAAAATTTATTTGTTGATCGTAGCTCTACATAAGGTGGATTCCTTGTGCGAGAAGTTGACGGGGACACATGTCCTTCTCAAGCATTTTATTAGTTAATGTGCACATGGGTGATTTCACAATGGGTGATTCCGCAAAATTCATATTAATTAATTAATCTTTTATGAGTTTAGAGTGCGCACTCAAATTAAATTAAGGTTAGGATAGTGTTCCGACCTATTTTAATTATTTGTAGTTGAAGACTGCTAGATATTCACTATTGTTTGTTTATTTTATTTATAAACAATTGTGAATGCTTCAATTAATGTGTAGAGTACGTAGCGGTGGCTTTGGGTAGCACTAGGTGTTAGCGTAAGTCCAAGTGTAAATTTCATAATTATGATTAGTTATCTTAACTATAATATATAATATTATGTATTTTTATGATATTATATTATTAAAATTATTACTCTATTTGTAAGTTATAAGTCTAAACTTCTTTAGTAATAATTAGATCATTGTCCTTAGAACTATTAATTTATTTTTTTTAAATACAGATTATTTTAGAATATGAGATTTAAGATACGCTTTTATTAAAATAAGATTTCTTTATGGAATACCTTGCTATTTTCTTAATGTGGTTAAGTTTTAGAAGGCTTTTCTAGCTTTCTTTATAAAAGCAATAGGATCACGTGCAAAACAGGAGAATGGAGTGAAAATTGAGTTTTTTTGTTGGTCCCTTATCATCCAGAATAGGAATTTGGAGCTTCAATAGTCATTTTGGGGATTTTGGCATACTCCAAACATGATGGTGATGTCAAAACGCCAACATATTCAGAGCACATAATTTTTTGCAACAACTGCAACATGTTACATGATACCTCTTGACTCTTAAAACTCTATATTTCAATTGATATTTGTATTTTCTTTGTAATTATATGTAAGATATGAATGCAAATATCCATGTAATAACTATAATATATCATTAAGGATGGCAAACCATGGCTTTTGCGATGGGGGAGGTTGGGCCCAATCGTGTGTTTTTCTCTTATCTTCCTCAATCTATTGAGTTATTCAAGTCCTCTTATATATTATAATGTTATTTGTATTTAATAGTTGAGATGTTTGATTTGTTAGATTTTTCCACTAAGTTCTATTATGTGCATCATAAAGTTGTTTATGATTGAGATTTGATTTGCTAGATTTGCCACGTGTTCCACTTCGTAACAAAATCAATGATCCATACTATATAGAGACCAATGACAGGTCTAATGGCAGTCCATGCATTCAATTTCCATGACCTAAAACACACAATTTAACGGTATGTCTATTTTATAAAAAAAATTGCATGTTTTTTACCATTTACGATCCAAATGAAGTGCATATGGAATGAAAATTTATATGAATGTTTTTTGACATGTGTTTGAGGGCTACAAGTGATAATATGTAGAACTTTTAATATAATGTGATCTTTATTGATAAATAAAAGCCTAAAATGCGATATCTAAGTGAAAAAAAGGGGTTTTTAATGTTTCGGGTGGAAAAATCATATTATTATGGAATGAAATGAAAGATAATGATGAATTCAGTAATCCCAATTAGATTGGATCAAAAAATCAAAAGACAATGGTAATTTATAAATAAATAAATAGAAACAAATAAAAAAACTAGAGAAAAATAAAATTTCTACATTCAAAAAATATGAAAAATTTATATGTGTCTGTGGATGTATGATAGGACTGAAGCATGAGGTTTTAGCCTAAATTTATCCCTATTTCTATGTTAGAGTGTGTATTTATCACTTTGCATACAAAAACAAAACATTAAAATACTCTCTAAGCCTAGCACCCCATGCACAACACTTAACGGGAGGGAGAGGGGGATTTATGAGTGCTGAATATAGGCTAAAATCTGATTTTTACAATGCACTTTGCATGTAGGACACATTTGATTTGAAAATTGAGTGGTTTATTAGCACAAGTATACTCAGTGTTATTCCCTATACAATGAAGCAAATGTGTTAGTATGAAAAGCATGAAGAGAACTATTTCTGCATCATCCACCCTTGCATTATATTCATCATCATACACCCTTGCATTATATTCATTACATGGTATTGAAAATACATATACTACATGCATAACACCTATTTTTATGAATGTTGACCTACGTTGAGAGAGTGAGGAGTCCCAGGCTACTGTAGGGTTAGTGATCTGTTTTTTTGGGGGAATTATTCAGTGAGGATTATACTTTATCTCTTGGAACGATCGATGATAAAGAGAGAACTATGTATCATATATGGTATGTGTTTGAATGGTGCATCCTGGGGCAAATCCTCAAGGTGTAGGAGAGTCAAAGTGGGCCGTAGCAAAAATCTGCTGAGGGGAGCCCTGTGTATGTGATATGATTTTTTTTTTGTACTTCCTTGTGAGGAGTTGGAAAGGGATTCATTGTTCTATAAATGATAAAAATGTGTGTCTAAGTTAGATCAGTGCAAGTAGTCTACGAATGCTCCTGGCCGTAAGGCCATGGGTTGTTTTGGTTGAGCATAGAGACTCGACTAGAGCCTTAGAGCCAGTGTCGAGCCTATTTTTGGTCTCAACAATGCTCAAGCTCTTAAAGTGAGTATTTGATTAACAAAGAGGAGTAGTTAAAAAAGTGGAAATGCTGAAAACTATGGCTATTTCACGCAACAAGAAATGGTCAACACTAAGTAGCACAAGAAGCATTGATTTCTTCATGACGAACATTAGATTTATAGCATTTGCACCCTAGTTGAGTAGCCCTACTAAGGCTTGGAATTTGGCAAGTGTTTTGATCATTGCAAGAGTGTATTCATCACTAATTTCACTAAGTTATAACAAGTAACTAGCATCATTAAATTTGGAGCAAATCATTGTGAGGTTGTACTTGTGTGGGTAGCATCATTGCTGACAAGTCAAGCTTCTTTTTTTAGGGGCGTCTTGAATACAAGTCATTCGATATGTCGATTTTAGTCAAAGATGAAATGCCTGACTTTAATGAATTAGTATCCTTTCTTATCCATGAAGAAGTGAAATTAGGTTTGACTATAAGCAATCATCCCATGTATATCATCAAAACTACTCACAAGGCAAGTTAGGCCATGCTCTTTTCAATGGAGCATTGGATCCTCATCTAATAGCCCATAAAATAGTGAAAGATCACTATAAGGAGAAGGGCATTTTGTTCTCTTCTTTGGGATCAAGATTGGGTCCCCAAGAACTTCATATTCATCTTGAGCTAGTCCCATCATCTTACGGTCTCTAATCTCTTCTATTTCCACCTTTACCAATGTAGGAAGGTCAATATTTACACTAACATCCCTTTTTTCCAACTCATAGAGTGGTCTAGGGAGGCCTATGCTATGTAACATGGAGCCTACCCCATCCCCTACTAGTGGTACTTTAGCTTTTTTTAAAAAAAATTACACTTTTTTCCTAAAATGAAAGATAGGTCCCAATAGAAACTTCCTATCTAACAATGGTTTTCCACATACATAGATATCGTCCAATACCTTATGGATCTTAGAAATTGCACTTCAGTATATCCAACTGCATCAAGCAATAGCATCAAATGTATCTTTTGATCATAGTTTTTGTAGTACTCTAACCATTTTACTTTAAAAAGTTATCACTATTAAGGATAGACGATTGTGCCATCCTAGCATCACTTTTGCTTCCTAATCTTTTCTCTAACTCCAATGGATTATTACTCACAAAGGCCACTCCATGGGTACTTCCCCATAGTAGCCCAAACTTGAGAATGGTATCCCTTGGGGGAGAAATGATAAAATAGTTGGCCGCATGACTAACCAAAGATCCCACTAAACTATTCAAGATAGAAAAAGTATCTTTTTGGTTATGGGGATTCCTTGGATTAATCATCATGCTCATGACTAAGATTTTAATCAGCCTAATTCAACATCCAAATCTTCAAGGCGGTACTCGATTAGAGGCTAGAAATAATAGGTCCCTTATAGCCAAGGTTTGAAAACCACCACTTACTGGCGGCTCTACCAAACACACCACTTGTGTCAATACCAAAAATCGGCCCGACACTAGCTCTAGGACTCTAGAGGCCCCCTAAACTCACCTAAACAACCCCATGGACTCATAGCTAGTAGCATGAACTGATTTGTCCAAAGAATATATTTGTAGACACTATCTCTAAATGATAGTCCAACGTGATGCCCTTCTAGACTCCAAGAATAGGGAGTACCCAAGCATATCAATGGCTAGAATCTCGTAACACAAATGAAGGGAGAACCCCTCAGCTTATCGTTGTGATCCCACTACGACTCTCCTACACCACCCCAGGGATTAGTCCCAGGATGTACCATCTCAACATATGTATCTCTTTTGATAAAATATTCTAGGAGATAATATAATCCTTACCACATCATTCCCCAAAGAAATGATTAAACTAATCCTATAGCTTAGGGAACCTCACACTCAACATGGGTCAACCATTCAAAATCAAGTGCTATGCACCAACCAAGAGATGATTCTCTTGATACCATCTATGAAAGTGAAAATGAAAAGTGAATGATATATGTGCTCAAAAAATTAAACTTATAAATCAATCAATGCAGATATGCATAAATAGCCCTTTTATGATTTCACTCTAGTGTATTGCTTCATTGTTAAGGTAGCCCTGGGATACCCCATGCTACTACCCTTTTTAAGACTTAAATAAAACAAATCCTACATGCTAGAATATTCATAAAATCATAATTCAAATGATACTTAACTCCCACAATCCCTTCCCTCTACCATTAGTTTGCATTAGATGGGTAGGTTAAAAGGGTATTTCAGGTATGTTTCTTTGTGTAGAAAGCAATAAACACACCCTAAAATATACAAAGAGGATAAACCAAGTCAAATACTCATGCTTTGCCTCTATTATACTTGCACAGATATATTTATAATTTTTCAAATATTGAAAATTATTTTTTTTCCTATTTTCTTTATCCCAAATCGTATTTTTGGGTATTTTTTCTTATTTTCTTTGTATTAAATGTCATACTTTCTATTTTTTATTTAATGAAATTAATTCACACTTTGATCCATCATCACCTTTGATTTTATCCCATACAAACATGATTTGGTTACCCAAAACTAAAAGAAATATCGTTTTCTCTTAAAACATGCATTTTGGGATTCAAAAAATCAAGTACTCACACACACATACATGGGCTCTATATTTCATGATTCACAACCCTCAAAAATATCACAACCAAGCTTTAAACAAATTTTCATTGCATATGAATAAGATTTGCATCATGAATTATAAAAAAGAATATGAATTTCTATTAAAAAGAGGCTTCTCCCCATTTTTCGAGTTTCGAGTCTCAAGACTTGATTTTTCAAATTGTGATTGGACTTGCCATTGGTCTCCAAATAGTGCTCATCATCACTTCTCAGTATCAACATGATTTCACATCAATCTGGAACAAGTAATCTCCATCTCGATCTTCTATAGATAAATCTTGCATGAGCTTCCCATTAGAGGAGAGAGAGCGGGGAGAGAGAAAGATTGATTTTTAAACTTTTTGTTTAGGCCACCAGTTCCAAAGCCATGACCGGCGATGGGAAGCCCAAAAATTGAGAAATAGCATGATAAGATCATATTATATTAGTGCTTGTAGACTTATTAGTCTCCATCAATATCATCATTGTTGTGAATAGGGCAGCTGTTCTTTTTCTTCGCCATCAAAAAATCAACCCACCCCCTTACAGACAAAACTTTTGGGGGGCCTAAAAGGCCATGACTCTTCAATTATTGGATTCTTTTACATTTCTTTTGGATGCCCCATGCTCGGCCTTGGCAACTTTGACGTTCGGCATCATCTGATCTTTGATTCAAAAATTTTTGCTTGTCTATCTCAAAGTCCCACACTACTTGCAGCTCATTCTATTTCATTCCGGAACCCAAAAAATTTATGAAAATTTTTTTACCACTACGAAGTCCATCTTATGAAGTGATTTTAAATCTTGTCTTCCATGGCTACTTATCAGCAATATAGTAGGGTCTTCTATCTCATCTCCAACATCAGCACTCAACTTCACATTTTACTCCAATGGCACTGAAATAGGCTTACATGCCATCATATCATACTTGGATAACATATCCAATCCATACTATCTTTGGGACATACCAATAGCATCCTCAAAACAAATACTCAACATCCTCAACCACCTTTATCATATAATCACAATGGCAAACTAACTAACCTTTAAAACCAAATCTTTTAATAGGATATTTGACCTTGCTAGACATGTGCACCACTGTATTACTCAATGGATCCCTTACATTACCATGTGCTATTTGTACACCTAGTGTCTTAACTAATGGAATACCAAGCTCATCATCCAAGCTCTCTGAACCACTAGAGACTCCATTAAATCCCAAATGACTAGTAGATGCATCATTACCATTCGACACTTTCTTCTTTCATTTGTCTTTACCTACAATACTCTTAGATGCACTTGAAGATGTGGAGATACTCTTTAGTTTCCCTAACCAACAGCTAACTGTAGACGTAATATTAGATTACATTTTTGTTCCACTAAGACTTTGTGATCCTTTCTTTTCTTTTTTCCCATAAATATCATGATTATTATCATCATCCAATGTATCACCACTAGTTGCTTTGAATTCACCTGTGATAAGGTTATAATAATGCTACCCTTTCTACTCTAAAGAGTATCTAATAAAAATATACTTTTCAACCTTTGGATTAAGCTTCTTTCATAGCTCATCTAGCACATGATCATATGAAATATAGCTAACACTTTTAAGTGTGACACATCAAGCTTCTTGCATTCTTTAGGGGTCATCTCATGAACCACAGGTGTGAGAGTTATGTTCATAATATAGATAATAGTATGAACAAATTCAAACAAAAAATATTCCACATATTGTTTTTAGCCACCATCAATGCTTGTGTAACTTTTACAACATGTCTATTTTTCCTTTCTATAGCCCCATTTTATTGTGGGATATATGTGCTACAAGTAAACTATCCCTTTAACCCATGAGACCTTAAAAAGTAAATAAACTCATCAGAGAGGTACTCTCTTCCTCAATCTAGCCTCAATCATCTAACTTTAAAGCATGTTTCTTCTTCAATAGCAACCTTGAAAGTTTTGAAGTGCTCAAATATATCTCTCTTTTCCTTCATGACATATATCCATAGCTTTCTTAAACAATCATCAATAAATGTGACAAAATATTTACTGCCACACCAAGAGATATGTTCTCTGTAGGTCCCCAAATATTTGTAAGCACAACATAAAGTATATTTTTACTCACATCTTTATCATGCACAAAAGGTTGTCTTGATGTGTCTGCTTTACCAAACTGACATGCTTCATACACTTTATGAAATTCTACAACTCTAAAAGAAAGCGATTGTGTAACCAACCCTTTGGATTGCATTAATTTCAACCTTTGCACATTTATATGATGACTAATATGTTTGTGCCATATTTTAATGTTTGCAACCACTCCTTTTCCTTTACCATACATAGCAATATTCATAGCAAGAATTCAAGTATCTAAACTGAACATGCAACCAACTCTACTTCCTTTTGCAACCAACCTACACATATAATTAAATTCTTCTACAAAATAACCTTTTTCATTAAATCAAACCTACAACTCTTGCTCTAGTATTTGTTCAACAGACACTAAATTCTTTATGAATTATTCAAATACTTCCATGCCATGAGTTGGGATGAAGCACGTTTTGCACCATCGTTGAGTACTTGCATGGCATGAGGCCTCCTGCAGCTATATGCATTAAATCTTAGTTGCACGCACACATGAGAGAGCACTTATCATTGAGCACGCACATTTTTTGCACGCATGATATTTGGGATATTCATCACCAAGTTAGGATCCTATGGATGAGTGTGTAAGGTGGTTGAGAGTTGGAGGGTCGTGAAGGATGCCGCCAATTGTGAGATGGATTGTCCTTATCTTGTCAACATCTTCAGGGTCATCTTTTCTAGAGTGTTTGTGAGATTATGGGTGGGTGGAGCAGAGTATGTCATATCTTTTTTAAGAGCATTGAGAGGTGAGGTTAAGGATTTAAATAATCAAGGAACTATGTTTGCATTATGCATGATGCATGAGCACATCTAGATAAGCTAGGCATGATTCTTCAATGCATACATATTTTTGTGTGTAGCATCGATTGATAGATTGTATATAAATATAGCGATGCTAATAGCGACGAATCGATCGCATCGCTAATAGCGACGCGAATAGCTAAGATGGGGGTAATTTTTTCCATGAATAATTCCATCACTTTAAACGTCGGTATTGGGTCTATATGTTGTAGCGTCTCCCTCTCTCATTTCCTTTTCTCTCTTCCTCTCCCTCCCTCACCCTCTCCCTCTCTTTCTCTCTTTCCCTATTAGGTTTAATGTTTTTTCTCTCTTTTTCTCTCTCCTCTCCCTCTCTCATTTCTCATTCTCTCTCCTCTCCCTCTCCCATTTCCTTTTCTCTCTTCCTCTCCCTCTCTCATTTCCTCTCCCTCCCTCACCCTCACCCTCTCTTTCTCTCTTTCCCTATTATGTTTAATGTTTTTTC
The DNA here is from genome assembly GCF_053477565.2 of Lygodium microphyllum. Taxonomy (NCBI): domain Eukaryota; kingdom Viridiplantae; phylum Streptophyta; class Polypodiopsida; order Schizaeales; family Lygodiaceae; genus Lygodium; species Lygodium microphyllum. The sequence goes on from NC_141153.1 coordinate 109,250,160, forward strand.
TCTCTCCTCTTCCTCTCTCATTTTCTTTTCTCTCTTCCTCTCTCTCTCTCATTTCCTCTCCCTCCCTCACCCTCACCCTCACTGGCTAGGGCACTAGCCGAACCTCATGCATACACCAGACACCTCCACCACCACCCATCCTCGCGGTTTAGGAGTGTCTATAATAACTAAATGCACATTAGATACTTTTAATATTTCATTTGTAGCTGGATAAAAGTCCAATGTCACCTTCCCCAAAACCCCTCAAAGGGGTATCCCACACATATTGGCAATAAGCGCCACATATCACAAACATAGGAGGCACCCAACCGGTTGATTGCCGTGGCCCCACTGCAACTCTCCTACATCTTGGGGATTGGCCCCTAGATGCGTTGCCTTTACATATAAACACATTCGCACAAGACTCCTCTCTTTGTCAGCAAGATCCAGGAGATACCATGTTTCTTACCAATAATTTTCCCCAATGAACGAACGACTAACCTATGGCAAGGGGAGTCTCACCCTCTCAAGCGTGGGTCAATATAATTCAAACAATTGCTATGCATTTCCAGGAGTCGATACCACATGTATGATTAATGCAATAGTGGATGTCTCATCGTGCACAAACAGTTATGTTTCGAAATCAGCCTATGTGCTAGTACGCAAACAATCTTTCCATGAATTTCAACTAATACGTGTATGCTTCGTTGCAAGAATCTAGCACCAAGACAAACATTGTGCTACTAGATCCCTAATTTTCAAATAGACCATTTCCTAAATGCTATGCATAGAAATAACCAATTAGAATTTGTCTTATTTCAGCCCTCAAACTGTTGCACAAAATTCTACTCCCCCTCATCGTTTAAGTTTTGCTTCGTTGCAAAGGTGTATAGAGGTTGTTTTGTCATGATTTAGTGTATAAATAGCAATAAATCAAACATTATAACAAAACGATAAGGAAAACTGAGGCCAAACCTCATGCCTTTTCCCACCATACATCCACAACCACTTATTATATTTTTTCGTATTTTTCTAAGGCATATTCTTATTTTTCTCTATTTTTCTCTATTTTTCCAATTAAAAATTGATATATTTTTATATCTATGGCTCTTGATTCTTAGAATAATAAAAATATATATTTTATTAGCATTTTATTCCATGTGTATTGGTTTATCCCATCCGAAAACACAAAAAAACCCATTTTTCTCATTAAAAACATGTTTTACAAGTTTCTAAAAATTATTTCCAGCATTTAAACTTTATGTTTTCTGATTTTTTCATCATGGAAGCATAGAACAAATAGTGAACAGCATTTCTACCAATTTTCACTCTATAAGAACAACATTAGCTCAATCAAATGTCAAAAACAAGCAATTTTTCTTTGTAAAATAGAATTATTGATTTTTCCCTTCTTTTCGGGTTTTAAAATATGATGTGGGACTACAGATTAGCCCTTGTTCAATGCTCAGCCCACCCCCGAATAGCAAACTCTAGCCCTCCACCAATCCGAGAATGATCCGGTTCCATGCCGAACAAGTGGTTTTCAATCGGTCTTCAATCCTCTTCATGGGCATGAACTACATCTTAAGAGAAGAGAGAGGGAGGAGAGAGAAAGACTGTTTTTGGATCTCCATCTTCAGGCAGCCCAATGGACGGGAGGAGATGAGAGATATGGAGCGTAGATAGAGTGCATCAGGCCGATATCATCAGATCATAGGGGTGTATAGAGGTTGCATAGCCCCCCCTTCCCCCTTCTTCATCAATCGTCTGCGCTGCGCCATGGAGAGTTTTTCCTTCTTTTTTTCATCTTCAAAAAACGGTCGCCCCCCTCCCAAATCATCAATTTTTTGGGGGCCCCAAGGGGAGCCCCCAAGGGTCACACCCTTCCACCCTTCTTAAGTCTTTTTTGACTTGGCCTCTTTTGGTCCTTAGCTCCAGGCACTCCCTCTTCTACATCTGGTGTTTGATTTGCGGTCTGGAAATTTTTGCTTGATCATCTCGAAGTCCCCCACTTTCGGGCATCTCCCTAAATAGGGGTTAGAACCCCTTTTTACCCACCTCCGTATAGCCATATATTTTATTTCAGATATTTAGGGTTTTTTCTTTTGGGTTATTTTAGTAGGCTTCTCTAACTGCCTCACACTAGCAGGACCTCCTAAATCAGCCACCTAGCAGGTCAATAGAACAAGGTCACTAGAACTCCCATCTAAAATAGGCCTTTTAGCACCTGACAATGCCTTTGTAGGAGGCAATGACTACTCAGACCTCCCACTAACATACCAAACCTAAACCTGGAACTTCATGCCTCGATTTTAAGTCCCCAACAAACAAAAGAAATTAACCCTCACAGGCATATGTATCATTAATTGCTTAAGGGAAAAAAAACTCAAAAAGGGGACGAAACCACCTGGAATGGCCACAAGAAGCTCCTCCGCAACAAAGGCTCCCTCCAACAACTTTGTTGACCTGTATGATGCAATCACTAAAACAAAAACCCATTAAACATACCTGCACCAAACATACATAGGGCCCTCTTGGCCTAAAGGAATATCACATTTTTATTGCAACCTAACTATCCCTCTTGGCCTAAAGAAATCAAACATTAAACCCTTAAAACAACTGGCCCTCTTGGCCTAAAGAAATTAATCAAATAGCTCATATAGATCCTTCCTTGGAAGTAGGCAGATATGCAAAAATATGCTCTATTCCAAGGGGAAAAACAAGGCTCTTAGCCCTAAACTAAATGCATCAAGTTGTGACCCATACCTCCTGCATATGTAAACATGTCGTTAAATCAACGTATGGGTCCAGGATAATAGTGGTAGATGGGTCTCAGCTACTCTTCACATTACCCATATCAACCATTGCCTGCCATATAACGCGTGGTCTAATAACATTCCTCACAAGTGACTAGGTCCAGTCTCATTATCAATAACAACATCCAGACTAGAACCATAGTTGAAGAAGAGGTCCTCTTCATAAGCAAAATTGGCTAATGAATCCGCAAACTGATTCTAATAAAGTGGAATTAGCTGAAAAGAGACGCTCTCGAATTCATCAAGTAGGATTAAAGCAGTTTGATGATACATACGAAGGATAGGATTCTGGACTGCATATATCCCATTGAGTTTATTTAAGATCAGTTGGGAATCCCCTTTTACTAACAACTGCCGAATACCACCTTTCTTGGCAATATTCAGTCCCATAATCAAGGCTTTATACTCCGCCATGTTGTTAGTGAATCCTACCCCGAGATAAGCAACTAATTTCATTGTAACTCTACATCGGGGATCTCGAATAACTACTCCAACACTCCCTTTTTTATTAGGGCCCCTGGACGCCCCATCAAAATATAATGTGTACGTCCACAATGGGTTCATATAGCCAGCCATCCAAAACTCCCCTATTCATAATTATGATAGTCAAAATTCAACATATTTAGCGGATGAACTGACGGCTCCATCCTACCTTCATCCTTAAAGACTACAGGGACTCTCGTCATAATCTACAAACAGTGATGACAGAAGACCTTAATCTCCCAAACGAATGTCTCGTTGTCTTGTGCAGTCACTTTATAACCTTTACTCCACCAGATGAGCTTTACATGATGATATCATTGCTCTAGATATGGGTGCTCCGAATAAGGAATCAATCGACCCATCAACCTCTACTATTGTTTCCTTGCAAATGTCTGATCAATCGCGCATAGACATGCAAGGCACTTATGTCATTAGCGTAGTTAGAAAAAATAAGGTTTAATCTTATTAAGGTTAACCTTATTCTTAAACTCCACACCCTCAAGATCTGCCAATAATGTTGTGGACTTATTCTTCCCAATCCTAACAATCCTATAAGGACCGTCCCATTTGGGCTCCATCTTTCCTAGGAATAATTCTCTATGCACATCATAGTACAGCACTAGTTGTCCTTTCTTAAAATTATATTTCTTTGCTTTTAGGTCATGGAGCTGCTTCATCCGATGCTTGGTCACCTCCTAATGTAGAAAGCTCTAAAATTTAATCTCATTGAGGTGTGCCAGAGTCTTAAAGTGCTCTAAGAGGGCATCCCCGTCACCTAAAGAATAATTGATTGTGAATCTTATCGTCGGCAACTCGATCTCTAGAGGTAGGATGCACTCCTCTCCATATACTAGCTTGAATGGGGTGTGACCATAGCACATTTGAACGTCGTATTATATGCCCATATTGCCACATATAATTTGGTATCCCACTCTTGTTTCTTTTCAGAGGCTATCTTGGATAGGATGTCAAGAATCGCGCGGTGGGGGACTTTGCTTGAGATGCTACGCCAAACACACACTGTGTATATACAAGAGGAAGCTCACTCAAGAACACAAGAAGAGAGATGGAGGCCAAAACGTTTTCTTGTTGATTTTTTCTTCTTCTTCCACACACTATACAATGTACACAAAGTATAGGTAAGATACAACATAAAGGAAAGTGGCCTTCTAAGTCAAATAGTGCATAACCGACTATACTAATAGACTGGCATTATATATTTGCTAGTTATAGGTAGGTGCAATAAACTAAATATAATAAGTGATAAGTCAGTGGCCATGTGAGTATCATAATGACCACCAACGTGCTAAGTGTAGACGTGTGGACTCATCTAGCCAGGCGGTCCATCATCAATGTCCGCACTTGTTGAGCTTACCATCTCAACATAGGATACCCACAAGCTGCTTATTGGTACTTTCAACTTGTCCATTTGCTTGCGGATTATAGGGGGTCATCTTATTGTGCTTATTTTTCTATGCTTCCATCACTCTTTTAATCACCTTGTTCAAAAAATGGGTTCCACGGTCCGATACTATTTCTTTGGCGAACCAAATCGACATACGATTTGCTCCAATAGGAAACTAGCAGTTTTCTTTGCATCGTCTTTCCGTGTTGCACGTGCTTCCGACCACTTAGTAAAATAATTAGTCGCTACAATAATATATCTTTTCTGTGCAGTGGACGACGGAGTAATAGGGCCCATAAAGTCGCCTCTACTTCTCGAACGGAAGGATCGCCATAATAGGAGTGAGTGGTCGCTTCCTATTCTCTCAGCTATCATGTCGTTGGCAAATGTTGCATCTTTTAACGTACTTGAATGCATCCTGGAAGATGGCCGGCCATCAATATCCCGCCCTCAAGGCTTTTTGTGCAGTTAGCCGCCCAGCAAAATGACCTTCGCAAGCAGAGTCATGGCACTCTTCTAAGATGAAAGGGACCTCGTCAGGCATTACGCATCGGTGGTAGATATCTTCTATCCCTTGCCGATACAACGTGGCTACGATTATTGTGAATTTTAAAGCCTGTTGCTTGATCTTTCGCTTTTCTGACTTTGATAGACCAGCTCTAGTCTCTCCCATCAACAAATAATGCGTTAAAGCCGCATATCAGAAGGGAATAGATGATGTGTCAATCTTGAACAATGAGTTCCAGTCACTATCTTCAGCCAGAGCTTCCTTTGGCTCCCCAAAGTCCACAAGGCACTCTACAATACCTTGCAACCTAGGTAGCTTGCTCTTAACCTCATAGTCAAATTCTTGCAAAGTGATTAACCATTTTGCCAAACGATCGAGCGGTTGTAGTTTATTCATCAGCAGTCGTAGCCCTTCCACCTTCGTAAAAAGAACAACCTTCTCATAAAGGATGTAGTGGCTAAACTTTTTAGTCACAAAAACCATCTCAAGGCACAACTTTTCCATATAAGTATTATTAACTTTGGATACACCTAGCTTCTGACTAGCAAAAGCAATCGAGTGATACCACTTCTCTTCCCACAAGTGCGCTAGACTGCAACTAATGCTATGCATGGTAGTTGCTGAAAAGATATTAAAAATTTCGCCCCTCTTTGGTGCTTTCAGCACAAGTGCTCTTATGAGTTCCTGCTTGACATCCTCGAAAGCCACCTTACAAGGGTCACTCCACATAAACAAACAGTTGAAGGACAACATATTTGTCAATGGCAACGCCCTTTCTGCCAATGCGTGGCAGACTCATGGCAACTATAGCTTTGATCTTTTCAGGATCCGTCGCAATCCCTGTCGAGCTAACTACATGGCCCAATAGGAGCCCAATAGCATAGCCCCTAGCTTTATTGCCCGTTCATCATGTGGCGTACCAAGGTCTAGTTCGATAACATCTGTGTCCCTTATTCTATCTTGAGCTTCTAATGGCTCGTTCAGCGTTACTTGATAAACGTCTTCTGTGGTCGATCCCTCTTTGGATTCGTCAGTCGTCGATGACGTCTCACTTGCAAACACATCTTCCATTGTCTCTAACTCTGTAGAAGACAAGGGAGCTAGCTCACTTTGAGGTGATTTAGAATATGCGTCGACTACCACACGTCTAGCACCTCTACCAAATATCAATCTACCAGCGAGTATATCTACTTGACAATCTGCTTGTAAAATCCAAGGTTGACCAAGAAATACTTGGTAACTCAGACGTTCTGCAAATTGGATTACCCTAAATTCTAATAGGCATTCTACGTTGGCAACTGTCATGTGGACTTTAGTAATGCAGCCCTCCGACTATCTCAGACTATCGTCATCCATTCTAAGGATTGTGGAGGCATCTTTCTGAATCGCAAGATCCAATCTCTCCATCAATTCAGAACTCATAATATTAACCGAGGATCCTATGTCGACAATAGCATTATCCACTAGAATCCCATCAACATAGGCTACAACCCTTGGCCAGTGCTTTTGGCATGTTTAAACCAATCATCCCCTACCCGCGCTATTCCCAAGGGTTCTATGATATAACATGTACGCAAGTTTTTTTTTAATTCTTTGTGTACTCCTTGCGACAACTTGATTAGTTGCAAGAGATTCACGTCTGGTCCAACATCGCAAAGGGAGCTAGCCAAATAAAATTCGTGATAATTCACTAAAGCTCGCTTCTCGTGCCAAACCATCCGCTCTTTAGGATGTTGCACCGATTTTATTGCCTCTTTTTTTACTCTCACCTTCTTTCTCGATATCTCTTTATCTCTCTTAGCGTCAGCCTTACTCTGTACGGGCTTTAGAGGTCCCCCTTCCTTGTCAAGATTTAGAACTTGCATTCCTTTATCATCCTACCTAGGGTTTCTGTCGACAGGTTTTACATTATCTTTGTCGCCTTCTCTATATTTTTGACCTCTTGTGTAACTTGCACAGCCCTGATGAGGCTCACCCCACTGCCGCCTGGCAGTCCTTCAACAGTAGCCTTACCCCTTTGGAGTATTTGTTTCGGCCCATCATCCTAGTGAAAATTGTTTCCTTGCACATGATGATTAACAGTTGCCAACTGCCTTGTTGGAGAGAACTGATCTTGCTCCAACAAGTGGCTGATAAATGGCTGGACTTGTTACAAATGTCGCACTTGACATTTGGGTAATTACATGGATAATGTTGCCCACCACACCATTTGCAGCTGAATCTAGAGGGTGCACCCTCTTTGGGGTGTCGACTCCCTATCAGATTCTGTTTTTTCTTTAAGAAATTAATGTCAACCGCTATTTTTCGATATTATTCAGAGATCATATCTGTGTAGTGCTTCATCATGTCCTTGACTTCGCTAAGGACATTTGACGAACTCGACTCATAGCCCTAATCATCTACCCGTCGGTCCCTTGGCCGGGCTGCACAATTTGATTAGGCATTGGTTGTGTTGGTTGCTGACCCACAGGAACCATGTTAGGGTTCACTGCTTGGCTTCCCACACTTGGAGGCATCCAACTAGCCATAGGCATAGTCACACTAGGCGGACCTGGCAATAAAGGCACATTCGACACCACGTTCCCTCTCCCGTTAGGGTTGGCCATCTCCATCCCTTGGCTTCCACTGCCATTGATCAATTGCAAATTATTTCGTGATGCTAGACCCATATTGGGATTGATTCGAGAAGCATGGGCCGCTTGTAGATGGGACTCTATTTCTTGCACTCGTCTAATGGTAGTGTCTATATCCACCAAGGTGACACTACTCAGCTGCACCTGGATGTTAAAATCAAGACCATGTAAGAAGTATTGCAGCTGGGCAACGGGTGGAATAGAGATAGAGGCATCCAATTTACGAAAAACCTCTTTGATCTTCTTGGCATATGCTCATATATCTTCATGTGGTTCTTGGCGTGTCAAATTCAACAAGCGTAGCCAATATTGGCCACCTCTCTTGGGGGCGAACTCCCTTCGGAAGGCTTCATAAAATAAGTCCATGGTGGTTATGGTTCTGACCTCAAGGCCATGATACCATATAGCTTCCCTTCCCTTTAGGGTCATATTGAAGAACATCATTAGATGCTCTTCCTCTTGGATGCGGTAATTAAACATCAGCTTTTGGAACTCCCTTATATGAAGCTCCACATCCTCTTCCACTAACCCATTAAAAATGGGTAGGGGGAAACCTAAGGCTGGCAAATCTGCCATTCCCACACGGATTGTGATAGGTTAGGCCATGGCAATGATCGGATTTGCTAACGGAATCGGTACAGACAAAGCTGTCATGCCACTCAAAGTGGGCAGATTAATTGGGAGGGGGAAAGTACTATAACTTCCACCTCATGACAGACTTTGATTCAGGCTAAGGGTACTAAGACCCCACCCTTGAATAGGTTTAAGACCACTCCTTTCGGAGAATAATACCTATTGCTTTTGGCCCTCCGTCTAGCCCTCTCGGCTCTCTCTTGTTTTTGGAGTTGGGCTTGACGGATCTCTTCAAAGGAAATCAACTAGCAAATAGGTCCCAATACACCCTAGATTCGGAAACAACCACTTTATGGCAGCTCTCGAAAAATGCACCACTGGTGGGAACAAAAATGGGCCAGTAGGGCACTAGCCGAACCTCATGCATACAACAGACACCTCCACCACCACCCGACCTCGCAGTCCAGGAGCGTCTATAATAACTAAATGCACACTAGATACTTCTAATATTGTGTTTGTAGCTGGATAAAAGTCCAATGGCACCTTCCCCAAAACCTCTCAAAGGGGTATCCCACACATATTGGCAATAAGTGCCACCTATCACAGACATTGGAGACACCCCACCGGCTGATTGCTGTGGCCCCACTACAGCTCTCCTATATCATGAGATCCAGGAGATACCATGTTCCTTACCAATAATTTTCTCCAAGGAACGAACGACTAACCTACGGCAAGGGGAGTCTCACCCTCTCAAGCATGGGTCAAGTATAATTCAAACAATTGCTATGTATTTTCAGGAGTTAATACCACATATATGATTAATGCAATAGTGGATGTCTTATCGTGCACAAACAGTTATGTTTCCAAATCATTCTATGTGCTAGTACGCAAACAATCTTTCCATGAATTTCAACTAATACACGTATGCTTCGTTGCAAGAATTTAGCACCAAGGCAAACCTTGTGCTACTAGATCCCTAATTTTCAAATAGATTGTTTCCTAAATGCTATGCATAGAAAAAACCAATCAAAATTTGTCTTATTTCAGCCTTCAAACTGTTGCACAAACTTCTACTCCCCCTCACCGTTTAAGTTTTGCTTCATTGCATAGGTGTATAGAGGTTGTTTTGTCATGATTTAGTGTATAAATAGCAATAAATCACACACTATAACAAAAAAATAGGGAAAATTGAGGCCAAACCTCTTGCTTTGCCCCACCATACATCCACAACCACTTATTATATTTTTTCGTATTTTTTTAAAGAATATTCCTATTTTTCCTCTTATTTTTTCCCATTTTCTCTATTTTTCCAATTAAAAATTTATATATTTTTAGAGATGTGGCTCTTGATTCTTAGAAAAATAGAATTATAGATTTTATCAGCATTTTATCCCATGTGTATTGGTTTATCCTACCCAAAAACACAAAAAACCCCATTTTTCTCATAAAAACCATGTTTTACCAATTTTCACTCCATAAGAACAACATTGGCTCAATCAAATGTAAAAAATAAGAAAATTTCCTTTGTAAAATAGAATTACCAGTTTTTTCCTTCTTTTTGGGTTTTAAAATCTCATGCGGGACTATAGATCAGCCCTCATTCAATGCTCGGCCCACCCCCAAATAGCAAACTCTAGCCCTCCACCAATCCGGGAATGATCTGATACCATGCCGGACAAGCGGTCTTCAATCCTCTTCATGGGCATGAACTACCTCCTAAGGGGAGAGAGAAAGACTGTTTTTGGATCTCCATCTTCAGATAGCCAATGGAGGGGTGGAGACGAGCAATATGGAGCATAGATAGAGTGCATCAGGCCGATATCATCGGATCATAGTTGCATAGCCCCCCCCTTCTTCATCAATCGTCTGCGCTGTGCTATGGAGAGTTTTTCCTTCTTTTTTTCATCTTAAAAAAACAGCCGCCCCCCTCCTAAATCGTCAATTTTTTGAGGGCCCCAAGGGGAGCCCCCAAGGGCCACACCCTTCCACCCTTCTTAAGTCTTTTTTGACTTGGCCTCTTTTGGTTCTTAGCTCCGAGCACTCCCTCTTCCGCGTCCAGTGTCTGATTTGCGGTCTCAAATTTTCTACTTGACTATCTCGAAGTCCCCCACTGTCGGGCATCTCCTTGAGTCACGCTTGACATGCCAAAAATTTATGAAAATTCACCAACCACCATCTAGTGGCTCTTTTAAGCACTTTTTAGACATTTCCGCTTAAAATCGTACTGATTGCAGCTGCCGCCTTCGACAAAGTCTTTTTTTCCCTAAAAATTGGAATTTTTGGCTATTTTTAAGCACTTCTCGGCGTCAAAAATCATATGTCATGCCTTCCTATGCACTATCTAAGAGAAATAGTGGAAGAATAGGAGAGCTTTCTACCCATTGCTTTCTTACTTAAATCCTTACTTCTTTCCCTTCATTTCAGCCTTCAAAGCCAACCTCTTTCAATGGCATAACTCTGATACCATGTTACAAATTGCGTGGTGGGTGGACTTGCTTGAGCTATTGTGCCAAACACACACCATACACACAAGAAAAAGCTTACTCAAGGACACAAGAAGAGAGATGGAGGTCAAAGAATTTTCCTATTGGTTTTCTCTTATTCTTTTATACACAATACAATGTACACAAAGTCTAGATAAGATATAATATAAAGAAAAGTGGCATACTAAGTCAAACAACGCATAATTGACTATACTAATCAAATAATACTATAAATATGGTAGTTCTATGTGGGTGCAGCAAACTAAATATAACAAGTGATAAATTAGTGGCCATATGAGAATCATAATGGCCACCTACACGCTAAGTGTAAACATGCGGACCCATCTAGCTAGGCATTCCATCATCAATGTCCACACGTGTTGAGGTTGCCATCTCAACAATCAACTTGAGCAGTAAAAAGTAGCCTACAATTTCTCTCTCTCTAGTAGAGAGGAAAAATATGGAGGTGTAGCCTTAGTTGTATGTGAAGTAGTTTTGCTCTTAAAATTGTTATGTGACTTAGATATACAAATGGATAGGAAGGTCACGTTGCATTATTGTGACAACATGAGTAGTATGTTGTTGGATAGCAATCTAGTTTGCCATGCTTGATCAAAGCACATAGGCGTTCGTTATTACTTAATCGAGGAAATGGTACTTGGAAGAAAGATAGATCTACTTCATGTAAAGATTAAAGACCAAGTAGCTGACATCTTTACCAAATCACTTGATAGAGATACGTTTGTTTATTTACTTGGAGTATAGCAGTTGAATTAAGCTTGAGGAGGGAGTGTTGAAAATCAAGCTCATCAATGGTATTGACAATGTCTGTACTTAGTACAACTATAGCTAGCTATTTACCAGTCATATGTAGCATAGTAAGGTGTTAGTTAGACTTAACTTTAGTAAGAGATATCTAGTCTATTAGTGACCTACTTTCATACAATTTGTGTGTGACTTAGACTTAGTATCTTTTGTGTGTGCTACATAATAAATGAATAATGGAAAAAGAGAGAGAGCACTATTCTCTGTTCATGGATCCTCCATTTCTGAGAACAAAGTTTGTAATCTAAGTAAGATATTTTATGGGCCAAAAGGAGCCCCTAACGCATAGTACCAAAAGATAAATTCTATTTAGGCTTGAATTTTGAAAGATACATCTCATATGCTAACTTGTATATCAATAGGGATGCTGAAAATCCTATAATGATTTTCCTATATGTAGATGACATTCTTATTACAGATGATTATGAAGATATGATCCATCAAACTCCAATGGCTTTGCGCTCTAAGTTTGAAATGATAGACTTGGGCTTGTTTCAATATTATTTGGAGATTCAAGTCTAGCAAAATCTTCATATCTCAAAAGAAGTATTCACGGGAGACCTTGAAGGCATTTGGCATGACCGAGTATAAGGAGATAGCTACACTTTTGAGGATCAATGTGAAATTATCCATTGAGGATACGTCACCACTAGCAAAATTTGGGAGTTACAAGAGGTCGATCAGCATTCTCATCTGTTTATGTAATAGTAGACCATATATCAATATTGTTATGGGTATTTTGAGTAAGTTCTCAAATAAACTATAAGAGTCATTGGAAAGGAGGGATATGGATGCTTAGATACTTGAAGGGAACTCTTGACTATGGTATCACATACAATTGCAGAAGTGCTCATGTGGGAATTGTGATCACATAGGCAAGTGACAATGATTCCAAGAAATTAGTTTTTGGATATTGTTTCTCTTTGGGTTCACGAATTTTCTCTTCGATTAGTAAGAAGCAACCAATTGTGACACTGTTTTCTATCAAAATAGAGTACAATGTAGATATATTATTCTATGTGAAGCACTATGGTTAAGCAGGATCTTATGGCACATGGGAATATAGGATAAAGATCCAACATTTCTAAGATATGACAATCAAAGTTGCATTGCTATTGTCAAAAATTTAGTTTTTCATACACGCACCAAACATATTGAGATCTAGTATCACTATGTGCATAAGTTAATCAATGATAGTATAGTAGAGCTTGTGTAGAAAATACACTGCACATCGGATGGAATCTAAGCAAGGATTAGAGAACACATAGCAAATATGAGAAGTATAGAAACTGATTTAATTTCAAACAAATTGATATAGAAATAGCTTTTTCCACCCATATGCTTCCACTACAAAGCTTAAATAGTGATCTAGAGATGAAACACTATATTAGAGGATTTAGGAGTCTCCCAATGTTCCACTCTTAAATTAGAGATGATTTTTTTTCCATGTGGCTAAATCTTAATCTCTTTTTTGAATATGGAACTTGGTACTATGATCTATATAGTATTTAGAAAATTTGACATCTTCAAGGAAGGGGGTAACAATTTGACCATGTGACCAAATATTGACCATCTAATAAATTCCCCAGGTGATTTACATCCTCGACAACCCTCTGAAGATAAACTCAAATAAATTCCTTCATAAGAGATTTGTTGAAGATATTTTTTCCATTCTTCCCCATTGGACAATAGACCACAACTCTACTATCCTATCCTCGATCATATCATGCACATAATGATATTTGATTTCAATGTGTTTGGTGCATGTATGAAAAACTAGATTTTTGGCAATGGTGATGCAACTTTGATTGTCACATCTTTGTTTTATTGGATCTTCATTCTATACTCCCATATGCCATAGGATCCTCCTTAATCATACTACCTTACATATAGCAAAAAAATTCCATTGTACTCTGCTTTGGTAGAAGACAATGTCATAGTTGATTTGCTTGTATCTTACTAATCCAAGAAAATGTTCTTGAACCTAAAGGGAAATAATATCGAGAAATTGATTTTCTAGAATCACTATGAAAGTAGATTTTTTGAGTCTGTTTTTGAAGTTGAAAAGTAATCGATTCATCGATTGGAGTCATTTTGACCCCTCATTTAATTCCCACATGGTTTTGTGTTATAAAGCAGCTATGTGATTTGGGAGCCAAAAAGTGCACGAGGGAGGCCAGATTGATAGATTTCAATGCCACGAAGTCGATCGTGGAGTCCTTTGTGAATCCAAGTTCGTTTGGACCTTCATTCAACAAAAGAACCAATTGACGCAATGTAAAACCTTAAAACTTAAACTTGATATTTAAGTTTTAAGCCTTATGACTTAATCAAAAGGGTCAAACTCAAAAAAAACTAAATCGAGGCAAGGAGGGGGTGCATATTTTTTTGCAACCAAAAAAATCATGAAATTTGTGCCTCTTCAAGGTTGGGGATCATCAAGGAATGATGGCACATCTCTGATCTCATCAACAAGGGCTTCAATTTGACTGTGAAATGTAGATTATCATGTAAGGAATCAAAATGTTGATTTTTAGTCTTTCTCTCTCCTCTCTCCTCTCTCCTCTTGTTGTGTGTTTCCATGGTTGATTCTATAAGAGAAGGAGGTGGGCTAAGATGAGAGATTTTGATCGTGCAATGATGCTGGTGCGTAAAATAGCATAGATCAAGGTTGGAAAGATCATTGGCTGTTGAAAAGCATTAGTGAGCCTCCAATCATGAGATAAGTATAATATAAGGCATGGTTTTATGAGTAAGTCGTATATATAATTGTTTTATGATAAATTTTGAATTGAAAATGGTTGCATTTGGTTGTCAATGCTATAATTGATCAAAAATGTTAAAGAAATTAAGAAAATAATTCATTGAATGAGTTCTTTATAAACACACAAACCCCGTAACATTGCGATTTTAAGAGAAATCATGCGGTTTTGGAATTTTGTCATGCATATGGTATTCGTATGGGATGAAATGTGTTATTAAAATATTTCTCAATAAGATAAATCAAGAAAAATCAAAAAATCAAAAAATATTGATATTTATCAATAAATAAATAACAAGAAAAAAAAGAAAAAATAGATTTTTGATGTGTGAAAAATAGAAAAGATTAATATTTGTGTTTGTGAATGTATAATAAGGCTGAGGCATAAGAGTGAGCCTATGTTTTGCCCTATCTTTATGTTTAAGTGGGTATTTACTGCTTTCATGATGAAAAATACATAAGAAATAGCTCTCTAAACCTACCATCAAATGCACAATCTTAAGCGGTAGGGAGAATGGGGTATTAAGTACTTATAATATGCTAAATTCTAATGTTTTTCTTATGAATGGCTTATAGGATACTTTGTTTTTAAAATTAAGAGGGTCCAATAGCACGAGCATGCTTGATGTTGGCCCTAGGCAATGCAGTAATATTGTTTAGAGTAAGGCATGAAAAGAAATGTTTTTACACCTTCACAACAATGCTGGTTGTCAATAAGAGAAATTGTCTGAACACCATAAACCATACACAATTGCATTGCATGCAACACATGGTATCATCTTGGATGCATAGCAATTGTTTTTACGAACAGTGACCCGCTGTCGAAGGGTTTTCGAAAGCAAAGTCGCGACCACAGAGGACCTTGACTAATTTCAGGATAGAAGATCAATCAAGTGAGATCACGATTCAATTTGAAAGAAGGTCACCTCGATTTCGGATAATGGCCCTATAATCAACTTGTTCAAGCCTTTTGGTCTCTTGAATGTGGCAAATAGACCTGAATGTATGCAATACTAGCTGCACTTCACCCATTTGATTACAATCCTATTCAACATTAACAGCTTCAGCTTCATTAAAAAAAACAAATCTGATTTATAAACTGACTGCTCAAAAACTGAAGTCCTGTATCATGTCAACTTTGTCATGTGTACACTCCATCAAGTGGCTTGTAGCACTAGTGGAAGCTCTACAAGGGCTGCACCTGAAAAATCTGTCGAGTGCACACAATTATAGACTGTGTTACTTCCTCATTTGCAAGGCAAGGCATGGAATACAGATTGTGCTACTTGGCAGATTGCAAGTTGATGAATAGAATATGGAAAACAGCAGAAGCAAAGAATATGGTTCAAACATGCTTTTCCTTAGGTGAGCATTCAACATGATTAGTGGCTTTGACAACTGCTACATCCATATCCTTGTAATCACTATTGATCTGTGCAAGACCAATAGTTGTGGAATCCTTGATGGCACCTAAGACCTTCCTTAGACTGTCCTGAGTAGAACCTCCTGACATGATATTAGGATAAGAGACTGCATATCACCATAAAGAAGCCTTGAATCTGTGTCTAGACTGTTTTAGCCGCCTGCAAAAGACCTCCTTTGGAAGGTTCGAAGAGATGATGAGCTTTGAGAATGGAGAACCACAAGTTCCACAAAATTCTCACGCTTCCTATTGTGAAACCCGATTGTCCTCCACAATAATTCAAACCTTCAAGCGACAGCTGACGACTTCTGCAAGAATCAGAAGACCAAATCTGGGACACAACGGCATTCCCACAGCAACAGATGTAGCTGGACCTACTACAAGTTGTATATTGCCTTGTGTGCCTTCAGATAGCTCAAGAGGCTATATGCGAAGGCTTAAGAGATTCGGTCACTGCAGGTCTTCCGCCTCTTCTGATCCAGTGAGTCACAAATAAACAAAAGCCACTCCCATTCCTCTCTGCATTCCTAAGAAAGAAGAACATCAAATTCCATGTTGCTTTGTCTTAAGCTCAGTGCTCTGTGTGTTAAACACCCGCCCACTTTACTAGGATTGTTCAGTATCTACATAAGATTAAAACTCGACATCAGTTGCATCTTATTTGTTATCATTCGACCTCTGATCAATGCTTCATCGTTGTAGCCTCTTCCTTCTTTAGAATCATTCCATCACTATCCTCTGCATGACAGTAAGCTGATAGGTCTTCTACTTTGATCACCGCTTCGTCTTCCTTCTCTTCTCAGCATTCGATCCCCTTCCCTTGTTTTCTCCTTCGTTGCTTTTTCTTCCCCAGGCCTACAACACGCCCCATAAAAGTGCCCCCCTTTTTTACCAGAAAAGCGGCCCAGCCACTCCCAATTGAGCACTCCCTCCACAGTTTCCATAAGCATGAATGAGAGTATTCATTATGAGAGGATCTAGACGATAAATAACCGAAACTATAGCAAAATGAGTCTGCCTGCTTATCTCCATATTTCCTATTTCACAGGAGGCCCGCAAAATAATTGTTGCATCATTCAGCAATCTACAAGCCTCTTGCATCTTTTTATAAAGATCTAGAGCCTTTTCTCCTTGATTCTATTCAATGTATGCTAAAAGCATTGCATTCCATAAAACAACATCCACCTGGGAAAACTCCTCAAACACCTTCTGTGCTTCTCCAATGCTTCCACACTTACCATACATACTCACAAGGGTGCTACCAAGAAATGTATCTAACGTTAAACCTTTGGAGCCAGCATCAGCATGCAATGCCCTGCCAATCTCTAAAGCAACAGTACATCCCTTCTCTGCAAGTGAACCACATTCTTGGAGGACACCAAGAAATGTTGGCTTATTGGGACTCATTCCTTCAACTAGCATTTGACTATACAGCTACAGAGCCTTCTTTGCCTTACCCAACTCAAAATATCGTGAGATCATAACATTCCATGCAACAATGTCCTGATCAAACAGTCCATCAAACATGCTCTCTGCTTCTAAAATGCTGCCACATTTACCATAGATACTAACAAGAGTGCTGTTAACAAAAGCATCTGAAGTGAAGCCCTTCTTGTGAGCATCTACATGTAATGCTCGGCAAATTTCCCAAAAAACTTTTCTTGGTTTCCCATCCATGCTCATAACATCTTCCTTCTCAATGAGGGTACCACATGCTTGAAATGTGATCTTAAATGTCTGTTGATTTGGGAAAATGCCCTCCTCTTGCATCTATTTGTATAATTTTAGCACCAACTCTCCCTGGCCCTGCTCTACATATGCACCAAGCATCACATTCCACGACACAAGATTTCTCTGATGTAAAGTATCAAACAAATTCGTTGCTTCCAATATTCTTTTGCATCTTCCATAGAAGCTTACAAGTGTATTGCAAATACAAACATTTTGATGAAAGCACTTCCACTGGGCATCAACATGTACTGCCTGCCCAATGTCTAGAAGCACTGTGTTTGTTAGTTTGCCCTCCAGAGCATCTCCATCTTCAGCAAGAGCATTGCAGGCTTGAAGAGCTATCACAAAAGTCGGCTGGCTTGGGCAAAAGCCCTAAAAGTTGTAATGTCTTCTCGCCTTGACCCTGCTCAACATAAACTAACAACATTGCATTCCATGATACAGTGCTGCAGAAGAACAAGTTGTTGAATGCCTGTTGAGCTTCCAGAATGCTTCCACACTTGCCGTATATAGAGATCATGGTATTCTCAATAAACATGTCTAGATGAATATTTCTGCAAGCATAAGCATCTGGTAGGTTTCCATACTTGGCATACATGCCAACTAGAGCATTATAGATAAGTTCCTCTTGCTCCAACCCCCTCTCCACTATACTGCCCATGCAGAACAAAATGCAAACATAATGACTAAGTATGTACAAAGTAACAAATGTCACACACACAACTTTTTGGTGGATTCCACACCTCGGATGCACAACAGTACGACATCCACCCCCTCTGATCCTGCGCATCCTTCGGATGGGCCAATTACCCATGATCATTGTCGTCAAGTTCCATGAACAGATCAATCTCTTCATTGTATATTTCCGATATATCAGCAAGATTATCTGTCATATCATTTGTCTCTTCTACTGGAGTTTCTTCTCGTTGCTCTTCTCTTGCAAATTCTTCCAATGCATAATCCTCATCATCTCTTTTCTTGAAAATCTTGATTCTTTTTCCTGCTATAGGCACTCTAAGCATTATCCCATCCAATTGTGTCAGCTCATATGTTGCATTATCAAAGACATGTCTGACTATGTAAGGCCCAAACCATCTTTTCACCATCTTCCGAAGAATCTACAATAACTTCTTCAATTTCCGCATAGATCTAGTGTGGCTCTCATCCCAATAAAATTTTTGCCCCTTTCGAAGCAGCTGATATAAACAATCTACTATGTGTGCAAAATGGGGTATCCAAATCATGTAAAACACACAGGCTCCAATGAATCTCCGTACCTCTGAAGTGGTAGAACAATACTCCATAATCTTGCCTATAGCATCCACCTTCTCAAGTGAAGGTTTCCTGCCATAATACCCACACATATGTCCAACAATGACAACCTCATTTACTCCAAAAATAGATTTTTTCCCTGATAGTGTCAAGTTCACTTCTTCTAACCTGGCCAAAATCTTTTCACAAGCTGAAATATGATCCAGCCACAAAGTATCTGCATCCCTGCTCATTTAGACTCTCATTCTTCTCTTCTTCTGCACACCCCTTAATGGGCACATCATCCAAGAAAGGCATGGTAAGCTTAGGTATGTACTCACAAAAGACCTTATGCATGGCATTCATCATATGTGCAACAGAATTAGTGGCACCTTGAGGCAAGGTACACATCCTGACAAGCCCAATAGGAGTTCTCATAGTGGTTATGTCCCTGCTTTCCAAAGCCAACTGAAACTGATCATATCCTGAATACAAGTCACCTAAAGAATAGATGGCACGTCTAGCAAATGCTTCTACAAAATCATCCACAACTGGACCTATACCAACATTCCTGATAGTAACTCTGTTTATTGGCTGCATGTCTTGTATAAATTGGAGAGTGCCATTCTTCTTTGGAACCGTAAACCACCTATTTGAGTATGGTGCAGATGACGGCTCTAGGATTCCCATCCGGATTTTCTCATTCAACAATTCAACTAGCTTTGGCAAGTGTGTCCTAGGCACTGGAATAGATCAGAGGTTCCATGGAATATGAGGAATAGTAAAGATCACCATAGGAGCAACAATATCCGGATTCACACATCCAATCTCATGCAAGAAGAAAGCAAACCCCCTTCCATGTCGCTCAAGCATATCTTGAAAGCACTGCTTCTCTGAGGGTAGCAAGAAATCACCATTTTCAATTTTTAATTCAGCAAGAGTCTTTGCTGAAAATGTATGGCCTATATGCTCTAGATTCCTCAAAATTGGCTGCTTGGCAGCCTTCTCTATTTGCTGATCACTGTCAGGTGGAAGAGGTCCAGCTACCGGCTTCACCTTCTTATCCACAGTCTTGTATTTCGTGTCAACCCTGGCTTCATTATGATCCTCTGCATTACTCAAATCTTGCTGTAAATCAGCAATTCTGCACTCTGCTGGAGCTGAATATCCTCAGCCCTTTGCTCTATGGACTGCATAGGAACAGCCCTAAACTCTGGATGCTGAAATATTTCAGTAGTAAACTCTGTTGGCTGAAAGTTTTCAGCCCTCTGTGTCTTTGTAGGCTGATCATGATCAGCCAGAAACTCTGTTTGCTGAATTTCTTCAGCACTCAACACTTTTTACTGAGTCACCTCAGCCTCTAACTCTATCTGTGACACAAAATCTGAAATTTCATGAAACATGTCTAGGGATTGCACTTCTGCATATCAATTTTCAGCATATTTTCCATCTCTGTCATCATATCTGCACAAACCATACTATCATACATCCCATCTATATGCTCATCATCCTCTAAAATACCTGCATTTTTCAAATCTTTCTCCTTCCTACATATATACTGCCTGGCAGCTCTAGGCAACTTAGAAATCTTCTGATAACTCATCGAACTGTTGCTAAAATTCCAACAAAATTGGAGGAGAAAACACTACTGCCAAGAGGCGAGAACTCCAATCTCCTCTGCTCTGTACCACCGTCATCTCACGGGACAGCGGTACCTAATGAAAACCCGAATCCCTCATAGTGGGCAATGGTGCATCTCGAAGAGTATCCCTGTTTCTAGTATGATTTACACACACAGTCATAAACTGGACTGCTCTCATACCATCTTTACTGCGAATCCGTGCATAAGCAGATCCATCATCCATTACTTTCGTTTCCATGCGCATCTCTATGATGAATGGCTGTCCAAGAATTATGGGATAAGAGCATGAATCTTGCACAAAGAAATGGAAATCCTCCTCTACATCTCCAATAGAAATCCTGACACTAGGACAGGCAGCATACAAATCACCTGCAGTGTTGTTGGCGGCTCTCATACGCCACCCATGCTCTGCATCCATAGGCCATCTATTACTTTCATAAACTCCACGAACTATGAGATTAATCTATGAACCATGATCCACCAAAGCAACATAAGGCACCTGTTTCTCTCCAATTTTTACCATTGTTTTTGTAGTTGCCCTAGCGTAATGACTCTGCAAAAAATGACTACGCGGTATCAAGATAGGCTCTTCAGTTTCAGCATAATGCATAGGCTAAACCCTCTTCTTTGTCTGCAAAAAAATAGAAGAATTTTCAACCATAACCTCATCCTCATCCTCATCCAACTCCCCAATCAAAACTCCCTATGTATCAGTAGTAGGCAATGCATGTCTTTTCCTCTTCAAGACTTCTTGGAACTGATCTTGAAACTCTCTTTTCGAGATGCCCAAAACCTCAAAAATAGTAAAAGTCACCTCACTGCCACAAGTATCTTATCATTAAATATTTTCTTCATGTCCGTAGATGTCTCAATATCGGACATCAATCTAAACCTTGGCTGCTTTCTCTCTCTAGGCTCTTGCCTCTTTTCTTTCTTTTGAGCATCTTCCATCTGTCGTTCTGGCCCTGGTCTCAAAGACGGCCCTGTAGTAGGTGGAGTAACAAACTCACCCCCTTAGTCTTTTTAGCTGCATTTGGATTCTCTTCATCCCTCTTACGCTTCTCCTCAACAAGTACATCTGCTCCCTAAAACTTAGCCAAGTAGGCATAAATAGTGTACCTATCAACAGGCGAATCCCAACCTGTCTCAGATTTGATGCTAGAACCTGCACTAGTCAAAACAGTCTGCTGAATTTTTCCCTTGTTTGTCGTCTCCATAGCATAGGTCCATAATACTGACTGACTCTCTGAACCTTTCTCAATCTAGACTCCATATGCAGAAGCATCTCCTCTAGCTGCCACATAAGAAGTACGCACAGCCATATCATCTACTAATTTCTTCATTCCGCCTTTCCCAAAATTGGTAGCAAGCGGAGCTCCTGTTTCAGTCAACCAGATCTTGCCATCTTGTCCCCAAAATACCAAATTCTTCCTCCTTGCATCTTGAAAAGATTCACAATCCCTGCAATGTTGATGGTCCATACTATCACACCAAATACATCTTCGATCTCTCCTAGGTGTACTAGGAGCACTCCTAGGTGCAGTAGGAGCACTAGAAGAAATAGTAGGCACGGTCGAAGCAAACTGCTCTTTCAATTTCCGTACCAATTCTGCTTTAACTGACTCCAGTGTCAAATCCATTATGCCTTTGATTATGTCATCAAGAGAGGAAGGAACCAATGGAGCGGATGGTTTTGGAGCAGAAGGAGCCGGCATCGGTCTTGGAACAGGAGGAACAAGAGGATTAGAAACAGTAGGCACTGGCATAGGCCAAGTAACTGGCTGAGGAAGAGAAGAAATAACAGGGGTAGAAGCAGACATAGGAGCAGAAGACGGCGTCGGTGTCATGGATCCATTCTGTAAGCGGGTCTTCCATATCCGCCTCTTGGTCAAAGTCGAGACCGCATCTTGGGAATCTTGCCAATCTGTTTTAAGACCCATAGGCTTCGTGTGATCCCCAAGAAGCTCTCCTAATTCTTCCTGAAGAGCAGGATCTGTAGCTTGCAAGAAAATCTCAACTTTCTCAACATCCAATGCTCTTTGTTCAATGGCATCAAGCTGACTATACCTCTCTTCAAATTCTCGTATCAATTCTGAAGTAGCTAGACCTTTGTTTGGCATGTAGACCCACTCTTGGAATGATCGCCGTGTAGCCATCCCAAAGTCTTCAAGAAAATACTCCTCTTTCAGGGCCTTCTTAAAATCTTGCCAATGCGAATTTTGAAGGAAAAGATCAGTCACTTTTACCCTCAAGGCAGGTGTGACAAGATGAATGAAATATTTACTCATAAGTCCTGTTGGTACTCCAAAAAATCCCATCTTGATCTCATACGTCTTCAAATAAGCCGATATATTATGGCCATCAAATAGCTTCTTTTCATTCTCAACTACTTCAATCGCCTTAGTCGCACTGATTGCATTCTCTTGCTCCGAATATAGTTGCCTTTGCTGAGACAACTGTTGTTGATGCAACTGCTGCTACTACTGCATATACAATTGTGTCTGCTGATTTTGAAGTTGCATATACATAGACATATTCTACAAAATCTGCTTTAAATCATCCGTTGAAGTACTTGAAGCAGCATTCAATGATGGAGCTAAAGCAGAGGACAAAGCAGGAATCGTAGAAGAGGCTGAAATTGAT
This sequence comes from Lygodium microphyllum, assembly GCF_053477565.2. Classification (NCBI taxonomy): domain Eukaryota; kingdom Viridiplantae; phylum Streptophyta; class Polypodiopsida; order Schizaeales; family Lygodiaceae; genus Lygodium; species Lygodium microphyllum. The sequence continues at coordinate 109,273,316 of NC_141153.1, forward strand.
GCTGAAGTATCTCCCATCCTAAAATTTTTAAATGCGACGCTTTCACGTCGGGTTCACCAAAGATGTCCAAGGGTTTTCGAAAGCAAAGTCACGACCACAGAGGACCTTGACTAATTTCAGGATAGAAGATCAATCAAGCGAGATCACGATTCAATTTGAAAGAAGGTCACCTCGATTTTGGATAATGGCCCTATAATCAACTTGTTCAAGCCTTTTGGTCTCTTGAATGTGGCAAATAGACCTGAATCTATGCAATACTAGCTGCACTTCACCTGTTTGATTACAACCCTGTTCAACATCAACAGCTTCAGCTTCATTAAAAAAACAAATCTGATTTATAAACTGGCTGCTCAAAAACTGAAGTCCTGTATCATGTCAATTTTGTCATGTGTACACTCCATCAAGTGGCTTGTAGCACTGGTGGAAGCTCTATAGGGGCTGAACCTGAAAAATCTCTCGAGTGCACACAATTGCAGACTGTGCTACTTCCTCATTTTCAAGTCAAGGCATGGAATACAGATTGTGCTACTTGGCAAATTGCAAGCTGATGAATAGAATATGAAAAACAGTAGAAGCAAAGAATATGGTTCAAACATGCTTTTCCTTAGGTGAGCATTCAACATGATTAGTGGCTTTGACAACTGCTACATCCAGATCCTTGTAATCACTGTTGATCTGTGCAAGACCAACAGTTATGGAATCCTTGATGGCACCTAAGACCTTCCTTAGTGTCAAGATTGTGGGAGAGAAGGAAGGAGTCTCACTTGAAGCTTTCTTGCTTGCACAATGGGGGAATACACACAAGGGTGGAGGCTGAAAACAGTTTTCCTCTTCTTAGTTGTGTAAACCAAAAGAACTCGTGTACAAAGAAATAGAAGAACCCTATATATGGGTCTCAAACCAAACTCAACTAACTAAGGTGGCATACTAACTGAGCCACGAACTAGAGTAGATAAGGATAGCTATCATGTAGCTCCCAATTCCTGCACACCAAGCAGGTCTCTGAACTTGCGCAGCTTCTCTGCGCCCAATGCCTTCGTAAATATGTCAGCTACCTGATCCTCTGTGCTGATATAAACTAGATCAATAAGACCTAGTAAAACCCTCTCCCGCACATAGTGATAATGCACCTCAATGTGCTTTGTTCTAGCATGATAGACTGGGTTATTTGCCAAGTGTATACTACTCATGTTGTCACAATAAATGACAACTGGCCCATTTGTAGACTGATGCATATCATAAAGTAGCTTATGCAACCAAGCTACCTCACATGCAGCCATTGCTGCACCCCTGTACTCAGCCTCTGTGCTCGACAAGGCAACTGTAGGCTGTTTCTTGCTGCTCCAAGTGACTGCAGCACTCCCAAAAGAGAACACATATCCACTGGTAGAACGTCTATCAGAAATGCTACCAGCCCAATCAGCATTAGTGTATCCATGCAACTGTATCTGAACCCCAGTCTCATAAAATAGTCCATACTGCAATGTGGACTTCACATACCTGAGTATGCGTCTAGCCGCATCCAAATGCGGTTTCCTTGGAGCCTGCATAAACTGACTTACCAATCCAACAGCATAGCTCAAATCTGGCCTGGTAATAGTCATATAAACCAAGCTTCCTACTATGCGTCTGTACATAGTAGGGTCTTCCAAAAGCTCACCTGCATCTGCGCTCAGCTTCACATTCTGCTCCAAAGGAACTGAAATAGGCTTACAGCCTGTCATCCCATATTTGGACAGCATGTCCAATCCATACTGCCTCTGCAAGAGCTGTATCCCACTTGGTGATCTAATCACCTCAATGCCCAAGAAATAACGCAGCTCTCCCAAATCCTTCATCTCAAACTTCTGCTTCAATAGCATTTTCACATGAAGGATATCTTCATCACTGTCACCTGTCATAATCAAATCATCAACATAAATGACAAGTAGCATAATACCTTTCTCTATTTTTCTCACATAAAGTGAGAAATCTGCCTTGGAAATCTGAAAGCCAATAGTGACAAGATACTGTCCTATCTTGTCAGACCATGCTCTAGGTGCTTGCTTCAATCCATACAAAGCTTTCTTCAACCTGCAAACAAACTCAGGATGAACAGCATGCACATAACCTGGTGGCTGCTCCATATAGACCTCTTCTTGCAAATCACCATGCAAGAAGGCATTCTTTACATCCATCTGATGTAAAGACCATCCCTTTGACGCAGCCATAGCAATGACTGCTCTTACGGTTGCCATCCTTGCAACCGGACTGAATGTTTCTTCATAGTCAATGCCATATGTTTGTGCATACCCCTTGACTACTAATCTTGCCTTGTATCTGTTCACAGAACCATCTGCATTGTGCTTCACCTTATAAACCCACTTACAGCCAATTGCATTTTTACCTTTAGGCAAATGTACCAATTCCCATGTAGCATTTGCTTCCAAGGCATCCATTTCTTCATCCATGGCTTTCTCCCATTTTTCTTTTCCCATGGCTTCCTCAAAAGAAGTGGGTTCTGGTTCCTGTATCACTTTAACCATATATGCATAGTGAATGGCTGTAAATCCATCATATTTCAGCCTATCCACAGGATACCTAGCTCTCGTAGACCTGCGCAAAGTAGGTTCACTCCCAGGTGCTCTCAAAACATCCCTGGTCTTCCTTACTCCAGGTGTAACAATAGAACGAATACCCAACTCATCATCAATGCTCTGTTCTAAGCCACTGGATTCACCATCCACATAAGAGTGACCTGCATTCACATCAAACATGGGCTGATCAACCTTCTCTTTTCCTTTTCGTGATACATGCATACCACTATCTGCATTACTTTGAGAAGATTCTCCTGATCTCAATCTGCCTGTCCATGGCGAAGAATGTGAACCACTGCTAGAGGACGCTCCAGGTCCACTAATATTTTGTGACTGCTGCTGTGAATTCTGTGCAGCATTACCATTTTGTGCATCTACATCATCAATCACATTTACTGGTTTATACCAGCTACTCATCTCATCAAAAACAACATCTCTGCTCACTGTAAACTTACGAGTAGAAGGGTTATAGCATCTATACCCTTTTTGCTGCATAGAGTAACCAATAAAGATGCACTTCTCAGCTTTTGGATCCAACTTGGATCTCAACTCATCTGGCACATGTACATAGGCAATGCAACCAAAAATTTTCAAATGAGAAATATCTGGTTTCCTACCAGTATACCTCACCTCTGGAGTCATTCCATGTATTGCTGCAGTGGGAGTCCTGTTCATTATGTAGACTGCTGTAGCAACTGCTTCAGCCCAATAAAAATCTGGCAAGTCTTTTTCATTGAGCATGGCACGAGATACCTCTCCAATATGCCTATTTTTCCTTTCTGCAATTCCATTTTGTTATGGGGTATGACTGCATGAATATTGCTGCTTTATGCCATGCTCCTGCAGGAACCTTGCAAACTCATTTGAGAGATACTCTCCCCCTCCATCTGACCTTAGGCATTTTATCTGCAGGCCTGTTTCTTTTTCAACCATAGCTTTAAGAGTTTTGAAATGCCCAAAAACTTCACTTTTCTTTTTCATAAAATACACCCAAACTTTTCTGCTATAGTCATCAATAAAAGTGACAAAATAATGACAGCCTCCAAGAGATGCAGCTTTAGTTGTCCACACATCAGAGTGGATTAATTCCAATGGCTTCTTACTCTCTTGAACATGTCTAGGAAATGGTTTCCTTGCCTGTTTTCCAAACTGACAGGCTTCACATACCTTATGCATTTCTGCAACCTTGAATTTTGGCAAACCTGCAACAATATTTTGGGCCTGCATTGATTTAAGTCGTTGTACATTAACATGACCAATGCGTTTATGCCAGATATCAATATCTGCAACTATACCGGTCCCATGTACAAACATTGCTGCACTCAATTCAGACATGTCTGCATCCAATGTAAACATTCTGCCCTTCTTCTTTCCTTTTGCTATCAAGCGACCTTTATTTTTCATATCCTCAACAAAGCATCCATGAGGATTAAATCTGACCTGCAAGCCCTGTTCAACCATTTGACCAACAGAAACCAGATTCTTGGTGATATTGGGGACATGAAATACATCGGACAGGTATTTCTTTTTCCCATCTTGCATAGACAAAGGAATTTTTCCAATCTGCACAATCGGATGTGCAGTATCATCACCAGTCTCCACAAATCCTGGTTTTTCCATTTTCCTTGCATCCTCCATCCATTCTGCATGACCTGTCATGTGGTTTGATGCACCTGAGTCAACATACCACACATCGTTGCTTTCTTCTGCATTTGTCACAGAATTGTTCATGTGCTGCACCATAAACAAATGCTCATTTCTGTCATCACCCTGTCTACTAGAAGATGCGTAATTTCCTTGTTGCAGTTTTCCATTCATGATGTCATTCTGGTTTTTATAGCAGTCTTTAGCCATATGACCCATTTTACCACAATAGTAGCATTCAACATTACTGTTTGCATTTTGGCCTCTTTGCCATCCACCACGACCTCTTTGGCTCCCCCTGCCTCTAGAGTTACCACGTCCTCCTCTATAGGACTGGTTTTCTTGAGTTTGCTGCATATTCTGATTTCTACCACGGCCTCCAAATCGGCCTCCTCTACCTCTGCCTCTACCTCTTCCAGCATTTGAGTAGAAGACAGTTTCTTTTGAAGTTCCTCCTGAAGAAGATGCACCACCATTTCTCTGCTCCTCAGAAATTAGAAGAGCAATCAACTCCTCAAAATCAGGAAATCTTTCACGAACTAAAATGGATGTCCGAAACTGTGCATAATCCTTTCCTAGACCATTCAAGGTCACAGAAACTAAATCATCATCTTCCACTGGCGACCCAATGGAAGCAAGTGCATCTGCAATCTTCTTCACCTTCATGTGGTAGTCATGGATGCTCATATTTTCTCTTTGCACATTATGCAACTCTTGCTTGAGCTGCATTTTCCTGGCTTGAGTATTTGTACTATACATTTTTGACAAAGTATCCCATGCCTCCTTTGGCGTACTTGCATCCTGAATATGCACAATCATAGAGTCTGAAATACTGATAGACAGCCAGTACATAACTTTCCTGGCTCTCTCATGCCATGCTTTGAATGCCTGCATTTGCTGTTGATTGGGAACATCAGGAAGAACTGGTTCTTCTTCATTTCCTGCAACAAACTCCCAATATCCTTTTCCCATAAGGAAATTCGTCATTCTAAACTTCCATGCTTGGAAGTTGTTCTTGTCAAGCTTTTCAGTGACAATCTGTGAGAGAGAATCAGACGCCATTACAGAACACTGTGAAAAATTCTGTCACTGCAAAAACCCAGCTTCACCCTCACAAGGGCAAATCTGTAAAACTGGCGAAAGTGGTATTTGACCACACAGTCACTTCCTAGTGACGATTTTGCATAAACAGGAACCAAGGATGATTCTGTAACTCCCAATGTCCTGTGCACAAGCATACGATGCAATTTCTACAAAAACTTTTCACCGACCTGTAGAACAGTGGCTGCACAGCATAAAACTGGGCCTTTTCCTGAGTGCGTGCAGAAAACTTCCGCCTCCAAAACAGGCCCCGAAATGGCCTCAAATCAAAAAAAAAAAAGGTCGCCGAGGGCTAAAGCCCTCTCCCGCAGCATATACTGCCCTCTTGCTTCACCGCGAAGGGCGTCTCAACCTGAGACAATGTACTCCTGCACTTTCCGGCTGTGCTACCTGCAGAGATCTGCTCCCAAAACAGAAAATGAAAGCAACACTGCTCCTCTTACCAGAACATCGCGAGCTTGGCTTGCTTTCTTGAGCTCCTTACCACGAACAAGGCTCTGATACCATGTCAAGATTGTGGGAGAGAAGGAAGGAGTCTCACTTGAAGCTTTCTTGCTTGCACAATGGGGGAATACACACAAGGGTGGAGGCTGAAAACAGTTTTCCTCTTCTTAGTTGTGTAAGCCAAAAGAACTCGTGTACAAAGAAATAGAAGAACCCTATATATGGGTCTCAAACCAAACTCAACTAACTAAGGTGGCATACTAACTGAGCCACGAACTAGAGTAGATAAGGATAGCTATCATGTAGCTATTATTCATGGGCGGTGTACCAACCGCGTCTGCAACTGACAAGTCGGTGACATAAATACACAACGGTCACCCTGGCGTATCACGAGTGGAGCTTGATATCTCAACACTTAGACTATCCTGAGTAGAACCTCCTGACATGATATTAGGATAAGAGACTGCAGATCACCATAAAGAAGACTTGAATCTGTGTCTAGACTGTTTTAGCCGCATGCAAAAGACCTCCTTTGGAAGATTCGAAGAGATGATGAGCTTTGAGAATGGAGAACCACAAGTTCCACAAAATTCTCACGCTTCCTGTGGTGCAAACCGATTGTCCTCCACAATAATTCAAACCTTCAAGTGACGGCTGACGACTTCTGCAAGAATCAGAAGACCGAATTTGGGACACAAGGGCATACCCACAGCAACAGATGTAGCTGGACCTACTACAAGTTGTATATTGCCTTGTGTGCCTTCAGATAGCTCAAGAGGCTATATGGGAAGGCTTAAGAGATTCGGTCACTGTAGGTCTTCCGCCTCTTCTGATCCAGTGAGTCGCAAATAAACAAAAGCCACTCCCATTCCTCTCTGCATTCCTAAGAAAGAAGAACATCAAATTCCGTGTTGCTTTGTCTTAAGCTCAGTGCTCTGTGTGTTAGACACCCGCCCACTTTACTAGGATTGTTCAGTGTCTACATAAGATTAAAACTCGACATCAGTTGCATCTTATTTGTTATCATTCGACCTCTGATCAATACTTTATTGTTGTAGCCTCTTCCTTCTTTAGAATCGTTCCATCACTGTTCTCTGCATGACAGTAAGCTGATAGGTCTTCTACTTTGATCACCGCTTCGTCTTCCTTCTCTTCTCAGCATTCGATCCCCTTCCCTTGTTTTCTCCTTCATTGCTTTTTCTTCCCCAGGCCTACAACACGCCCCATAAAAGCGGCCCCCTTTTTTACTTGAGAAGCGGCCCAGCCACTCCTAATTGAGCACTCCCTCCACAGTTTCCATAAGCATGAATGAGAGTATTCATTATGAGAGGATCTAGACGATAAATAACCGAAACTATAGCAAAATGAGTCTGCCTGCTTATCTCCATATTTCCTGTTTCACAGGAGGCCTGCAAAATAACTATTGCATCATTCAGCAATCTACAAGCCTCTTGCATCTTTTTGTAAAGATCTAGAGCCTTTTCTCCTTGATTCTATTCAATGTATGCTAAAAGCATTGCATTCCATAAAACAACATCCACCTGGGAAAACTCCTCAAACACCTTCTGTGCTTCTCCAATGCTTCCACACTTACCATACATACTCAAAAGGGTGCTACCAAGAAATGTATCTAACGTTAAACCTTTGGAGCCAGCATCAGCATGCAATGCCCTGCCAATCTCTAAAGCAACAGTACATCCCTTCTCTACAAGTGAACCACATGCTTGGAGGACACCAAGAAATGTTGGCTTATTGGGACTCATTCCTTCAACTAGCATTTGACTATACAGCTACAGAGCCTTCTCTGCCTTACCCAACTCAAAATATCATGAGATCATAACATTCCATGCAACAATGTCCTGATCAAACAGCCCATCAAACATGCTCTCTGCTTCTAAAATGCTGCCACATTTACCATAGATACTAACAAGAGTGCTGTTAACAAAAGCATCTGAAGTGAAGCCCTTCTTGTGAGCATCTACATGTAATGCTCGGCAAATTTCCCAAAAAACTTTTCTTGATTTCCCGTCCATGCTCATAACATCTTCCTTCTCAATGAGGGTACCACATGCTTGAAATGTGATCTTAAATGTCTGCTGATTTGGGAAAATGCCCTCCTCTTGCATCTGTTTGTATAGTTTTAGCACCCTCTCTCCTTGGCCCTGCTCTACATATGCACCTAGCATCATATTCCACGACACAAGATTTCTCTGATGTAAAGTATCAAACAAATTCTCTACTTCCAATATTCTTCCACATCTTCCATAGAAGCTTACAAGTGTATTGCAAATAAAAACATTTTGATGAAAGCACTTCCACTGGGCATCAACATGTACTACCTGCCCAATGTCTAAAAGCACTATGTTTGTTAGTTTTCCCTCCAGGGCATCTCCATCTTTAGCAAGAGCATTGCAGGCTTGAAGAGCTATCACAAAAGTCGGCTGGCTTGGGCAAAAGCCCTCTTCTTGCATCTATCTGTAAAGTTGTAATGTCTTCTTGCCTTGACCCTACTCAACATTAACTGACAACATTGCATTCCATGATACAGTGCTACAGAATGACAAGTTGTTGAATGCCTATTGAGCTTCCAGAATGCTTCCACACTTGCCGTACATAGAGATCATGGTATTCTCAATAAACATGTCTAGATGAATATTTCTGCAAGCATCAGCATCTGGTAGGTTTCCATACTTGGCATACATGCCAACTAGAGCATTACAGATAAGTTCCTCTTGCTCCAACCCCCTCTCCATTATATTGCCCACGCAGAACAAAATGCAAACATAACGACTAAGTATGTACAAAGTAACAAATGTCACACACACAACTTTTTGGTGGATTCCACACCTTGGATGCGCAGCAGTACAACACCGCGTTGAGGAGGTGAGGCACCCTAAGCTATAGGGTTAGTGGTTGTTTCCTTTGGGGAGTGTTCAGTGAGGACTATCTATCATCTCCTCAATCAATGAATTAAAAGAGTGGAGAATGTGTCATACATGCTCTATGTGTTTACGGTGCATCTTGGGGCCAATCCCCAAGGTGTAGGAGAGCCATAGTGGGGCTACGGTAATCAGCTGAGCGGCATTCCCTTTGTCTATGCTTATGTGGTCTATTACATCGATATGTGTAGGGAATCACTCTTAGGAGTGTGGGAAGGATTATCCGTTAGATTACAATCCATACAAATGCAAAGTTGTTCTTTAGATTTTAGGGTAGTATATCCCTTAGACGCTCCTCGCCGTGAGGCTAGGAGCGGCCATGAGGCGTGGTTTGGGTGTGTAGTAGAGACCCCGGCTAGAGCTTTAGAGCTAGTGTTGGGACCCTCTTAGGTCTCAACAAGTGGTGCATTTTTTGGGAGATGCTAATAAAAGAGGCATCTCTAAATCTCGATCTATGGGTACCAATTTATTAGAGTATGCCAAAATGTAGTGAAATAGATCTAGAAGGCCATCAAGTTGAGCTTTAGAACCAAGAAAGAGCTGAACGGGCTAGATGGTGGGTCTAAATTATTAGGAGATCCTCAAAGGAGTGTTCATATATCCCTACAAGGGAGGGGTCTTAGCAACTCTAGCCCCATGTATAGTCCGTTAGGAGGAAGTTCTAGTATTTTCCCTCTCTCGGTTAGTGAGTCCACTTTGAGTGGGGTAGTAGTTTCCATTGTTCAAACTTCTTTGCAAATCCAAATACTATAATGGCACAAACCATTGCAATCCCACTAGGAACTTCAGACTTGCTAGCCTTATGATGTTCTCTGCTCCTTTTTAATGGGTTAGTAGAGAAAGATACAAGACTTCATATTAATAAATTCGAAAAGTTAATATTCAAGTGTCGAACCAAAGATGAAGGAAACTTGATGATGTTCTTTAATATGACTCTGAAAGAATGAGCTCCGCATGGTACCACAATCTAGAGGTTGGAACCATAACTATGATTGATGCATTTTTTGCGGCCTTTCAAAGAGAGTTTTCCCCTAAAAGGGGAGGTTAGTATGGTCCACGTGTTCCTAATTGTAAGATGTCAAGAACCTCATGAGAATGTTTAAGGCTATGCCAAGAAACTGAATGAAGTATTTCATAATTTTCAAACTTATATTTCTATTCAAGCTCCTACCCAATTGCAATACTTTTTTCATGGGCTAGACTTTAACGTTCAAGTGCAGCTGAGCAGTGTTGCTCTTGCTGACATTGATACAGCTATTACACGAGCAGAGGAGGTAGAATCACAATTACAAGTGACCTTTACCTCTAGGGCAACATGGAATCCGAGTCTAGGTGTTGGAAATAATTTATCACTAATGAATGGAGGTCAAGGGATGCCCATGAGTACTTCCAATGGGAGAGGAAGCATGATTCAAAATGTGCCCATGTTGCTAGCTCCTCCCAGTGTAACCATGCCTATGGCTAGTCAAATGGCTCCACCAAGTGTTGGATGCCAAATAATAAATCCTAATGTTTTTCCAAGGAATTAGCAGTCAATTCCTAATCAAGTGGTTAGGCCATCAGAATGATAGGTAGATGATCGCGACTATGAGTCAAGTGCCTTGAATGGCCTTCGTGAAGTTAAGGATATAATGAAGCACTATACTAACATGATTACCAAACAATATAGAAAAATAACTATTGATGTCAATTTCCTTAAGAAGAAGCATAATTTGATAGGGAATCAACACCTTGAAGAGGGTGCCCCCTCAAGATTCAATTGTAAGTGGTGTGGAAACCAACATTTCCCTAGGAATTGTCCAAATGTTAAATGTGACATATGCGGGAAGTCTAGCCACCTAGCCACTACGTGTTAGAGCAAGATTAGTTCTCTCTAGCAAGGAAGTAAAAAGACATGTCCAATGAGCCATGAATCACAAGGAAATAATCTTCAGCAAGATGAGGAACCAAAAAAATACTGCAAAGAGGGAAGGCTATTTAGAGGAGCTGCCTAGTGGCAGTGGAGTTATTCTTATTGAAGTCGTACATGTCAATGGCACTGAAGCTTCTACTTTATGGATCATTACGAGAGTTCAAAAGGATAAAGACGTTGATAAAGAAAGGTAAAACCTATCAAGGGAAATCCTAAGCAAGATAATAAGAGGCGCAAGTCCTGAATCCTGACATGGAAGGCAAGCCTCTAAAAGCCGCTAATGGTAAAATTAACCCCAAGAAGGATAAGGAATTTCCAAAGAAGAAGGCAAAAGCCAAGAAAGAGGCACCAAAGCATGTTGAAAGACCAAATGAGAGAATGGTCTAGCAAGAGAAGAGAGCTCTTGCTAGCTATCATGAATTTGATTTAGTGAGTTCTCTTTGCAAAGTTCAGCTAGATGTAAACTTCATTTTCTCACTCCTTTGAGCTCACTCAAGTGTCTACCAGTTTGATCTAACCCTGAACTCATTTTCAAAAAAATTTACACTTCAAGTCAAAAAGAAGGGGAAAATCATTTTTAGCAAAGAAGAGGTGAAGAGACTATCCTAATTTTACATAGTATAGTGGGCTTCTATAATATAAAGGACGGGTTTATTTGAATTCGAAACATCCTGTAAACATTGTATTTGCAAGAAATACACATTGGTAAGACACCATGGGCTATTCAAGACATTATTGATAAAAAAATTATTGGAAGTGTATTTGGCAAGATATTAAAGGTTATGTCGTGTAATGTTTATCATGCCAACTAAATTCTACTCGGTGGATTACTTCATTCCTTATCCATTATTCAAGGAAAGTTGTAATATTTTGCCGTTGATGTAGTATTTGGCCGCCGTTATGAGGACCCCCCCTTTTATTTCCAAAGTAAAAATGAAATTTATTATAACGTTTCCCCCTGTCAATGCCATCAATTGGTGGAGGGAGGGGGAGTTAAAACCACACATTGACGAGGGAGGGGGAGTTAAACTATGAGATGGAGAGGGGAGCCATAATTCAACAAAAGTAGGTGAAGGGAAAGTCGAACTAGAAGTCAATGGAGGGAGTCAAACAGGTAAATGAGAGGGGTGAAGAAGACGATGATTATGATAGGGGGAGGGGCACACGTGTGCCACCTCACTCCCCCCTCACTATCCCTTCCCCCCCCTGTAATAAAACTCCCAAACCATTATATACCCCCCCAATCACAAATAAGGGGGGGAAGCCTTAAAGGGGGCAGAGACACACTATTTTCTCCCCCTTAGAAGAACAAGGGAGACAACCTCTTGCCACCCCCCTTTGCCCCCATGAGAGAGAGAGAGGAAAGATTCTCTTAGAGGGAGATTCCATACCCCCCTCCCTAAGCGTCTAAGGGAGCACCACCTTACTCCTCTCCTCCCCTTTAGCTACCATAAGATAGAGAGAGAGATCCCCCTTGTCATCAGCCTAAGGAGGGAGAGAGAGATCGAGGACAAGGAGAGGAGGAGAAGAAGAAGAGGAGAGGAAGAGAAGAAGAAGAGAAGAAGAAGAGGAGGAGGAGGAGAAGAAGAGAAGAAGAAGAGAAGAAAAAGAAGAAGAGAGAGGGAAGGTTCTAGGAATTTCCTCCCTTCCCCTCCTTAGAGGAAGGCCACACACTCCATGTCTTCCCCACAATTTATTCCCTTTCCTCACAAATTAAACCCCCTGTCGCAATCAAGGGAAGTCACCCCAGCACACTATCTCTCCGACAGGAGACACACACACACACACACACACACACACACACACACACAGAGAGAGAAATTCATAATTCGAAAGTATGGCCCCCAAACGAAGGAAGACACATGTCAATGGTAATCCCGCATCTGACAATGGAGCCACCGGCTAGGGCATTTCCACGAATATGAATACGATGTTGGGTATGGATAATTCATATCCAAATATCCAGTATTAATTTCCATCTCTGCTATTCATTGAGACATAAGGTATGTCGCTTGGCATGCACATGAGTTCTTTTAACAAGAAACCTGAATTATTTTTCAGTAGTTATTAATGAACTCGTAGGGGATTCTAGGAAATTCTTTCTGTATCCATAGATGAAATATGCCTCCTGGAGATTGCACCCAATTGGTCTCTTGTTCATGTCGTGCATGCTTTTTACCTTGAGTTTTGTGCAAAAAGTAGAGTTCTTTTGTTCTTGGGGACCTTCCGACATTCACTACGCAAGCATACGGCATCCGATCTGCGCACCAGTGGTATCAGAGCGAAGCTGAGATCGAGAGCTTCCAATCGCTACCCATCTTGTGGGAAGGCGGAGCTCCTGGAACGATCAAGCTCTACGGTCAATCTCATCGCGAACGGTCGATACAGGTGGATTCCTGGCGGTCAAGAACCTCTGTTTCCAGCCTCTGATCGCGAAGGACCGGCCTGTAATGGCGGAGGACCACATCAACATCTCCTTACACAAGTCGTTTTCTTCTCAAGAGTTTGACAGTAACTTCATATCCCAAAAGCTTTAAATCTTATTTGATAGTTTAGAAAGCTTAATAGTAAGCTTAAAAAGCTTACTTAACCATCAATTTTAAAATCGGCGCATCAAGAGGTGTCCAGCGTGATTTTCGCCGGCTGAAAAACGCCCCCCCTAAAATTTGCCGTTTTAATTCAAATTAGCTATAAGCTAAATCACCCAAGCCTCAAATCACACAAAACTCCAAAAGTTGATCAAGTTACATAAGTTCTGGTACTCTGCAAGTCTCATAAGTTTTGCAACTTCCGAAGTCAGTCAAGTAATCTGAAGTTAAAACTGACTTGTGTTCAAAACTCCTAGAAGGATTGTTCCTGCGCAGAAATACCGAACTGCAAAGTTGTTCCTTGGAAGGTACTGTTCGCATACGCAGACTTGCTGAACCAATTTCAGCTCACGCAGAAGGTCAAAACGCAGATTTTTCAAAGATTGCAAATCCCGCAATAGCCAAAGACGAAGATTGTGAAAGCCACACACAAAAATATATAAGCCTTGTACACCCGATCTTGAGCTATGCTCATCTCGCTAATTGGATTTTGAGAGTGTGAGGTCTTTTGAAGTTTTGCAGGATGACGGAACCACATATGGATGATTTAATGGCTGAAGGCGATCTACCTGAACCTACGATGGAGCAAAAGCTGGATTTAATTATGATGCAGTTGGATGAAGAATGAAGAGCCCGGCAAGCATTGCAAGTTCAATTGGCCAATTTACAAAGATCGAATACCGACAAAGAGGAACCACAATCTGAAGATCTTATCCGACGTACCATCGATGCAACTCTCGAAGCTCAATCCATCCGCAAAGAAACAAAGATAAGTAAAAGAAATTTCAAATTCCGTACTTTCAATGGCACTCGAGATGGAAAAACTGTTCTTGCATTCATCAGTCAATTTGATGATTATTTTCATGAGGAAACATACGTAGAAAAAGATAAAATCAAGTGTGTCACTAATCATTTAGTGGATAGAGCATCTCTTTGGTGGACCGTGGTTCGTAAGAGCGTAGATTGTCCAACTACCTGGGAGAGTTTCAAGAAGAAGTTTATGCAGAATTTCCTTCCTCCACAATTTCATGAAAAAGCCATAAAGCAATGGGACCTTCTTCAGCAAAGAGATCCTGAGCCTATTCTTCAGTACACCGAATGTTTCTGGAATGGATTACTCCATCTACGCATGCTTGAAGACGTACCTGAAGCGACACACAAGCGCAAGTATATGTCTGGATTACTTGGGCATTACTATGCTGAAGTCAATATGTTCAAGCCTGCAACTCTTGAAGATGCAATTTCTTTAGCTCATGACACTGAAGACAAGCTTCGAGGAAGAGACAAGCGTCCACAACAATTTCAAGCCAATGGTAACTATGGATCTAAGCAATTCAATTCAAATTTTAGAAGATTTAATCAAGGTCGTTTTCCTTCATGATCTTTCCGTAAGACTTGGGCAAAACCACCTGCTTTACCATTGAATACCAATCAAAACCCCAAGCCAATTTCACAGCCAAATCCTAATATTCCTAGACTTCCTGCCATTGCAAACAATGTATCTAAAGCCAAACCTATAGTGTGTTACAAATGCCACCAACCTGGACATCTAGCAGCCAATTGCCAACAATCGAAGAAGCCACCTGTCCATATCAACTATCTTGGAGCAATGGAAGATGAAGAACATGAAGAAATGCCTGATTTCACGGAAGATGAAGACGACATTACCACTCCTCCGGATACTTTACCAGGTATGCCAACTCCACATTCTTTATTGACAATGAAATGTTTAGTGCATGGAAAAGAAAAGATTATTTTTCATGATGATGGTAGTACTCATGATTTTATTTCTGCAAAGTTAGTGAAAGAATTGAAATTACAAACTGTTCCTACGCATTATCGCATTAAAGCAGCATTCTTAGGCACAAGGTATAATGGAACACAGGAGGTGCATAATTTAGAAATTCAAATTGGTGAATACACTGAAAGAATGAATTTTCTAGTTGTACCATTACAGTCCAGTGATATTATTTTAGGTATGCCTTGGCGTCATCAGCATAACCCTGATATAGATTATTCCACACATTCAATTAATATTTATTTTCAAGGAAAACATATTACATTGTATGGTATGCATGCATCTAATGTTTTTCCACTGCTTTCTCATACTCAAGCTAAACGTGCATTACGCAAAAGTAGTAAATCTTATCTAATTTGGGTGAATGAACTGCAAGTTAAAGAAAAACATATGCACCCTAGGCATAAAGAATTTCTTGCACAATTTAAGGACTATTTTGCAGAAGATCTACCACCTGGTTTACCTCCTTCACTTCCTGAAGACCACAAAATAGATTTGGTTCGTGGTACACAACCACCTTGTAAAGCACCATATAAACATAACCAGATAGAGCAGAAAGAAATTCAAAATCAAGTTGAGGAATTACTAAATAGAGGATTGATTAGACCTAGTAGTTCTCCATTTGGTGCACCTGTTTTGTTGGTAAAGAAGAATAATAATACTTATCGTATGTGCATTGACTATCGTGCTTTAAATAAGATCACAGTAAAGAATAGATATCCAATTCCTAGAGTCGATGACCTTATGGATAAACTGCAAGGTTCTGCCATATTTAGTAAAATAGATCTTAAATCTGGTTATCATCAGATGAGATTAGATAACTCTGACATATTCAAGACTGCATTTAGAACACAATTTGGTCATTATGAATTTTTAATGATGCCTTTCGGATTGACTAATGCACCTGCTACATTTAGTAGAATGATGAACCATATATTTTTGAAATATCAGCATTGTGTTATTGTATTCTTTGATGATATCTTGGTGTTTAGTCAAAATGAGAAAGAACATTATGAACATCTATCCGTGGTTTTCAAGTTGTTGAAAGATAATCAATTGTATGCTAATCCGGAAAAGAGTGAGTTCTTTAAAACAGAATTTGAATATTTAGGTCATATTGTATCATCAGATGGTATTAAAGTTGACCCTAAGAAGATAGAAGCAATATTGAACTGGCCTATACCTAAAAATGTGCATGAGTTACGATCTCTCCTAGGTCTTGCTAGTTTCTACAGGAAGTTTGTGCAAAATTTTTCATTACTTGCTTTGCCTTTGGCTAAACTTTTAAAGAAAGGTATTATTTATCATTGGTCTGATAATCAACAGAAATCCTTTGACTTATTGAAACATGCATTAACCCATGCTCCTGTATTACAACTACCTGATTTTAATAGACCATTCTTTTTAGTAGTTACTGATGCTAGTGGATCTGGAATAGGAGCCGTACTTATGCAAGATAATCATCCCATAGCCTATTCTAGTTGTAAACTGAAACCCTCCGAACTTAAATATTCCACATATGATAAAGAATTATTAGCTGTCGTACAAGCTTTAAGACAATGGAAACATTACTTAATGGGTTCTGAGTTTATGATTAAGACTGATCAACAAAGTATTAGACATTTACTTAGCCAACCCCAAATATCTGACCGACATATCAAATGGGCAGCCTTTATTCAGAGTTTTCATCCCATCATTCAATATCAACCAGGTAAAGAAAATGTAGTGGCCGATGCATTAAGTAGAAGACCCACCATTCATAATATTTCTGTTATATCATTTGATTCTCTAACTCCTATGAAAGATACTTATCATCAGGACATTACTTTTCATGCTGATTGGAATAAATTAGTTGGAAATAACTGGATTCCTATTGATTCACTGTCTTATAATGATGGATTCATGTTTTATGAAAATAGATTATGTGTTACTGTTCCATTCAGATCTTTTGTTTTGAATGAAATTCATTGTCCTCCATACCAAGGTCATAGAGGTATCATATCTACTTTACGTACATTAACTGAAGATTTTTATTGGCCACATATGGACACTGATGTATCTAACTTTGTTTCTGAATGTTTGATTTGTCAAAGAGTTAAGAGATATCATGGTAAACAGTATGGATTACTTATGCCTTTCTATTCCATCAAGACCATGGGAACAAATTTCTATGGATTTTATTACTGGTTTACCTAATACTAAAGCTAACCATGACATGATTTGGACTATAGTAGACAGGTTTAGTAAACAAGCATATTTCATTCCATGTAAGAAAACTTTAACAGCATCTCAGGCAGCACAATTGTTTTTGAAAACTGTTTTCACTAATCATGGATTACCAAAAGTTATTATTTCTGATTGTGATTCTAGATTTTGCAACAACTTTTGGATTACTTTGTTTGCTAACCTAGGAACAAAAATTGATTTCTCATCTGCATTTCATCCTGAAACTAATGGACAAACAGAAGCCACTAACAGTACTATTCTAGATCTTTTACGTGCTTACACTATTTCTAAACCACAAACATGGGACACATATTTGCATTTACTGTAGTTTGCATATAACAATACACCACACACATCTACAAAGAAAGCACAGTTTGAAGTGATTTATGGTTATAGATTGTCTACACCTATTGCATCTTTATCAAATAGAATTCAGAGTGCTGATGATATTGCTACTATGCATGCTACTATTTTTTATGAGGTTAAAGACATGATTGCCAAAGCCCAGCAATCATATACAAAACAAGCCAATAAGAAAAGACAAGCAATGAATTTCAAAGTTGATGATTATGTTTGGTTGAGAATAGAAAAACGTAGATTACAAAGTGTAGATAAACACCCAGTTGTGTGTTAACATATCGAGCTCCACTCGTGATACGCCAGGGTGACCATTGTATATTTATGTCACCGACTTGTCAGTTGCAGATGCGGTTGGTACACCGCCCCTGAATAATAGCTACATGATAGCTATCCCTATCTACTCTAGTTCGTGGCTCAGTTAGTATGCCACCTTAGTTAGTTGAGTTTGGTTTGAGACCCATATCTAGGGTTCTTCTATTTCTTTGTACTTCAGTTCTTTTGGCTTCCACAACTAAGAAGAGGAAAACTGTTTTCAGCCTCCACCCTTGTGTGTATTCCCCCATTGTGCAAGCAAGAAAGCTACAAGTGAGACTCCTTCCTTCTCTCCCACAATCTTGACATGGTATCAGAGCCTTGTTCGTGGTAAGGAGCTCAAGAAAGCAAGCCAAGCTCGTGGTGTTCTGGTAAGAGGAGTAGTGTTGCTTTCATTTTCTGTTTTGGGAGCAGATCTCTGCAGGTAGCACAGCCGAAAATTGCAAGAGTGCATTGTCTCAGGTTGAGACGCCCTTCGCGGTGAAGCAAGAGGGCAGTATATGCTGCGGGAGAGGGCTTTAGCCCCTGGCAACCCTGTTTTTTTGATTTGAGGCCATTTCGGGGCCTGTTTTGGAGGCGGAAGTTTTCTGCACGCACTCAGGAAAAGGCCCAGTTTTATGCTGTGCAGCCAGTGTTCTACAGATCGGTGAATAGTTACTGTAAAAATTGCATTGTATGCTTGTGTGCAGAGACATTGGGAGTTACAGATTCATCCCTGTTGCCTGTTGATGCAAAATCGTCACTAGGAAGTGACTGTGTGGTCAAATACCACTTTCGCCAGTTTTGCAGATTTGCCCTTGTGAGGGTGAAGCTGTGTTTTTTGCAGTGACAGAATTTTTTGCAGTATTCTGTAATGGCATCTGATTCTCTCTCACAGATTGTCACTGAAAAGCTTGACAAGAACAACTTCCAAGCATGGAAGTTTAGAATGACGAATTTCCTTATGGGAAAAGGATATTGGGAATTTGTTGCAGGAAATGAAGAAGAACCAGTTCTTCCTGATGTTCCCAATCAACAGCAAATGCAGGCATTTAAAGCATGGCATGAGAGAGCCAGGAAAGTTATGTATTGGCTGTCTATCAGCATTTCAGACTCTATGATTGTGCATATTCAGGATGCAAGTACGCCAAAGGAGGCATGGTATACTTTGTCAAAAATGTATAGCACAAATACGCAAGCCAGGAAAATGCAGCTCAAGCAAGAGTTGCACAATGTGCAAAGAGAAAATATGAGCATCAACGACTACCATATGAAGGTGAAGAAGATTGCAGATGCACTTGCTTCCATTGGGTCACCAGTGGAAGATGATGATTTAGTTTCTGTGACCTTGAATGGTCTAGGAAAGGATTATGCACAGTTTCGAACATCCATTTCAGTTCATGAAAGATTTCCTGATTTTGAGGAGTTGATTGCTCTTCTAATTTCTGAGGAACAGAGAAATGGTGGTGCATCTTCTTCAAGAGGAACTTCAAAAGAAGCTGTCTTCTACTCAAATGCTGGAAGAGGTAGAGGCAGAGGTAGAGGAGGCCGATTTGGAGGCCGTGGTAGAAATCAGAATATGCAGCAAACTCAAGAAAACCAGTCCTATGGAGGAGGACGTGGTAACTCTAGAGGCAGGGGGAGCCAAAGAGGTCGTGGTGGATGGCAAAGAGGTCAAAATGCAAACAGTAATGTTGAATGCTACTACTGTGGTAAAATGGGTCATATGGCTAAAGACTGCTATAAAAAGCAGAATGACATCATGAATGGAAAACTGCAACAAGGGAATTATGCATCTTCTAGCAGACAGGGTGATGACAGAAATGAGCATTTGTTCATGGTGCAGCACATGAACAATTCTGTGACAAGTGCAGAAGAAAGCAATGATGTATGGTATGTTGACTCAGGTGCATCAAACCACATGACAGGTCATGCAGAATGGATGGAGGATGCAAGAAAAATGAAAAAACCAGGATTTGTGGAGACTGGTGATGATACTGCACATCCTATTGTGCAGATTGGAAAAATTCCCTTGTCTATGCAGGATGGGAAAAAGAAATACATGTCCGATGTATTTCATGTCCCGAATATCACCAAGAATCTGGTTTCTGTCGGTCAAATGGTTGAGCAGGGCTTGCAGGTCAGATTTAATCCTCATGGATGCTTTGTTGAGGATATGAAAAATAAAGGTCGCTTGATAGCAAAAGGAAAGAAGAAGGGCAGAATGTTTACGTTGGATGCAGACATGTCTGAATTGAATGCAACAATGTTTGCACATGGGACCGGTGTAGTTGCAGATATTGATATCTGGCATAAACGCATTGGTCATGTTAATGTACAGCGACTTAAATCAATGCAGGCCCAAAATATTGTTGCAGGATTGCCAAAATTCAAGGTTGCAGAAATGCATAAGGTATGTGAAGCCTGTCAGTTTGGAAAACAGGCAAGGAAACCATTTCCTAGACATGTTCAAGAGAGTGAGAAGCCATTGGAATTAATCCACTCTGATGTGTGGACTACTAAAGCTGCATCTCTTGGAGGCTGTCATTATTTTGTCACTTTTATTGATGACTATAGCAGAAAAGTTTGGGTGTATTTTATGAAAAAGAAAAGTGAAGTTTTTGGGCATTTCAAAACCCTTAAAGCTATGGCTGAAAAAGAAACAGGTCTGCAAATAAAATGCCTGAGGTCAGATGGAGGGGGAGAGTACCTCTCAAATGAGTTTGCAAAGTTCTTGCAGGAGCATGGCATAAAGCAGCAATATTCATGCAGTTATACCCCACAACAAAATGGAATTGCAGAAAGGAAAAACAGGCATATTGGAGAGGTATCTCGTGCCATGCTCAATGAAAAAGACTTGCCAGATTTTTATTGGGCTGAAGCAGTTGCTACAGCAGTCTACATAATGAACAGGACTCCCACTGCAGCAATACATGGAATGACTCCAGAGGAGAGGTATACTGGTAGGAAACCAGATATTTCTCATTTGAAAATTTTTGGTTGCATTGCCTATGTACATGTGCCAGATGAGCTGAGATCCAAGTTGGATCCAAAAGCTGAGAAGTGCATCTTTATTGGTTACTCTTTGCAGCAAAAAGGGTATAGATGCTATAACCCTTCTACTCGTAAGTTTACAGTGAGCAGAGATGTTGTTTTTGATGAGATGAGTAGCTGGTATAAACCAGTAAATGTGATTGATGATGTAGATGCACAAAATGGTAATGCTGCACAGAATTCACAGCAGCAGTCACAAAATATTAGTGGACCTGGAGCGTCCTCTAGCAGTGGTTCACATTCTTCGCCATGGACAGGCAGATTGAGATCAGGAGAATCTTCTCAAAGTAATGCAGATAGTGGTATGCAGGTATCACGAAAAGGAAAAGAGAAGGTTGATCAGCCCATGTTTGATGTGAATGCAGGTCACTCTTATGTGGATGGTGAATCCAGTGGCTCAGAACAGAGCATTGATGATGAGTTGGGTATTCCCTCTATTGTTACACCTGGAGTAAGGAAGACCAGGGATGTTTTGAGAGCACCTGGGAGTGAACCCACTTTGCGCAGGTCTACCAGAGTTAGGTATCCTGTGGATAGGCTGAAATATGATGGATTTACAGCCATTCACTATGCATATATGGTCAAGGTGATACAGGAACCAGAACCCACTTCTTTTGAGCAAGCCATGGGAAAAGAAAAATGGGAGAAAGCCATGGATGAAGAAATGGATGCCTTGGAAGCAAATGCTACATGGGAATTGGTACCTTTGCCTAAAGGTAAGAATGCAATTGGTTGTAAGTGGGTTTATAAGGTGAAGCACAATGCTGATGGTTCCGTGAACAGATACAAGGCAAGATTAGTAGTCAAGGGGTATGCACAAACATATGGCATTGACTATGAAGAAACATTCAGTCCGGTTGCAAGGATGGCAACCGTAAGAGCAGTCATTGCTATGGCTGCATCAAAGGGATGGTCTTTACATCAGATGGATGTAAAGAATGCCTTCTTGCATGGTGATTTGCAAGAAGAGGTCTATATGGAGCAGCCACCAGGTTATGTGCATGTTGTTCATCCTGAGTTTGTTTGCAGGTTGAAGAAAGCTTTGTATGGCTTGAAGCAAGCACCTAGAGCATGGTCTGACAAGATAGGACAGTATCTTGTCACTATTGGCTTTCAGATTTCCAAGGCAGATTTCTCACTTTATGTGAGAAAAACAGAGAAAGGTATTATGCTACTTGTCATTTATGTTGATGATTTGATTATGACAGGTGACAGTGATGAAGATATCCTTCATGTGAAAATGCTATTGAAGTAGAAGTTTGAGATGAAGGATTTGGGAGAGCTACGTTATTTCTTGGGCATTGAGGTGATTAGATCACCAAGTGGGATACAGCTCTTGCAGAGGCAGTATGGATCGGACATGCTGTCCAAATATGGGATGACAGGCTGTAAGCCTATTTCAGTTCCTTTGGAGCAGAATGTGAAGCTGAGCGCAGATGCAGGTGAGCTTCTGGAAGACCCTACTATGTACAGACGCATAGTAGGAAGCTTGATTTATATGACTATTACCAGGCCAGATTTGAGCTATGCTGTTGGATTGGTAAGTCAGTTTATGCAGGCTCCAAGGAAACCACATTTGGATGCGGCTAGACGCATACTCAGGTATGTGAAGTCCACATTGCAGTATGGACTATTTTATGAGACTGGGGTTCAGATACAGTTGCATGGATACACTGATGCTGATTGGGCTGGTAGTATTTCTGATAGACGTTCTACCAGTGGATATGTGTTCTCTTTTGGGAGTGCTGCAGTCACTTGGAGCAGCAAGAAACAGCCTACAGTTGCCTTGTCGAGCACAGAGGCTGAGTACAGGGGTGCAGCAATGGCTGCATGTGAGGTAGCTTGGTTGCATAAGCTACTTTATGATATGCATCAGTCTACAGATGGGCCAGTTGTCATTTATTGTGACAACATGAGTAGTATACACTTGGCAAATAACCCAGTCTATCATGCTAGAACAAAGCACATTGAGGTGCATTATCACTATGTGCGAGAGAGGGTTTTACTAGGTCTTATTGATCTAGTTTATGTCAGCACAGAGGATCAGGTAGTTGACATATTCACGAAGGCATTGGGCGCAGAGAAGCTGCGCAAGTTCAGAGACCTGCTTGGTGTGCAGGAATTGGGATTGAGCTCGAGGGGGAGTGTTAACATATCGAGCTCCACTCGTGATACGCCAGGGTGACCGTTGTGTATTTATGTCATCGACTTGTCAGTTGCAGATGCGGTTGGTACACCGCCCCTGAATAATAGCTACATGATAGCTATCCCTATCTACTCTAGTTCGTGGCTCAGTTAGTATGCCACCTTAGTTAGTTGAGTTTGGTTTGAGACCCATATCTAGGGTTCTTCTATTTCTTTGTACTTGAGTTCTTTTGGCTTCCACAACTAAGAAGAGGAAAACTGTTTTCAGCCTCCACCCTTGTGTGTATTCCCCCATTGTGCAAGCAAGAAAGCTACAAGTGAGACTCCTTCCTTCTCTCCCACAATCTTGACATTGTGAAATTAGCACCTAGATTCTATGGACCATTTAAGATTATTCACAAAATTAATGATAATGCATTCAAGTTAGAATTACCACCTCACTGGAAAATTCACAACACATTTCACATTAGTTTATTACGACCCTTTAGAGGCCAATTACCTGTACACCCTATTTATGAAAACCCACCTTTGTTAGATGAAGAGACTGAAATACTTGAACCTAAAGCTATTCTAGATACTGACTTTATGACTACTAGAACTGGCCGAAGATATTCTAGATATTTAGTCAAATTTAAAAACCATCCCGTAGAGGAAGCCCAATGGATGCACGCTAGAGACTTAAATGCTTTCCCCACTCTGTTAGCTCCGCATTGAGCTAATAGCAATTGAGGTCAATTGCTATCCCACCCCGGGGGTATGATGCCAGGAGGCATATTTCATGGTGGATTCCGTGCCACGGTGGATTTCGTGAGGTTTTACGGTGGATTCCGTAAACTTTGATGACCGGGGCTCATACACAAAGTGGATTCTTTGTGCGAGAAGTTGATGGGGACGCCTATCCTTTTTGGGCATTTCATTAATTTAGTGTGTACATGGGTGATTCCATAGCGGGTGATTCCACAAAATGCATATTAAATTAATAAACTTTTATGAGTTTAGAGTGCGCACTCGTAATAAATTAAGGTTAGGATTTATTTCTAACCAGTTGATTTATTTATGTAGCTGAAGACTGCTAGGTATTCAGTTTTGTCGGTTTAATTGTATTATTTTACTAACGATTGTGAATGCTTCAATTGATGTGTAGAGATAGCAGCAGTGGCGAAGGAAAGCATTGGAGGATAGCGAGTATTCGATTTATGGATTATATTTTGATGGGCGCATACCTTAGGCATGGCGCCTATATTTTGTCATGCCTATTTATTGAGGCGTCGGATATTTATTATTATTTTGTATGCGCATGGGCGCACGATTATGTTATTTCTATTTGGACATTGTATTGGGCGTGCCAGACTCTTTGGGCACCGTCCATTAGCTTTATTCCTATTTTGTGTTAAAGCAAACTCAAAAGCTAAAAGCTTGCTATTTTGTAATTTGGGCTATTATTTGAGCTTGAAGATGAATAATACATAAAATACATGCTTTGTGAAGCGCTCACACAAGGCATGGGGGGAGATTGCACCCAATTGGTCTCTTGCTCTTGTCGTTCATGCTTTTTACCTTGAGTTTTGTGCAAAAAGTAGAGTTCTTTTGTTCTTGGGGACCTTCTGGCATTCACTACGCAAGCATACGGCATCCGATCTGTGCACCAATAGATGATCCAAGCATAGATTTACTCATATGACGCATTACGGTGTTCGCATAAACCCTTGTATCCAATACAAATATTAGGATTAAAACTATGATACCTTGAGATCCATCCAATAGCAATATATGTCAATCCTATTTGGGAATTGGGCTAGATGCAAGCAACATCTTCAAGCCTCAAAGGCAAGAACTCTAGGGATTAGGAAACTCTTAGTCAAATGAAAGATAGATGCTTTTGTACCTGTTGGAAAGAAGGCTGGGTTATCGATCAATATAAGTGATTAATAGAATTTATGTCATGTATAGTGTTTAAACCTCTAACATATGCCTTAGCCAAAGAAGAGTGTGTTAAGTAAATTTTACTTAGAACCGCTTATGATCCCAAGGGGGGGGAGGAGAGCAAACACGCGATGGAAATGTTATCGCGACTATTCCTGTAATGTTTGGAAAAGGATACCATTGTTTTTGTTGATTGTTCAAATAACGTCCTAAATACTTTTTTATTAAACTGATTGTGGGATGTGAATTGGATGATTATTCTAAGTGCTTGTGTGTGATGGTAAATGCATGGCAAGGGTCAGTGATGAAAAGTTGCCCTGGGTGATGGGACCTAAAATGGGCCGGCACTGGCTATGGCACTAGCCGGACCTCATACTCATAACAGACAAACACACCCTCACTGCCTCGCGAACTAGGAGCGTCTATCTACTGCTAAAGGACAAACTGCCCTAAAGCCTAGTCTATGCATTTATAGTTTTATAGTTTTGTAGTCCAACGTTTCCCTTTCTTATAAACTCCTCAGAGGGAGAACCCATACTCATTGGCAATAAATACCATGATAATCACATACATGGGAGGCAGCCTCTCGGTAGAAACACCGCAGCTCCACTGCAGCTCTCTTGCATCGCAGGGATTAGCCCCTTGATGCGCTGCTCAACATATAAAACAAACGAACACACTCCACTTTTCATTTCAAATGTCTCCAGGAGATATACCATATTTCCTTTCCAAATAATCCCCCAAGAACTGAACGTCTATCCTACGGCTTAGGATGCCTTTCCACACTCAATGTGGGTCATCGTCATTGAAAACAGGTGCTATGCATCCAGGTTTTCTTATTCTCTGACACCATGGTTTCATGCACATGCAAAGTGAATGATTCTAAAGTGCTCAAACATCATTTTAAAATCAGCAACGTGCTTGTGCACAACCAGGCTTTCAATGCTTATTCCCTAACGCGTTGCGGTGATGAAAGGATAGCACCGAGATAACACTCGTGCTACTATCCTCTTAATGAAAACACACGAGCTCTATGACATGATGTGCATCAGAAAATCAGCACAACAATCAGCACACAAATCACACCATTCAAACATCCCAACCCCTACGTTTAGGTATTGCTTTCGTTGCATAGGTGTAGAGGTTCATTTTGTCATGTTTTGATGTATAAAAAGCGGTAAATCACAAACTTTGACAAAGAGATAGGGCAAACTGAGGCTAAACCTCATGCTCTGCTACTATCACACATCCACAAACAATCCTTATATTTTTTCTTATTTTTCCAAGACGTATTTCTCTTTTTTCCCTTATTTTTCCCATTTTCTTGATTTATTTGGCAATAAAATATGCTATTTTCTGGTTTTTCTTATTCCAATCACTTCAGCATACTAACATTCAATTTATCTTCCATAGTTCCCCCATGGGAACACTTTTCCCCCACCCGAAACGGAAAAACTAATAACCAGTTGACGAAGCCTCCATTGCTCTCAATCCAATGTTGCACTTCAATCTTCAGCATCTCCATCCATTTCCATCACCATTTTCTTCATTCTCCTTCACCGGTTCCTTCATCAAGATGGCACACATGAACAGCCCATAGAGAAGAGAGAGAGGGAGGAGAGAGAAAGACTAGAATATGTTCTCTTCATCCACATAGCCATTCCACGTGCGAAGGGCGGCAATAAGACTTGCAAAGAGAGAGAATTCAAGCCCCATTATCGGTTCTATGGGGTCTTCACAGCCTGACATTCATGATGAGAGAGGAGGAGGCGATATTTGCGCCCTGCA
This sequence comes from Lygodium microphyllum, assembly GCF_053477565.2. Lineage (NCBI taxonomy): Eukaryota > Viridiplantae > Streptophyta > Polypodiopsida > Schizaeales > Lygodiaceae > Lygodium > Lygodium microphyllum. The sequence goes on from NC_141153.1 coordinate 109,300,105, forward strand.
TGCAGACGTCATGTTCTTCTTCTCCTTCACGATTTTTTTTCTTCAAAAATTGAAGGGGGGTTAAAATTCCCCCAAAGGGCACCCCCCCTTTTGGCCAAGGTTTGATCCACCTCTTCGTATCTTGCCAATTTGTGGTCATTTTCCCGTCCGGACTCCGATTTGAGCTCTAAAAAATCCTGGGCGTCCGGCTTGACATCCCGCACTGACTCGCAACTCTTGACATCCCGCAGGCAGTCTAAAAAGTTATCAAAAATCCATAAGTGTCGCTCGGGCGCCTTTTAAAAGCCGTCTTTCACTTGGTGCTTAAAATCGTTCTAGCTGCATCCGCCGCCTTCGATGTTAAATATTTTTCCCCTAAATTCTAAATTTTTTGGCAAATTTTAGGCACATCTCGGGCTCAAAACTTTGCTCTCACTGGGAAATAAAGGAATGATTTCCTGGAAGATGATATTAGGATGATTGCCTTGATTGTGCTTGATTCTTAGTTTTATTAATTAAGGAAGGATATCTCCAAGATCGCACGGGTGGATCATCTCCGATTGGACCGCAAATTACCCCAAGAGGGCACTGCTTGATTCATGGGCCGAAGATCGAGTGGTGAAAAGGCCAACCACGAAAAGTGTGTCTCACTCCTAGGTCAATGGAGCTCTAGACACCCCTTGCCCTAAATTCTAACTTTTTTGGCAAATTTTAGGCACATCTCGGGCTCAAAACTTTGCTCTCACTGGGAAATAAAGGAATGATTTCCTGGAAGATGATATTAGGATGATTGCCTTGATTGTGCTTGATTCTTAGTTTTATTAATTAAGGAAGGATATCTTCAAGATCGCACGGGTGGATCATCTCCAAGATCGCACCGCAAATTACCCCAAGAGGGCACTGCTTGATTCATGGGCCGAAGGTCGAGTGGTGAAAAGGCCAACCACGAAAAGTGTGTCTCACTCCTAGGTCAATGGAGCTCTAGACACCCCTTGCCGAGTCTGGAATGGAGTTGTGGACTAAGTCTAAATACTGGATGGAAACTATGGTGCCATGTGATTTGGACCGAGTATTTCTATTGGACAAAAGGGATACATAATTCTCATGTATGGGTATGAGATAAAGATTAACTTGAACATAAGTTAAGGCACTTGTTTGTCAAAAGAACTATTGGTTTTGTTTTCGTGTCAGTGCTTTAAATTATGCAAATGAACCGTGTTCCCTGAAAGGATTAAATAATGAAGCTGATTTTTAATGTCACACATAAATGTGATAGGACCTGATTAGAAAACTAAAGCTATCTAGAGAAGTGGGTGGGTAGAACCTCAATGGGTTTTTCCTACGGAAGGGTGGTCCCAAAGAACTAGGAGGCTTCTTACAAGGTTTTACTGTCATTTGACCTTTAGGTATGGTGAAGTTAGAACCCGATTCATTCCATTTTAGGGGACTGGAATGGGACTATGCCCTATGGGTAGAGAGGTTGAGCAACACATCCCTCTTGTTTCCCATTCTCCTTGAACCAAGTGCGGCGTGGGTCTGCATTGGATTGGATATCTCTGCGTAAAGTAGGATGTCCAAAACCCGATGCTAAAATGTTGTCATGAGACTTTGTCTACTAGGAACCCAAAATTCAAGTCAACCCTAGGCATTTCGAGAAACCCTAGGTGACAAACCCCGTGACATTCCATGGGAGTGCCAGGCGACATCGCTTAGACTCATCTCTCGATGGACCACTAAAAACATGCCTGGACAGTCGGGCACATTATAGTTGGTATCAGAGCAAAACTTCGTGATGATGCTTGATTGATTAATGTATGGTTTGTAGACATATCCTTTAAAAAATAATCTAAGTGGTATGGCTTGATTGTCAGGTGGCTTTTGCACCCAGGAATGCTGATATGCAAGAGAAGAAATTCCTTCTCAAGCAAATTAGGACACACGTGTTTGACGAAGAAGGAATAGACATCGCAACAAAGGTGTAGATATGGATTGAGTCGATGGATGACTATTTCTCTACTTCGGGAACTGCTGCTACCAATCAAGCAATATAGCCAAACTCAAGTTAGTTGACCAGGCTCGGATGTGGTGGAAGCAATGGTGCAAAGATAGAGGTATTTTTGAAGCCATTGTTACTTGGGCTCAGCTGAAATATGTTGTACGTGGATGATACCTCCTGCCAACCTACCAAACTTTGAGAATGAAGGAATTCTTCAAGCTCAAGCAGCTAGAATTAACCTTCGAAGCCTACTATTCAAAGTTTTTAACCCTACTAAAATATGCACCACCTATGGATACTGCGAAGCAAGTATCCAAGTTTTTCCATGTCCTAAACACTTCTATGAACCATGTCTTGAAGAAATGCATCCAACGGACTTACAAGATGCGTTACTTTGAGCAGAGCCAATCATCCAAGAACTTGGATTAGGCAAAGATGATTCCCAAGGTCGGGACTTCGGATATATAGAGTAATCAGATGAAGACAAAGACCTAGAACCCACTACACCTTATCAGGATGGATAGAAATCCTAGAAGTTTTGTTGACATGAAATACAACTTGTATTGGAATAAACTTTACTTTTGTAACTACAGTTAACTCGAGTAATATGAGTTGCATCTATTTTGAGTCTAGAATTTGCAAATGATTAGAGATACTCTAGCAACAAATGACAGTTATAACTTGCAATGAATTTCCCTTAAGTCGTTTCTTCTCAACTAATACTAATTGGGTCTTGCCAGAATGATGAAGTTTGGGAGTATTCTTTAATACTACAAGAAAAGCGGATTGACCATGGACCTCAATCTAGGTCTGCAAAGAGGACAATTCAAAAACAAAGTTTCCGAGCCGATTGACCATGGACCTACAATTCAGAAACAAAGTTTCTGTGATAAAGGACCACTTCAGTCTACTGAAAGGATCCTAGGACAATTTGGCCCAAAGAAGAAAATCCTACCAAGAACGGCCAGAAATTTTGTGACTCCAAGTGATAAAGCTTCACGTTGTTTCTATTGCAAGGAGCCATGTCATTTCAAAAGGGAATGTCCAAATCAGCCTAAACACCGACGCTCCAAGCACCACAACATTGGACATAACCACAACAATTGTCCCAACCGGACTGGAAGAGAACTTGAACTTATAAGGACTGAAACTATACAACCTCCAGTGATCCAGAATATACCAGATACCAAGGAAAAACCTAGAGGATATCCATGAGATGTAACTATTGTAATAAACTCTTCATTTGTATTCTAGACTCGGATAGATGTAATACAATAAGTTGTTGTTTCAAAAGACCACATGTTTATGAGTGATCAGAGTACCGCATGGGATCCTGCATCTAACAATGGAGCCACTGACTAGGGCATTTCCGTGAATACGACGAAGATGACGTTGGGTATGGATAATTCATATCTAAATATCAAGGTATTAATTGCCATCTCTGCTATTCATTAAGACATAGGGTATGTCACTTGGCATGCGCATGAGATAATTTAACAAGTTACCTGAATTATTTTCAGTAGTTAATGAACTTGTAGGAGATTTTAGGAAATTCTTTCCGTATCCATAGATGACCGAGCGTAGATTTACTCATATGACGCATTGAGGTTATTGATCAATATAAGTGATTAATGGAACTTATGTCATGTACAGTGTTTAAACCCCTAACATATACCTTAGCCGAAGAAGGGTGTGTTAAGTAAATTTTACTTAGAACCACTCATGATCCCAAGGGGGAGAGCAAACACGCGATGGAAAGGTTATCACGACTATTCATGCAATGTTTGGAAAAGGATACCATTGTTTTTTTATATTGATCAAATAACGTCCTAAATGCTTTTGCATTAAATTGATTGTGGGATGTGAATTGGATGATTATTCCAACTGCTTGCGTTTGATGGTAAATGCATGGCAAGGGTCAATAATGACAAGTTGCCATGGAAAATAAAGGAATGGTTTCTTGGAAGATGATATTAGGGTGATTGCCTTGATTGTGATTGATTCTTAGTTGGATTAATTAAGGAAGGATATTTGCAGAGGTGGATCATCTCCAAGATCACACTATAGATTACCCTGATAGGGCACTCCTCGATTCACGGGACGAAGGTCGAGTGGTGAAAAGGCCAACCATGGAAAGTGTGTCCCACTCCTCCTAGGTCGCTTGGGGTCAGTGGAGCTCTGCACACCCCTTGCCAAGTCCAAAACAAAGTTGTGGACTGCCATGAGCCCAACGTCTAGGGCATTGGAAGATCCTATTCTAGATACTAGATGGAAACTATGGTGCCATGTGATTTGGACCGAGTATTTTTGTTGGACAGAAGGGATACATAGTTCTCATGTATGGGCAGGAGACAAAGATTAACTTAAAGATAAGTTAAGGAACTTGTTTGTCAAAAGAACTCCTAGTTTTGTTTTCATGTCAGTGCTTTAAATTACGCAAACAAATCTTGTTCCCTAAAAGACTTAATTAATGAAGTGGATTTTGAATGTCACACATAAATGTGATAGGACATAATTAGAAAACTAAAGCTATCTAGGGAAGCGAGTGGGCAGAACATTGATAGGTCTTTCCTATGGCATGGCGGTCCCAGAGAACTGGGAGGCTTCTCACAAGGTTTTACTGTCATTTGACCTTTAGGTATGGTGAAGTTAGAACCCGATTCATGCCATTCTAGGGGACCGAAATGGGACTATGCCCTACAGGCAGAGTGGTTGAGCAACGCATCCCTCTTGTTTCCCATTTCCTTGAACCAAGTGCGGGGTGGGTCTGCTTCGGATTGGGTATCTCAACATAAAGTAGGATGTCTAGAACCCGATGCTAGAATGCTTTCAGGAGACTTTGTCTACTAGGAACCCAAAATTGAGGTCGATCCTAGTGGGTTCCGGCCATGGACGTTCCATTGCGAGGTGAACTCAGAAAACCCTAGGTGACAAACCCTGTTGTCATGGGAATGTTTACCCATGGATGAAAAATAACACTTTCTGTTGTTTCTTAATCACTCTAGAACTTTCTAGAGAGTTCACAAAATAAGTTGTTCTTCCTACTTCAATTACTCTTGACCTTCACTTCTATTTTCATTCCAACATAATGTTCCATCCTTTGGTTTCCTACCTTAAGTCAAAAGTTCCCACCTTGAATAAAGACAATGCCATGACTTCCTTGGAGTTAAAACCCACCCTAATTTACTTCTTTGACCATAAATTGTAATAAGTCATGTAAATCACCAAGAATTAAACATGATGTAAGACTAGGTTGTTGGAACTCTACACCTTTGATTTTGCCTTATAAGCTTCTCTCTCACTAATCTTGAATGGAAAAACCACACTCTTAGGCTTCATATAATTCTCCAAAGTGTATTTGGTCAACTTAATCCACACATGACATTGTATAAATGACTTAGCATGACTTAAGAAACTTTAAAACTATTGAGTATTGAGCTTCTTGAAGAGAAGGAACATGCCATTTTTTTCGGCGCAATTTGCAAGCAGATCCTGGAACCATGGATGGAGGAGAGGTGTCCAAGCCACCACAGAAAGGGGAAGCTCAAGCCATGCAACCACAAGAAACTTTAGAAGACGCTACTTGAATTGTAAGTACCTCTCTTCCCATGCATTGACAAAAATGGAAGGCCACTCTTGGCTGTGAAAAATAGGGTAAATATGTATAAAGAGGGGGCAGCAGTCCATACATAGGGGCTCTCTTTGAGGATTCTAGAGGGAAGTTTATTCTTTATTCGTGTATTCTTCTATATGTTGAGTTTGATCTTCCATGCCAAGAGAGGCATCAAATGTACTCTCTTGAGTACCTCAAGAGTTGAATGAGGACTGCTATTGACTGTCCAAACATGTAATCTGAAGGGCTAAAGCTCATCTTCTTGCATTAACACATCAAGCCTAGGGCTCAATTTGATATGGTTTATGGCCTTTCAAGTAACTGTGCCTACTTGGGGGGGAGAGACAGAGGAGAGTGAAAAGGTATGGGTAGATCCAACACATCATAAAACAAAAAATAGGCAACCCAAACAAAGAATAGTAGAGAGTAGTACATATCTTTCTCTTCTCAAAGATCCATGATCAATCATTGGTCTTACTTAACATTGATATGCTTGATGCAAATTGACATTGCATAAGCATTGTGGAAGGGGTATCAAGATAGCATCTTGATTTCTCTATGTACATGCTTGGGCTGAAATAGGTAGCCAATAATAGGGCAGACAAGGGCAATAGGATCTCCTTCTTCTCTCCTACTTTTACATTCTTCTTGCAAGCTACCTATTGATTATTACATGCTCTTGAATATAGGGTTGCTTTTGTACTTCATCAAAGTGTCTTCTTGGAAGTTTGATGCCATGTATATGGGCTGAAATAGGCAACCCACAAAGTGATTTTGTGGTCAACAGGTCATAGGATCTCCTTCTTCTCTCCTACTTTTACATGCTTCTTGCAAGCTACCTATTGATTATTACATGCTCTTGAATATAGGGTTGCTTTTGTACTTCATCAAAGTGTCTTCTTGGAAGTTTGATGCCATGTATATGGGCTGAAACAGGCAACCCACAAAGTGATTTTGTGGTCAACAGGTCCTTTTTCTTCCCTTTTGCTTCATATGGTGTGATAGACACTTGCATTTGGCTGATCTATGTACTCCATGTTAGGGGAATTGTATGCTATCATTAGAGGTGAATCTCGGAAGATACTTGGGCTGATATCTTCAGCCATAATCAGAAAATTAGCTACAATAGTGATCTTTTGATTCATTTCTTACTCTTCAAAATACATCTTGTCAAGATATGCAAGTCTTATGTGCCCCTATGGCAAGGAAATGTTTATAGACCATTCATAAATGCTTTGAGTTGGATTGAGAGGAGCTCTTTCTCTTTATTCTTGACTATAATAACCTAACCTTATCAAGAAATCTATTTGAGGCTTTCTTAAAGCAAGTCTCTTTTACTCTAGAAGCCTTGTAATTGACTCTTAGTCCTTTGTCTCTATCAGTCTACATTGAATGTAATCATGCGAAGTTGCTTCATACTTTGGCATCATGTATGATTGATGGGATGCAGAGTTGTTTATGTTACATGATAACATATTGTACTTGAATACATATCTTGTGAATGCTCTTACAATCAATAAAACAAGCTTGGTTTGAATTAGATCTTAAGAGGAAATACTCTTGTTATCTTTGCTAAGTACATGCAATTGAAAACTCTATTACCATCCTTACTGGAGCTTCTAAATGAAAAGATCAGAATGAATATTTTAGAACCTTCTTCAGCACCTTACTCAAATCGAGTGTGCCCAAGAAAAATGGATCTCTACGATTCATTCAAGATCTATAGCCTGTTAATCGAATCATAATCCGATTTGTTTATTGGGGTGTTTGCTGAAGCTTTTGCAAGTAGAGAAATTTATTCCATGGGCGACCTATATTCAGGATATGACCAATTTCAGCTTTCATTAGAGAGCCGAGACATTACCACAATGAAAACACCTCTTGGATTGGTCTGCATGTGTACTCTACCACAAGGTGCAACAGATTTTGTGGCCCATATGATGAACGTCATGCACAAAGTCTTAAGGGACTTTATTCCACAGCTTACTCTTCCTTTTCTTGATGATGTACCTATCAAGGGATGTGAAGTCTATGAAAGGAATGAGGAGCTTGACGAACATGGCTGCACAACATTTGCATTTAACCATATTTATGATTTTGACAGGATTTTGACAAGGCTAGAAGAGGTTCATCTTACCCTTTCTGGAGCTAAATCGATTTTTGGGATAGAAGAAGTCCTAGTGGTTGGACATCTATGTGGCCCCCTATGGACGTAAACCTTCACCAATCAAGATAGATGCCATCAGCAGAATACAAGAAAAATGCACAAATATATCAGAGGTGAGAAGATTTCTTAGTGCATGTGTATTCTATCTCATATGGATACCACCTTTTGCTCATGTAGTCGAAAATCTTTATCAATTATTAAGAAAATGCCAAATATTCTTTTGGGGAAAAGAGCATACTCTCACTATACGCAAATTAAAGAAGTTGTTAATTTCAGCCCCCACTCTCAAAAGGGTTGATTATTCAAATGGACAACCCATCATCCTTACTGCGGATACAAGTCCCATTGGGATAGGATGGGATATTGGCCAAGAAGATCTTGAAGGTAACAGGTATGCAATTCGTTTTGGAGCAAAGGTTCTCAATGAACGTCAAAGAAGGTATGCACAAGTAAAAAGGGAATTGTGGGGAGTTGTAACAGCATTTAAGTGTGATTGTGAATACTTTACAGGTACTTTCGTAGTGGTAGAAACTGATTATCTTCCACTCTTGGGCATGATTGCCAATTGCTCTACACCCAACATTGCTATGCTAAGATGGATTGCATATATTAAATCTCTCAACCCCGAATTAAAGCATATTGTAGGAAAGGAGAATCGAGTTGCTAACATGTTGTCATGCGCAAGATATGATAATGAAGAGGAGCTGATGGAAGAATATGAAATTGAAGAGTCTATACTTGCTGAATTTCATTCCATGACTACTGATAATACTTTTTTAGCTACTGCATATATAGAACCAAAGCTAAAAATAGCAAATGTAGCTCAACTTTTTTATGGTGCAGCATTAAGTACAGCAAGAATAGAAAAAGATACTATTGTAAGTCATAAATCAGCAGCAAAGATTAAAGATTTACATATGGAATAAGGGAGTTTGTCTAGAAGCCAAGATGCTCATTGCATTACTCAAGTTCTAGCTCATTTCCTTGAAGAAGATTATGAACAAGATTCGGCTAATATTTGAGCACAATGAAGAAAAAGGAGACTTGGACTGATGAGGAGTTCACGCATATTAAGAGGAAAGCTTATGGCTTTTTTCTTAAAGATGGGCATCTATGGAAGCACACAAAGAAGAAAGGAGCGCCTGTTCGAGTTTTAGGTAACAAAAGATTGCAACAGCAGGTAATGAAGGAATTTCATGAAAGTTTGTGGGCTGGCCATAGAGACATATGGGGAACCTTTCTTAAAGTCAACAAAAAATACTGGTGGCAGAACATGTATCAAAACTTAGAGCATTTTGTTGAAACATATTATGTGTGTCAGATGTATTCTATGGTTAAGCATTGAGATGGGTTACACCCAACTTATCCCTTGTCTATACATTATAGATGGGTTATTGATCTTGTAACCATGCCTATAGGAATATGGAATGTGCGATATTTAGTGCTTGCAAGAGAGGATCTAACTAATCAAGTGGAAGGTAAAGCTTTAACAACCAAGACCACTCAAGCTGGTTGTCGATTTTTGCTTGAAGAAGTATTTTGCAGATATGGCTGTGTTGGCAAAGTAATTGTAGATAGAGGAGAGTTGGATGCCTATGAGGCATACAAATTCTTTGCTCAATTGGGTATTAAGTTGGCTTTGACATCAGCCTACAATCTTGAAGGCAATGGAAAAAGTGAGAGAGGGCATCATCCCGTTCTCAAAGCTCTAGCAAAGTCTTGTAGAGGAAATATCAAAGAATGGCCTAAAATGCTGCCTTTTGCATTATGGGCTAACTGGACTACTCACGGTACCATAACTAGCTATATGCCAGCTAAACTTATGCATGGGCAATAGCCAATTATGCCAATTGAAGAATCTATTCCCACATGGAGTCTTCTACCTTGGGAGAAAGACATCAGTAGAGAAGAATTGTTGACTTTGCGCATATGCCAGCTATAAAGAAGGCCTAAAGATATTCAAGCAACTATTGAGAAGCTAAAAATAGAAAGGCTAAAGAACAAAAGAAGATTTGATAGACAACATGGACTTCGGCCAAGAGCTATTCAAGAAAATGACTGGGTGCTTGTCTATGACAGTAGCCTAGACAATCAATACATAGCTTCTAGGAAGATGGCAAATGGCCCGTATGTGGTAAAGGTCATTCATGACAATGCCACATATTCATTGGCTGAATTGGATGGGACAAGCATGACGATACCCATAGCTGGAAAAAGAATCAAGCTCTTCAAACGAAGAGAAAGTTCAACATATGAGTTAGAAGACTTGGATATAATCCAAGAGCATGAAGACATAGAAAAAGAAGAAGGATTTGAAGACAAAGAAGAAGACATGACAAATGCATATCTCTCTTAATGTTGCAAATCCAAAGGAGTGGGACATGCCAGAGGATGTGCAGGTTAGGAGGGGGTGAATGCCATGGGAATGTTTGCCCATGGATGAAAAACAACACTTTCTGTTGTTTCTTAACCACCCTAGAACTTTCTAGAGAGTTCACAAAATAAGTTGTTCTTCCTACTTCAATTACTCTTGACCTTCACTTCTATTTTCATTCCAACATAATGTTCCACCCTTTGGTTTCTTGCCTTAAGTCAAAAGTTCCCACCTTGAATAAAGACAATGCCATGACTACCTTGAAGTTAACACCCATCCTACTTTGCTTCTTTGACCACAAGTTGTAATAAGTCATGTAAATCACCAAGCATTAAACATGATGTAACACTAGCTTGTTGGAACTCTACACCTTTGATTCTGCCTTATAAGCTTCTCTCTCACTAAGCTTGAATGGAAAAACCACACTCTTAGGCTTCATATAATTCTCCAAAGTGTATTTGGTTAACTTGGTGCAAACATGACATTGTATAAATGACTTAGCATGACTTAAGAAACTTTAAAACTATTGAGTATTGAGCTTATTGAAGCAAAGGAACATGCCCTTTTTTCACCACAATTTGCAGGCAGATCCTGGTGCCATGGATGGAGGAGGAAGAGAGGTGTCCAAGCCACCACACAAAAGGGGAAGCTCAAGCCATGCAACCACAAGAAACTTTAGAAGACGCTACTTGAACTATAAGTACCTCTCTTCCCATGCATTGACAAAAATGGAAGGCCACTCTTGGCTGTGAAAAATAGGGTAAATATGTATAAAGAGGGGGCAGCAGTCCATACATAGGGGCTCTCTCTGAGGATTCTAGAGGGAAGTTTATTCTTTATTCGTGTATTCTTCTATATGTTGAGTTTGATCTTCCATGCCAAGAGAGGCATCAAATGTACTCTCTTGAGTACCTCAAGAGTTGAATGAGGACTGCTATTGACTGTCCAAACATGTAATCTGAAGGGCTAAAGCTCATCTTCTTGCATTAACACATCAAGCCTAGGGCTCAATTTGATATGGTTTATGGCCTTTCAAGTAACTGTGCCTGCGGGGGGGGGGGGACAAAGGAGAGTGAAAAGGTATGGGTAGATCCAACACATCATAAAACAAAAAATAGGCAACCCAAACAAAGAATAGTGGAGAGTAGTACATATCTTTCTCTTCTCAAAGATTCATGATCAATCATTGGTCTTACTTAACATTGATATGCTTGATACAAGTTGACATTGCATAAGCATTGTGGAAGGGGTATCAAGAGAGCATCTTGATTGCTCTATGTACATGCTTGGGCTGAAATAGGTAGCCAATAACAAGGTAGACAAGGGCAACGGGATCTCCTTCTTCTCTCCTACTTCTACATGCTTCTTGCAAGCTACCTATTGCTTGTTACATGCTCTTGAATATAGGGTTTCTTTTGTACTTCATAAAGTGTCTTCTTGGAAGTTTGATGCCATGTATTTGGGCTGAAATAGGTAGCCCACAAAGTGATTTTGTGGTCAACATGTCCTTTTTCTTCCCTTTTGCTTCATACGGTGTGATAGACACTTGCATTTGGCTGATCTATGTACTCCATGTTAGGGGAATTTTATGCTATCATCAGAGGTGAGTCTCGAAAGATATTTGGGTTGGTATGTTCAGCCATAATCAGAAAATAAGCTATAGTAGTGATGTTTTGATTCATTTCTTGCTCTTCAGTAGACATCTTGTCAAGATATGCAAGTCTTATGTGCCCCTATGGCAGGGCAATGTTTATAGACCATTCATAAATGCTTTGAGTTGGATTAAGAGGAGCTTTTCCTCTTTACTCTTGACTGTAATAACCTAACCTTATCAGGAAATCTATTTGAGGCTTTCTTAAAGCAAGTCTCTTTTGCTCTACAAGCCTTGTAATTGACTCTTAGTCTTTTGTCTCTATCAGTCTATATTGAATGTAATCATGCAAAGTTGATTCATACTTTGGCATCATGTATGATTGATGGGATGCAGAGTTGTTTATGTTACATGATAACATATTGTACTTGAACACATATCTTGTGAATGCTCTTACAATCAATAAAAAAAGTTTGGTTTGAATTAGATCTTAAGAGACAATACTCTTTTGATCTTTGCTAAGTACATGCAATTGGAAGCTCTATTACCATCCTTGAGAACTTGGCTTGAAACCTTCAACCCTTCTTTTATCTTTACCAACTCTAGAGTTCAAGCTCTTGAACCCTAATACATTCTTCTCTCTCAAACCCCTGTGGTTGACCTTCAACCCTACACGCCCCGACACCGTGACATTCCATGGGAGTGCCGAGCGGCGTCACTTAGACTCGTCTCTTGATGGACAGCTAAAACCATGTCTGGACAGGCGGGCATGCTACAAAAGTAGACTAATTTAAGTACATATTTTATCATGAGATTACCTAATATGAAGCATGGATGAGATAGTATTTATATGATTATTGATTGGTTAACTAAATTATCCCATTTCTTATCGACAAGTCCATTTTTCTGCCAAATAAGTGGCATATCAGTTTATGGAGGGTGTTTTCAAGCTCCATGGGATAACATTAAAGATTGTATTTGATCATGATGGTAAGTTCATGGGAAACTTTTGGTAGAGTTTATTCTCTTCTATAGGCACCCAATCAACTCCTACTATGGCATATAACCTCCAAGTAGATGGGCAAATGGAGCATGTCAATAAGTGATTAGAAGTCTATATTCATCACTTTTGTCATCATACTCAAGCCTCTTGAGACCAATGGCTAGATTTGGTCAAATTTTTTATTATAATATTCATCATATGAGCACTAGCATGTTGCCATTTGAACTAATTTATGGTTACAGAGGGCAAACACCTTTCATGTTTTCCATGATGATGTGAATCCACTAGCCAAGGGTCAACTTGAGAAGATATAAGCTTTGATGCATCAATGGAAGGAAAATATTTGCAAAGCTCAAGATGTTTTGAAGGCTTATGCAATGAGAAAATAAGTCCATTGGAATTTGAAGAATGTGATTGGGTTTTTCTTAAGGTACCTAAGTCTAGGTATGCTTCTTTGAAAGGAGGTCGTAACAAGCTAGCTCATAGGTTTTATGGGCCCTGTCAAATTCTTAAGAGAGTTAGAGATCTTGCCTATAAGCTTGAGCTAGCTTTTCAAAGTGTATTCATGATGTCTTCCATATTTCTCAATTAAATAAGTATGTTGGTCTAGCCACCCAAGATTTAGAAGAGTTACCTTCCATGGATGAAGATAGTCTCATTATCTATGAGTCCGATAAAGTCATTGGAAAGAGAGAGAAATTTTTGAGAAATCAAGCACTACTAGAATGCCTTATTAAATAGTGGGTTTACCTATGGATGAGTCTACTTGGAAGCCGTCCATATATGTTGACTTATTTTCGTGGATTTTACATGAAGAATAGTGAGTTTCTAAATAGGGTAACTTGATGTATTAAATTTCTATTGCAAAATAAATTGTCCTAACTTGGTCAAATTGTCATCTTTATGGATGGAGAAGCTCCTATATGGTGTCTACTTTCTCATGACACTTCATTTGCGGAATTTAGATATGGATATCCCAAGTTATGGCACTTTTTCTTCTAATGGCTCTAACTAGATAATTTCAAAAGTTTATAAATATTTACTTCTTTGTAATTCTTTCTTTAAGAAGGGTTCTTCTTTAGATTATGGGATTCAATTTCAACAAGGATCAAATCTCTTTTTAACATTCCATTGTAAATTCCGTCTATATTCTAAGCTTTGAGGACAAAGCTTCTTTAGGCCAATAGGCTTGTCATAAAGCATAGGTAAGGGGAAGAATATAAAAGGCTAAGGATATAACATATGCACATATTTTTCCATTAAATCACACTTTTCTTAAGGATTCCTCTTTTTGGACCTCCCACCATAACAAAGGGATGTGTACCTTGCTCCGCCATAATAAGAGGTGGATATGCTGCCATCTGCAAGGTTTCCCATTATATTTCTTCCATTTGATAATCTAATGATTAGCTATGGCCACCTTGGTTATGGATATTCTATGAATTCTTGGTATATTTTCTTGTTCACAAGAAACTTTGTTTCTTATATTTACTTCATCAAATGACCCAAAAGCATGTCTTAAAGATCTTGTAGCATCTCCCATCTTTGGGATTTTGGATGGGCTTTTCACATTGGGTTCACCAAATTTGAGGGGGGAGAGGGGTATGTGTCAAGCCACAAACTCAAGAGTTCAATAAAAGAATCAAGATAGATGGAAGATAGAAAGAATCTAATAGACTCTATGTGTTACTCTTGAATGAATCTGTACAATTGTAGCTACACTTTTGGGCTACAAACATTTCGTCTAAATTGATTTCTCAAACTAAAATCTTCCAATATGATAGCTTGGATACTCTATGGAATCCAAAAGAATTCTACTACATCAATACGATGGAAAGAATGTTTGCTACATTGCTAAAATAGTTGACAATATGCAAGAAGAAATTTAGAACCACTTCACACCACCTTTTCTATGAGTTTTTTGTAAAATCCTTGTAATTACAACAAGAAATATCTATATAAAAGTGCATATGATAGTCGGTAAACTGAGAATAAAGCTTTCCCAAAAGTAGCTATCTCTAGATAAGTCTTTGAACGAATAAGGCACCTAAATCAAGCCATTGGCACTTGAACTCTTTGATTATAGCACTTCATCTCTATAAAGACTATGTATTCAATACAAAGATCTCTCTATTTAACTCCCTAATCTGTCATAACATGCATACTATGTGTTAGCAAGGTATGTTCAAGTGATACCCTGCCTTTCTTATGTGACTTTTCTTTTAAAATTCATGAATTTTCAATGGCCAAAGCTTGATCTCTTCTTTCCCTACTATGATCTACCCTATTCAATGTGAGAAGTGCCACACTTTGTGAGCACTACCCTCAAGGAGTTAACACTAGTATCCCACTTAATCTTTAGCAATAGAAACTTTAAATTGTTTGCTACACATTGTCAATAGTCTCTACAACTTGATTTTGGTCGTGGAACTTAACTTTGGTTACTTCTCTTGTTTGGCACGTAAGTTGACATTTAAACTCTTGTAATCCCCATCAATATACACTTGACGTGTTGCGTATATGCACATGCATAAAATACTCTACGTTTGATCAACTCAAATGTTTTTCTCTCTATAGAGATGGAGTGTCTCGACAGTAATGCAATGAAGGTGAGACTCTGTGTGTGTGTGTGTGTGTGTGTGTGTGTGTGTGTGTGTGTGTGTGTGTGTGTGTGTGTGTGTGTGTGTGTGTGTGTGTGTGTGTGTGTGTGTGTGTGTGTGTGTGTGTGTGTGTGTGTGTGTGTGTGTGTGTGTGTGTGTGTGTGTGTGTGTGTGTGTGTGTGTGTGTGTGTGTGTGTGTGTGTGTGTGTGTGTGTGTGTGTGTGTGTGTGTGTGTGTGTGTGTGTGTGTGTGTGTGTGTGTGTGTGTGTGTGTGTGTGTGTGTGTGTGTGTGTGTGTGTGTGTGTGTGTGTGTGTGTGTGTGTGTGTGTGTGTGTGTGTGTGTGTGTGTGTGTGTGTGTGTGTGTGTGTGTGTGTGTGTGTGTGTGTGTGTGTGTGTGTGTGTGTGTGTGTGTGTGTGTGTGTGTGTGTGTGTGTGTGTGACTCCCTTGGGGAAAATTTCCTCTCCCCTTGCCCTCAGCCTCTATTGTTTCCCCTTCATCATACTTTACTATCATCTCTATTCCACAAGAGTCAGATTCAAAGAAAATGAGAAGATGAAGTTAGATGCTATAATAATAGATCCCTACATTAATGTAGAGGAGAATATAGGCTAGGGTTTGGCAACCCTCTCATAAGTAAGATTGCAAAGGTAAGCCACTCACAAGGGGATTGAAGTACTAATTGTGTCAGAACTCAACCCTTGAAACTTGAAGATAAGCATAACTATTGTCAAGGTTTGGGAAAGAGCACAAAGAGCTTGGGGTGTGTGATGGCTCCCAAGAGAAGCACCTTAGATATAAAACACACAATTGTGGTTATGGCATCCATTCCTACTGTGTTGCAAACTTTTCAAGTGACTTCATATAAATCTCATAACTCTTGCACTAGGAATTTTGATTGGAACACATGTAAACCTTTAGAAAACATAAAGCTATAGATAAAATAGGATAATTAGTATTAGATTCGCCTTCAGGTGAGTTTAAAAGGCCATAGGTATTTAGTTTATAATCAAAAGGGAGTAACTCTTGCAAGTTTTACTCAATAGAAGTGGTTATGATAAGATAGTAAAAAGTGTAAAGTTCAAAGCATATCTATATCTTTGAATTAACTAAATTGTTGTAGATCATGGTTGGATTTCTTGGCAAGGGTTACTAAACCATATCTTAAATTGCTATTAGAAATGCATGAGAAAAACTAGAGATAAAAACTTAAGACTCTAAATCCATTAAGTTATGTCATGAAAAATAGGATGAATCCACAAGGGACTTGGAAACCCTAGGATGTGAATAGTTAAAAATTTCACTTGAAGTAATTATATAAAATAAATTAATAAATGTATACATATTTTATTAATAAATAAATAATTTAAATAGTAAAAATTTAAAGTAGATTATTAAGTTGCATTAAAAAAGATGTCACACTTTAGAATAATCATAGTAGTTGTAAGTTTAATTTTCTATGTTAGAGATTTTCTCACACGTCAAGATAAACTTAAAAATTTTAGATTTTTTTATTGTTCTATTGTGAGAGTATCTCATAATTTACTATTGTAGTGCTAGTATAAGTCTCGATCATTAGCGATACAAAGTCCAACTGAGTCTTTTGCTTATGTTATAGCAAGTCCAACTAGGTTAATCCTTGGATAACTATAGATTGTATTATGATAGAGGATAAAGCATATGTGACTAGATATTATGCCCTATTCTACAAAAGAATGTATGATTCTGTTATCCTAAGATGGGAATACATAAAAGAAATCGCTTGAAAGTGTTAAGACACTATGTTGATAGCTTGGAAAGAGATGATTTCCTAGTTTGAATATAGGCTATTTTCCTTTTTTTAATTTGAATCTTGAAAATCTCCTAGAGGGGGAGATCTATACTCATTCCAAGGGATCTAAGAGACGAGGGATTGACACATGGGTGGATCACCTCCATGATCTCACTACCAAAAAGTTATCGATAAAGGCAAGAAATTGGGAAGATTATTCCTCCTTACATTAGCTAAAGAATGAGTTGTACAAAGGCCACCACAGAACATTGGTTTGCTCTTAAGGCAACATATAGATCGAGGAGGCTTCAGATACTCCATGCTGGCCTATGATAGATATGGAAAACCTCCATCACCTAACACCTATAGGCATTGGAAGATCATGTTGTAGATAAAGGGTGGATTATGGATTATATTGATAGGAGTTGGACATGGGTATCCAAATACCTTAGATTAAGAGATAGAATATTGACTTAGAATTGCATCTTAGAGAAGGTGTGGATGAACTTATCATTGAAACTATTTTCTAGCTATTGTTATGTGTTGAAGTAATTAGCAAATCCATCACAAAAAGGGAAGTCATAGAACACATCCTTGACGGATCATTCTATTGTAGGGGGTGGTCTCAATGAGTTGAGATGTTTCCCTAATAATGATAGACTAGTAGTAAGTAGGAATAGCCAAAATGTTGACCATCATAGGAACATTATCTTAGAATGTGACTTTCTATCATTTTAGGAGCTAGGATGAGGCTTTGCCTCATATTCATAAGGATCGACACATTAGTTTCCCCTTATTTCTCACTCTCTTTGAACCAACTGTGACACAACTCTATTTTGGTTCAGGTTTATTTTCTCAAGCAGCTATAGTTTTGGTAGAAAAACTTCTGAATGACCTTAGTACTATTTAGGAACCTTATCTATGACTCAATCCTTATGCTAGGAATGGGGAAACAGACCTTCTCCTATGAGGTAGACTCAAGCAATCCTAGATTGCAAAGTCTATTATATTCCAAGGGAGTTTCGGATGGTGTCACTTAAATATTTGGGCTACTAAAATTGTGCCATCAAGGAAGTGTTAGATAGGCCATTACAACCTTCGAAGGTACATATAATATAATGGATCATCAACTTACTCCTCAAGGTTTTCTTCTTCTTCTTCTTCTTATAGCCATATAAGGTCAAGTGGGTGGCATGTTATCTTTTCAATGGGGGCTTTTAGGGCCTTTATCTTTTTTTAAGATTTTCAACCACTATCCTTGGATAATTTTCTCTATTTTTTGGACATCTTGTTGTTAGAATATCGAGCTCACGTTACTCTTCCGTCAGTCTATCTTTATGTGTGTGACCGACATTAGCTGGATACAGTTGTACACCTGTGTGAAATTCAATAAGTTGGTGTAGTCAGTGACTTAGCCACAATTAGTCTTGGTTAGTCATACCTATGTGTGTAAGTCTCTTTCAGTTAGTAGGATGGAAGAATAATGGAAGAAGAACAACAATGATCTGAGGCTCATCTTCCGCTCCACTCTATCTCTCCCCTCTCTTCCAACATGGTATTAGAGCTTGAACACCTGAAGCCTGAAGGCTTGGCAATGGCCATTTGACATCAAGACATCACATTTGAAGAAAACATCATCAAAGGAGACTGTGCTTGCAACCCATTTTTTTGAAGAAGCTATATCTTGCTACAAAAATGGTTTTTGGAGAAATGGCCCGCAATTCCTGACCATTTTGATATGGTCTACAACTTTGCAGCAGAAAGTTTTTTCAAATTCCTCAGATTTTGAGATATTCAGCACACAGACTTGTGCAAACTTGTTGTTTACTGCAATAAACAGCAGCTGATTCAAGGGCACTGGTGGCTTTCATCCTAACAATGTATATGCCCTTATTATCATGCATTTGAGCATAATATTGGAGTGTTAAATGCTCACTTTTTGGAGCTTATTTGCAGGCTGGAAACAATGAACTGGTTGCTATCCTGAATTTGGAAACAATATATCTACAGGGTTGAAGTATCTATGATGCTTATTTGCTATTGACAAATGCTTGGATCATACCACTTGAGTGGTAGATGCTTTTTGGGATATTGTGAGTGCTAAAAGTCCAAAGTTTGAATTGATTTGTTGTTAGTTATACTAGGGTATTTACTGGTTATTGTTTGTAGGAAGGATACCTATCATTTTCACTTGACATACATGCAATATATTCTAACCAGTTGGACATGTATCAACTCCTGCATAGAGTGGAAATTGAATGAGATGTTTTGGAACTATTTTGAGGTCTAAATAATCTTGTTTTAACATAGAAAATAATGTTTATTATAGAAGTGGGTTGACTGTATTTGGTACTACTACTTGCATACAGTACAAACATTAATACTTGTATGGATATAGTTTGTTGCTGGAATATTTTGCCACTACCATAGAATGTTTTGAACTTATTTGAGCTTGGTTTATGCTCAATTGGCTATGTTTTTTCATTTTTGGAATACAGTTTACAACAAGTAGATCGTCAGAAAAACTATCATGAATTGCAGGGAACTGTCCTGAATAGCAGAAAACTGGTCCTGAACTGTAGGAAAAGGAGTCAGATACTTAGATTGTATAAACCACTAAATACCTAAGCTGCAACTATGGCAAATACTCAAGGCACTGACAATATCGCTCAAATTGTGGTAGAAAAGCTGGATAACAAAAAATTTTCTTTATGGAAGTTCCGTATGAAGAATTTTTTGGTTGGCAGAGGTTATTGGGACTTATGTACAGGTGATGAGGCTGAACCTAAAATGCATAAAAGGAATCCAACAAATGATCATAAAAGGGCTCATAAGCTATGGACTAAGAGAGCATGCAAGGTGTTACATTGGTTTTCCTTATGTATATCAAATGCTATGGTTATACAGATTACTGGATGCATTTCTCCAAAGGATGCATGGGACATACTCATGAAGAATTATGGAAATGTAACACATGCAAGAAAGATTCAATCAAAGAAACAGTTCAATAACATGTCTAGGAATGGCAGAAGCATTCATGCCTACACTACAAAGATCAAGAACATAGCGAATTAGCTTGCCACCATTGAATCTTCAGGTGTCTGAGGATGATATGATTGCATGACATTGAATGGACTTGGCAAAGAGTATAAAGCATTTGATACATCTATTTCTGTGAGAGCCGAATCCCCTGATTGGGATGAGCTGATTGCTTTGCTGCTGCATGAGGAAGTTAAGCTTGGGCTAAATACAGGTTCTAATATGTCTCAAAGCAGAGACACTGTTCTTTACTCTAGCTAGCGTGGTAGAGGCAACAGAGGCCGTGGCTCTTTTTGAGGTTGAGGAGACACTCAAAACACTTATGGACAGCATCAAGAAAATGCCTAGCATGGCACAAATACACAGGGCCAGCGTGGATATGGCGACTTTAGAGACAAGAGGAGATCACCCCATGGTAGAGGTGGTGGATCTGGTTCATGACACATTGCAAAGAATTGTTACAAGAAGCAGGGAGATAAGAAGGCAAAGGGCAAATAGCATGGGCACTATGCATCTTCTAGCGGTGCTCATGATGAGTAGGTTGATAGATTGTTTGCCATGCAACATGTGTCTAAGAATGCATCTAGGCAGAACAGAGATGAGAGATGGTACATTGATTCAGGGGCTTCAAATCATATGACACCCCATGGAGAATGGTTTGATGAGATGGTTGCAGGTTCACATGGTTATGTATGTACTGGGGATGGTACCCAACATGACATTCAGCACACAAGAATTGTTCTGTTGTTGATGCCTGATGGCAAGAAAAAGAGCTTGCATGATGTACTACATGTATCTACAATAACCAAGAATCTTTTGTTAGTTGGACAGATGATAGAACAGAATCTACATGTGAGATTTAATAGAGATGGATGCTTTGTTGAAGAATATGGTAATGGCTGCAAATTGATTGCTAGAGGCCTGACGGGACCAAAAATGGGCCGGCACTAGCTATGGCACTAGCCAGACCTCATGCACACAATAGACAACTCCACCACCACATGGCCTCGCAGGCCAGGAGCGTCTATAATAACTAAATGCACACTAGATACTTCTAATATTGCATTTGTAGCTGGATAAGAGTCCAATAGCACCTTCCCCAAAACCTTCGAAGGGGGTATCCCACACATATTGGCAATAAGTGCCATGTATCACAGACATAGGAGGCACCCCATCGACTAATTGCCGTGACCCCACTGCAGCTCTCCTACATCTTGGGGATTGGCCCCTCAATGCACTGCTTTTACATATAAACACATTCGCATAAGACTCCTCTCTTTGTTACGAGATCCAGGAGATACCATGTTTCCTCACCAATAATTTCTCCCAAGAAACAAACGACTAACCTACGAAATGGGGAATCTCACCCTCTCAAGCGTGGCCAACTGTAATTCAAACAACTGTTATGCATTTCTAGGAATTGATACCATATGTATGATCAATGCAATAGTGGATGTCTCATCATGCACAAACAGTTTTGTTTTGAAATCAGCCTATGTGCTAGTACGCAAATAGTCTTTCCATGAATTCCAACTAATACGTATATGCTTTGTTGCAAGAATCTAGCACCAAGGCAAACCTTGTGCTACTAGATCCCTAATTTCCAAATAGGCCGTTTCTTAAATGCTATGCATAGAAAAAAAATCATAATTTGTATTATTTCAACCCTCAAACTGTTGCATAAAATCCTACTACCCCTCACAGTTTAAGTTTTGCTTTGTTGCATAGGCGTATAGAGGTTGTTTTGTCATGGTTTAGTGTATAAAAAGCAATAAACCACATAGTATGACAAAAAAATAAGGCAAAATGATGTCAAACCTCATAGTTTTCCCTACCATACATCCACAACCACTTATTATATTTTTTTGTATTTTTCTAAGGCATATTCCTATTTTTTCTCTTATTTTCCCCCATTTTTCTCTATTTTTCCAATAAAAATTTGATATATTTTTAGAGTTATGGCTCTTGATTCTTAGAATAGCAAAAATATAAATTTTATTAGCATATTATCCCATGTGTATCGGTTTATCCCACCCGAAAACACCAAAAACCCCATTTTCCTCATAAAAACCATGTTTTACGGGTTTCTAAAAATTATTTCCAACATTTTGGCTCTATGTTTTCTGATTTTTTCATCATGCAAGCATAGAACAAACAATAAATAGCATGTCTACCAATTTTCACTCCATAAGAACAACATTGGCTCAATCAAATATAAAAAACAAGTAATTTTCCTTTGTAAAATAGAATTACCAATTTTTTTCCTTCTTTGCGGGTTTTAAAATTTGATGCGGGACTGCAGATCAGCCCTCATTCAAGGCTCAGCCCACCTCCAAATAGCAAACTCTAGCCCTCCACCAATCCGGGAGTGATCCGGTACCATGCCGAACAAGCGGTCTTCAATCTGCCCCTTAAGGGGAGAGAGAGGGAGGAGAGGGAAAGACTAAAAATGAGATTTTTAAATCCTCCATTAAAACGGACAAGCTTGTAGCCATCGTGTTCCTCTCCTTGCCCTGATCGAGAATCTCCCCCTCTCTCCAAACAGGTTTGAATCGGAGAGGCATCGAGCAAAAATGAGGAGGCGCATTGACACTTCCCTCTGTTCGATAGTTTTTGCAATAGTTTCAAGGTTGCCTCCTTATGGCTTCTATTTAGTACAGGTGGACCTTTGGCATGCCGCGTCTTCTCTACATGAGATGACTTTACTTGCCTTTGTCCACTCCGCAACTGCCTATTTATAGGAACCATTCTCTTACTAATAGGAACAACATCTACTCGAAAGCATGACTCATTTAAAGATGGCAAAGGTCTCTTTAGAGCCTTTCCATTGGCAAAACCAAAACCACCCATACGATACTTATCCACACTCACAGGCCCAATGGTTCTATCAATGTTACTGTCACAACTACCTCTCATGGGAGCATTGCAAGCCTTGATGGGACTTACTGGGCTTGGAATCTTTTTATCCCTAGGGGGTATATTATCCCTACTATTGCCATTTTCTGCTTGGAGATTTTGGCTACCAAGGTTCCCCTCATAGGCTACCTTGGTGTTAACAAGCGAGCTGTCTCCTTGTAGAAATGGTTGGAAGCTAGGATGCACTTGTACTGAGCGGGGAAAACTCCAAAAGTTTCCCCAACATCTCTGAATATGTCCCTCATAATCAATGGCATGCATCTTTGCTTCCCTTAATGACTTAGGATTTTGCATTCCCACTTGGATTTGCATGTTAATCTCCAAGCCACTCAAAAGGAGCTCACATAGCACATCACCTAGTAATGTAGTAGCTCTTCTTAGCCAAAGCCTCAGAATATCATCAAAGGCTCTAGCGTATTCTTTAACAGAAGGATAGGACTCATGCCTAATCTGCATCAAGTGCCCTAAAACTTGGGTACACCTTCTTCTCATATTCATCTAAAAATCGATCACTCAACTTCTTTAAGGATTTAATAGACCCCCTTGGGAGGCTCCAATACCATTTTCTAGCTTCTCCCTTCAGGGTGCTAGAAAATACAAGCATCCAATGAATATCATTGAACCCACTTGAAAAGGCAAGTTAGGCCATATTCTTTTAAGTTCAACATTGGGTCCTCATTTACCAACCCATGAAATACTGGGAGATCCCTATAAGGAGGAGGGCATTTAGTCCTTTCCTTTGGGATTAGCACTGGGCCATTAAAATCCTTATATTCCTCTTGACATAGTACCTGTGTATTAGGGTCTTTAATTTCATCCACTTCCACCTTTACTGGTGTTGAAAGGTCATTGCCTCCATGAACTTCTCTTTCTGCCAACTCATAAAGTGGTTTAGGGAGGCATATAGCTCCTAGCATGTCATTCTGATTCTTTCTTAGAGGATCTCCCATATCTTGCCCCTTCCTAGGCAGTTCCATGATGGCTTTATCTAGGAGCTTCTACCCCTCATCAAAAGAAAACTTATTCTTAGCACTTAGGACCTGGGGACCGTGCCTTTTAAGCAATAGCTTTCCCTTTATAGCTAGGGGTTCTAACATCCTTGTGATACCTAAAATTTTGGCATGATGCCCCACCACATGGAATGTTTCAGTCATAACTGCACTCCACTATATGTCGAGTTTTTCCCATGGCACTACGGCTTTAGCATAATCACTTGTTGATGCCATGACTGCCATAGCTTCCAACATACTTGTTCCATGCCCTCTAGGTTGATGAATGGTTATACATGATTTCTCTTGGGTAGAGACCACACCAAGGTGAACCTCGGCCCATGCCATCTCATTAGAGGATGGGGTAACCACTAATTAGTTACTCTTCTCATCACCTAAATTATATTCTGTAGAGGAATCATGATCTACATAACTAAATCCATCAGTAAGTTTTGTATAGGAAGGCCCAGGTTTTCCATCCTTGAATGAACCCCATTTTATGGGCACCTTGGCATACTATTAATGGAAATTATAAACTTAGGTCCCTTTACAACCTAGATTCAAAAACCGCCACTTGTTGCCAGCTCCCAGCAAATGCACCATTGATGGGACCAAAAATGGGTCGGCACTGGCTATGGCACTAGTCAACCAATATGATGCTCAAACTCGGCTAGAACACCATGGTAGGCCAGTATAGGGCATCATAGTAGACCTAGAGAAAGAGAGAAAACTAGCCTGTAGGGCTCTGCAAGGCCTGGCTGCATACAACCAGGATTAGTAAACCAGGAACTTGTGCCAGAGCGTAGAAATGCAAGAGATCTAGACAGTGCTAGCCTTAGCGGACAGGAATCGGTCAGAGACCGAGAGACCACTGGAAGGAAATCTCACACTAAACGAGCTCTTGACAAAGCGGATGCTAGATAACATGACTAAGGACAAAATACTGCAGCATGGCAACATCGCTACTGAGGAGGTTGGGAGTCAACCAAGGCTCTAAGAGTCAATTGAAAATCCCTGTGGTAGCGAAGTAGTTGGACAAATACCAAGCTACCAATGACCCACACAACTTCGTGGAGTAGTTTGAGCAAGTCTGTGAAGCCAATGGTCTCATTGATCCTTCTCAATGCTCCCAAGCCTTTGGATTATGCTTAGGCAACAAGGGTCGGGACCTGGTACACAAGTCTGGATGCTATGAAGCATGCCGATTTCAATGGCTTGAAATTTTTCTTCATTAAGAGATTTTCCGAACCTGGATACTCCGATAACCTATTAGTGCAGCTTATGAATGTCAAGCAGAAAGAGAGAGAGGACATTTGAGATTATGTGACCCACGTAAGAAGCCTCTTCAAGAGAATTCCCTTGGGTGAGAGACCAACCGAAAGGGTGGTATCCATGGTATTCATCAACGAAATACAGGGCGAGGAGCTCTACAAAGCCTTGGCCAGCAACTTAAGCTTGCAGCGAGATGCACGAGTGGATGACTAGCTCAAGGAAAGAGGCTCTAGAGGCTTGAATTAGAAAGAGTCCAGTACCAAGTATCAAAAGACTTATACTCATGCCCCAAGCCATTCAAAGTCACAGCAACCATGTCTTCATCTTCAACCTGTGATCCAACAGATGCCACAACTGATCTGCAATGGTCTTGATCTCCGTGACATAATCCTGTATAGATCTGCTCTTTCTCTCCATATTGTTAAATTTCTATTTTAATTGGATCTTTTTGGCACTTGTGGTCGTGCCATAGTACTTGACTAGGATGTCCCTGTCAAGATTGTGGGAGAGAAGGAAGGAGTCTCACTTGTAGCTTTCTTGCTTGCACAATGGGGGAATAGACACACAGGTGGAGGCTGAAAACAGTTTTTCCTCTTCTTAGTTGTGTAAGCCAAAAAGAACTCAAGTACATAGAAATAGAAGAACCCTATATATGGGTCTCAAACCAAACTCAACTAACTAAGGTGGCATACTAACTCAGCCACGAACTAGAGTAGATAAGGATAGCTTTCATCTAGCTATTATTCATGGGCAGTGTACCAACCGCATCTACAGCTAATAAGTCGGTGACATAAATGCACAACGGTCACCCTGGCATATCACAAGTGGAGCTCGATATCTCAACACTCCCCCTCAAGCTCAATCCCAATTCCTGCACACCAAGCAGGTCTCTGAACTTGCGCAGCTTCTCTGCGCCCAATGCCTTCATGAATATATCAGCTACCTGATCCTCTGTGCTGACATAAACTAGATCAATAAGACCTAGTAAAACCCACTCCCGCACATAGTGATAATGCACCTCAATGTGCTTTGTTCTAGCATGATAGAATGGGTTATTTGCCAAGTGTATACTACTCATGTTGTCACAATAAATGACAACTGGCCCATCTGTAGGCTGATGCATATCATAAAGTAGCTTATGCAACCAAGCTACCTCACATGCAGCCATTGCTGCACCCCTGTACTCAGTCTCTGTGCTCGACAAGGCAACTGTAGGCTGTTCCTTGCTGCTCCTCCAAGTGACTGCAGCACTCCCAAAAGAGAACACATATCCATGGGTAGATCGTCTATCAGAAATACTACTAGCCCAATCAGCATCAGTGTATCCATGCAATTGTATCTGAACCCCAGTCTCATAAAATAGTCCATACTGCAATGTGGACTTCACATACCTGAGTATGCGTCTAGCCGCATCCAAATGCGGTTTCCTTGGAGCCTCCATAAACTGACTTACCAATCCAACAACATAGCTCAAATCTGGCCTGGTAATAGTCATATAAATCAAACTTCCTACTATGCGTCTGTACATAGTAAGGTCTTCCAGAAGCTCACCTGCATCTGCGCTCAGCTTCACATTCTGCTCCAAAGGAACTGAAATAGGCTTACAGCCTGTCATCCCATATTTGGATAGCATGTCCACTCCATACTGCCTCTGCAAGAGCTATATCCCACTTGGTGATCTAATCACCTCAATGCCCAAGAAATAACGCAGCTCTCCCAAATCCTTCATCTCAAACTTCTGCTTCAATAGCATTTTCACATGAAGGATATCTTCATCACTGTCACCTGCCATAATCAAATCATCAACATAAATGACAAGTAGCATAATACCTTTCTCTGTTTTTCTCACATAAAGTGAGAAATCTGCCTTGGAAATCTGAAAGCCAATAGTGACAAGATACTGTCCTATCTTGTCAGACCATGCGCTAGGTGCTTGCTTCAAGCCATACAAGGCTTTCTTCAACCTGCAAACAAACTCACGATGAACAGCATGCACATAACCTGGTGGCTGCTCCATATAGACCTCTTCTTGCAAATCACCATGCAAGAAGGCATTCTTTACATCCATCTGATGTAAAGACCATCCCTTTGATGCAGCCATAGCAATGACTCCTCTTACGGTTGCCATCCTTGCAACCGGACTGAATGTCACAGAACCATCTGCATTGTGCTTCACCTTATAAACCCACTTACAACCAATTGCATTCTTATCTTTAGGCAAAGGTACCAATTCCCATGTAGCATTTGCTTCCAAGGCATCCATTTCTTCATCCATGGCTTTCTCCCATTTTTCTTTTCCCATGGCTTGCTCAAAAGAAGTGGGTTCTAGTTCATGTATCACTTTGACCATATAGGCATAGTGAATGGCTGTAAATCCATCATATTTCACTCTATCCATAGGATACCTAGCTCTGGTAGACCTGTGCAAAGTAGGTTCACTCCCAGGTGCTCTCAAAATATCCCTGGTCTTCCTTACTCCAGGTGTATCAACTCATCATCAATCCTCTATTCTGAGCCACTAGATTCACCATCCACATAAGAGTGACCTGCATTCACATCGAACATGGACTGATCTACCTTCTCTTTTCCTTTTCGTGAAACCTGCATACCACTATCTGCATTGTTTTGAGCAGATTCTCCTGATCTCAATCTGCATGTCCATGGCGAAGAATGTGAACCACTACTAGAGGACGCTCCAGGTCCACTAATATTTTGTGATTGCTGCTGTGAATTCTATGCAGCATTACCATTTTGTGCATCTACATCATCAATCACATTTACTGGTTTATACCAGCTACTCATCTCATCAAAAACAACATCTCTGCTCATTGTAAACTTACGAGTAGAAGGGTTATAGCATCTATACCCTTTCTGTCTGCAGAGAGTAACCAATAAAGATGTACTTCTCAGCTTTTGGATCCAGCTTGGATTTCAACTCATCTGGCACATGAACATAGGCAATGCAACCAAAAATCTTCAAATGAGAAATATCTAGTTTCCTACCAGTATACCGCTCCTCTGGAGTCATCCCATGTATTGGTGCAGTGGGAATCCTGTTCATTATGTAGACTGCTGTAGCAATTGCTTCAGCCCAGTAAAAATCAGGCAAGTCTTTTTCGTTGAGCATGACACGAGATACCTCTCCAATATGCCTATTTTTCCTTTCTGCAAATCCATTTTGTTGTGGGGTATGACTACATGAATATTGCTGATTTATGCCATGTTCCTGCAGGAACCTTGCAAACTCATTTGAGAGGTACTCTCCCCCTCCATCTGACCTTAGGCATTTTATTTGCAGGCCTGTTTCTTTTTCAACCATAGTTTTAAGAGTTTTGAAATGCCCAAAAACTTCACTTTTCTTTTCATAAAATTCACCCAAACTTTTCTGCTATAGTCATCAATAAAAGTAACAAAATAATGACAACCTCCAAGAGATGCAGCTTTAGTAGTCCACACATCAGAGTGGATTAATTCCAATGGCTTCTTACTCTCTTGAACATGTCTAGGAAATGGTTTCCTTGCCTGTTTTCCAAACTGACAGGCTTCACATACCTTATGCAGCCTGTCACATACCTTATGCATTACTGCAACCTTGAATTTAGGCAATCTTGCAACAATATTTTGGGCTTGCATTGATTTAAGTCGCCGTACATTAACATGACCAATGCGTTTATGCCAGATATCAATATCTGCAACTACACCGGTCCCATGTGCAAACATTGCTGCACTCAATTCAGGCATGTCTGCATCCAACGTAAACATTATGCCCTTCGTCTTTCCTTTTGCTATCAAGCGACCTTTATTTTTCATATCCTCAACAAAGCATCCATGAGAATTAAATCTGACCTGCAAGCCCTGCTCAACCATTTGACCAACAGAAACCAGGTTCTTGGTGATATTCGGAACATGAAATACATCCGACAGGTATTTCTTTTTTCCATCCTGCATAGACAAAGGAATATTTCCAATCTGCACAATAGGATGTGCAGTATCATCACCAGTCTCCACAAATCCTGGTTTTTCCATTTTCCTTGCATCCTGCATCCATTCTGCATGACCCGTCATGTGGTTTGATGCACCTGAGTCAACATACCACACATCGTTGCTTTCTTCTACACTTGTCATAGAATTGGTCATGTGCTATACCATAAACAAATGCTCATTTCTGTCATCACCTTGTCTACTAGAAGATGCATAATTCCCTTGTTGCAATTTTCCAATCATGATGTCATTCTGCTTTTTATAGCAGTCTTTAGCCATATGACCCATTTTACCACAATAGTAGCATTCAACATTACTGTTTGCATTTTGGCCTCTTTGCCATCTACCACGACCTCTTTGGCTCCCCTTGCCTCTAGAGTTACCACGTCCTCCTCCATAGGACTGGTTTTCTTGAGTTTGCTGCATATTCTGATTTCTACCACGGCCTCCAGATCGGCCTCCTCTACCTCTGCCTCTACCTCTTCCAGCATTTGAGTAGAAGACAGCTTCTTTTGAAGTTCCTCCTGAAGAAGATGCACCACCATTTCTCTGCTCCTCGGAAATTAGAAGAGCAATCAACTCCTCAAAATCAGAAAATCTTTCATGAACGGAAATGGATGTTCGGAACTGTGCATAATCCTTTCCTAGACCATTCAAGGTCATAGAAACTAAATCATCATCTTCCACTGGCGACCCAATGGAAGCAAGTGCATCTGCAATCTTCTTCATCTTCATGTGGTAGTCATTGATGCTCATACTTTCTCTTTGCACATTGTGCAACTCTTGCTTGAGCTGCATTTTCCTGGCTTGCGCATTTGTGCTATACATTTTTTACAAAGTATCCCATGCCTCCTTTGGCGTACTTGCATCTTGAATATGCACAATCATAGAGTCTGAAATACTGATAGACAGCAAGTACATAACTTTTCTGGCTCTCTCATGCCATCCTTTAAATGCCTACATTTGTTGTTGATTGGGAACATCAGGAAGAACTGGTTCTTCTTCATTTCCTACAACAAATTCCCAATATCATTTTCCCATAAGGAAATTTGTCATTCTAAATTGCTTGGAAGTTGTTCTTGTCAAGCTTTCCAATGACAATCTGTGAAAGAGAATCAGACGCCATTACAGAACACTACAAAAAATTATGTCACTGCAAAAAACACAGCTTCAGCCTCACAAGGGCAAATCTGCAAAACTGATGAAAGTGGTATTTGACCACACAGTCACTTCCTAGTGACGATTTTGCATCAACAGGCAACAAGGATAATTCTGTAACTCCCAATGTCTCTGCGCATAGACATATGATGCAATTTCTGTGGTAACTTTTCACCGACCTGTAGAACAGTGGTCGCACAGCAAAAAATAGGGCATTTTCCTGAGTGCGTGTGGAAAACTTCCGCCTCCAAAACAGGCTCCGAAATGGCCTCAAATCAAAAAAACAGCGTAGCTAAGGGCTAAAGCCCACATCCCATAGCATATACTTCCCTCTTGCTCCACAGCGAAGGGCGTCTCAATCTGAGACAATGCACTCTTGCACTTTCTGGCTATGCTACCTGCAGAGACTTGCTCCCAAACTCGAAAAATGAAAGCAACACTGGTCCTCTTACCAGAACGCCGCGAAGTTGTTTTGCTTCCTTGAGCTCCTTACCACAAACCAGGCTCTGATACCATGTCAAGATTGTGGGAGAGAAGGAAGGAGTCTCACTTGTAGCTTTCTTGCTTGCACAATGAGGGAATACACACATAGGTGGAGGCTGGAAACAGTTTTTCCTCTTCTTAGTTGTGTAAGCCAAAAAAGAACTCAAGTACATAGAAATAGAAGAACCCTATATATGGGTCTCAAACCAAACTCAATTAACTAAGGTGGCATACTAACTGAGCCACGAACTAGAGTAGATAAGGATAGCTGTCATCTAGCTATTATTCATGGGCAGTGTACCAACCGCATCTACAGCTAACAAGTCGGTGACATAAATGCACAACTGTCACCCTGGCATATCACAAGTGGAGCTCGATATCTCAACAGTCCCAAGCATCCTTAGGAGAGCTACAGTTCATTATCTGCATTACCATGGCATCTGGTATACATAGAGATAGCCAGTGCAACACCCTGCGAGCTCTTTCTGTCCAAGCTCGGTGTAGTCATCTTTGATCAGCTATAGGTCTCTCTGGGAGCTCAAGTTCGACTTCTACTCCAGTCACCAACTCCCAATATCCTTTCCCGATTAAGAAGTTCTCTTTGCTGAACTTCCATATGGCATAATTATGGTTGTCCAATTTCTCCGCCACAATCTGGGTAATATTGTTTGTCCTATCAGCATTTGCCATAGTGTAAACCTTGCCTGGCTACCTGCAAACCAAACCTTTTTGAGAATTTAGTTTCAGCCCTGCAACTGTTTATGATAGTTTTTAGCACACCCTCTGCTCAGAACAATTATTCTATTCACTGTATGTTTAGGATAGTTTTAGTCCTCCTATTTTCAGCAGTAAATTCACTGCAATATACACATTATCTAAGCTTCCAAACTTGTCCAAATGTGTTTCAACATGTATACTCTTAGCTGAGCATCAACACTTAAGCATTGTGATCATAATAGTAACACAAGCTTCCCATATTTATGTAAAAAAAACTTTTAGCAATCTGAAATTTCAAAAAATTGCAGTATTCAGCACAACCTTTTTTCACAATTTGTGCCCATAGCAACTCAAATAACAAGGCATAATCATATAGCAGCATTCACACATGTATGAGCATCAAGACATGCTACAATGTGCTATTTCCAATAAAATAACAACCTGTCCAAGCTTCTTTACAGCATATGACATGCAACTATTCTTTCAAGTTGTTTGCCCAAATATTGAACCACATAAGTTGCATGACAAGTTCAATGCTAACATTTGTGCTTACCTTCCAAGTTCTATTCCTTTTGCATTTACCACTGAATATGGATGAACCTTTCAGATTCTGGTCATATCACTCTCTTGAATTATAGCCATTGAGCTCTAACAGGCTTGCAATGATGCCAACCAACTATTGACACATATACCGATTGTAGACAAGGAGAAACTTGATGATATCATATCTGTCTGGATTTGCCACATTCTTTCTGCAAAACATGTTTACACAGCATCATGCCTTTTGCTGGTAGCATCAACTAATGGTAAACACATGATGCATTTCATTTGTACACCATTCAAATAGCTTTTCCATTTCAAGCTGCCTTGCCGTCACCTTCTTTCAATGTCTCTTTCAAAGCTTCGATCAATTCATGCTCTGGGTCAATGTAGGCGCCATCTCTACTTCAAATCACGCTATGAACGAGAAATAGGTGCACTGTATGAAATCCACGCTGATGTCACGCTACTCTAGATTGGATACGCTGCAATCCACACTAGTTCTAGCTGCTCACATTGTCAACCAAGAGAGATAAGTGCACTCTTCAGATGTTATCCATGCTGTCAACAGCCATGAGAGATAAGCGCAATCTCTGAGTCCAAACACTGAACCACGTTGCTATCCATGCTATTCCATGATGAGATTGCCATTTACTACAGTCCTATTCAGCTCTTGGTTATACTTGCTCTCAACCAAAACCATGCTCTGATACCATGTTTGAAGTGTGAGAGTAGTTGGAGCCAACGGTGCTAAGCAAAGAGCTCATGCACACTCTTCTTAAATTTTCATGTGCATTAGTCATCACTAAAAACAAGAACTACAGCCTTAGGTCTCAATAGGACCATTCACACCAAAGACATAGAAGTAGAGCTTGAAGTGCTTGAAGTCTAACAAGCCATGCGATACTCCAAACTTGAGGCAACCCACTGGTCGAGACTGCTAGATTTAACATCACATTGGATAATGGAATGAAGATGAAGCCATTCGGAGTATTAAAAACTAGCAACAAAGATCATAGGGATCCAATTCTCTATTGAATTCATAGTCATGAAGGAAGTGGACTATGACATCCTACTAGGCCGACTCTGGATGCTCAACGTGAGAGTCGTAGAAGACTGGGGCAACAGTCTTATCTTCTTGAGCAATCAAACAGAAGCTTTGAGAATGGAGATGAACACTTGGAAAACTACCCGAGCCGACCTAGATGCCATCTCCACCATGCTAAAGGGTGATGGACAGACTAGGGGATCCTATGGAGCCCTTACCAAGTATATCCCATGCCCTGAGGACAAACGAGACTGGATGCACCTTCTGGCTACCATTGACCTACCGTTCTCTCAGATACTAGTGTCTGATTAGTTCACGGACACACCTTCAATACCAGTCTGCATGATGATCAAGAGTCTACATGGAAGACCCACTCATGTTGCATTCGGAGTCCCAAGCAATAGATGCAAGCTCCAAGAGGTCCTAGGATACTTAACCAACAAGTTGGCTGGCAATCCAGCGACGACCCTTAAGCCACTCCTGGATGAGCCTAAATGGCGATGGTCCAAGGTACACAATTTGAACTTGAATTACAATTGTGCCTTACTTCTTGACCAACAAGAAGGGAGTAGTCAGAACTAGGAGAATTAGGAGCAACCTAATGAAGACAGCTCCGACGACGAGTATGAAGACTATTGTTCCTTCAGTGGTGAGAGCAAAAAGGAAATCGATATCCTAGAGTACAACACTAGGGGGGCATGTAATCGAACAAATACAAGCATACCCCAGACCACGCAAGCAGAGTGCACTTAGAGATGGAGTCCGATGTGAGGACTACAATCGAACTTGGTTGGAGCACATAGGTGCAATCGATTGCAAGCGGGCAACCCAGCCAAGTGATACACCACTGTTGCAAATGAACTCACCTTCGAAGCTATGACCACCAGGAGAGAGCACCTCTTCTAGCAAAAAGGGAGAGTTCGATTCCAAATCGAAAGTCAGCTCAAATAGTAATCCTGAAATACCTTGGCCTCCCAAGATTAGACGCACTAAGGGAGACCTACCCATTCACCTGCGATGCCGATGATTAAGGGAGGAACAACAAATGCCGAGCAAAGAAACGTGGACAGAGGAACAACAAAAACCGCAAGACCTACCAAAACGGTTCATGACATCCAAACAACAAGGGCAAGCAAGCGAACCCATCGAGGGACTTGCCAAGGTCAAGGAGGTCAATTTAGCCAGGGAAGGGGAGACCCCACAACTTGTCTTAATAGCCAATGACTTGGATGAGCAAGATGAGGCAAGTCTCATTACTCTCTTGCGAGAGTATGTAGACATCTTTGCTTGGTCCCTAGAAGAGCTCAAAGGGGTAGACCCAAGTGTAGTGACTCACAACATACCCAGGACACCTAACACAACGCAGGTCAAACAACGGACCGTATCCCATGCTCAAGCACCAGTCAAACAGTGGAACACACAAACTGGGTCTCACCCATAGTCATCGTCCTAAAGAAAAATGGGAAGATTTGAGTGTGTATCAATTATAAGAAGGTAAATGCAGCTACAAAAAAAGTTAATTACCCACTGCCGTACACCAAGCACATGTTAGAGAGAGTGGTTGGCAAAGAGGCCTACAGTTTCCTAGATGGCTTCTTGAGATACAGTCAGGTGCAAGTATATCCTAACGATAGGCATAAGATGGCATTCGCCACTGAATGGGGAGTCTTTGCCTACATAGTCATGCCTTTTGGATTGACTAATGCACCAACCACTTTCCAACGACTAATGTGTACAATATTCAAAGACATGCTGAGGAAGGAGTTAGAAGTCTTTGTGGACAACTTGTGTGTTCACTCTACTTGGCAAGAACACTTAGGCAGGCTCCGAGCAGTCTTTGAACAATTTCAAGGGGTCAATTATATCGCTGCTCATTGAACCCCTTGAAATGCTAGTTTTGGGTGAAGCAAGGATGTATCCTAGGACATGTGGTGTCAAAGAATGGCATTGCCACATATTTCTCGAAGATCAAGGTCATTGTCAACCTTCCACCCCCAGCCAGCTGATTACAAGGGTGTTCAGTGCTTCTTAGGGCATACCGGGTACCATCGATGGTTTTTATTAAACTACAGATTGATTGCTAGGCCTCTATATAAGCTGTTTGATTGTATTTGAATGGAGCGCAGAGTTCCGATGCGCATATGAGGAACTAAAAAAGGCTCTAACCATCGCTCTGATACTACAAGCCCCAGATTGGACACTCACGTTCCATGTGCATATCGATGCTTCAAAATTCACCGTAGGAGCTGTGTTGTGCCAATCTGGTGAACACAACTTAGATTATCCAGTGAGCTTTGCTAGCAGACAACTCACTAAGACTAAAATGAATTACTCGACAACGGAAAGAGAGGGCTTGGCCATGGTATTTGCCGTGAAGAAATTCTGACATTATCTTTTGGCTACGCATTTTACTTTCTTTGTTGACCATCAAGCCTTGTTGTATCTGGTTAATAAACCATGCGCCACATGACACATTGCCAGATGGCTTCTTCTGCTTTTGGAATTTGACTTCTCTGTGGTAGTGCATAAAGGGAAGCAGCATTACATGGCTAACCATCTGTCTCGTATCCCAACGGGAGAAGTAACTGGACAAGGCATTGAGGATGAACTACGAACACACACCTATTCTGCTTATCCAATGAAAAAGATTTATTTAAAGCTAACTTGATGCCATATTGGGCAGAGGACATAGTTCAAGTGCTTCAACATGAACTACCAGAATGACCGATAGAAAAGGCCCACCTTAGGCAGCTTATCATGAAAATCCAACCCTATTAGTTGATAGATGGCCAATTTACACGGTAGGGCAAGACGGGTTGCTGCGCAAATGCATGTGTGAGCATGAGATGCATGATGTATTGACAAAAAGCACACGGTGGAATTGCAGGAGGACATTTCAGTGGAGACGCGACATCCGGCAAGGTGCTGCATTCCCAGCTGCAACGACCTACCCTCTTCCGAGATGCAATGCAATTCGTGAAGCATTATGATGAGTGCCAAAAAACTAAAGTCCCTATCCATAAAGATCACATGGAGCTAACCCCAATCATCGCACAACAACCCTTCAAGAAATGGGGGATTGAATTCGTCGGACCCATTAGTCTTGCGGCACAATATTCACAAGCTAAATATATCATTGTGGCCACCAACTATCTAACCAAATGGGCAGAAGCACGAGCTACGAGAAAGAATGACACTAGGACCACCGGTAAGTTCCTATGGGAGGAAGTGATCTCATGATTCGGCTGCCCCATCGAATTAGTTAACGACCAAGGCACACACTTCATCAACAAAGTGATAGCTCACTTCCTATCCTCCTTCCTAATCATCCATCAGAAATCCTCGCCTTACTACCCTCAGGAAAACGATCAAACCGAGTCAACAAATAAAATCCTGGTAAACGGTCATCTCTACGTCACGCAGTGATTGGGATAACAAATTGATGGCAACCTTATAGGCCTACCACACGGCTTACAAGATGGTGGTAGGATAGACCCCCTTTAGATTGACATATGGTATAGAGGCAATCCTTCCCTTGGAATTCTTTGTACCGAGTCTCAGGATCACCGTTCAAGAAAGATGGGACAGGTAGGGGGCATGGACGAAATGCTTGATTGAACTCAAGCGTTTAACAAAAATCCGCCGGCTTCTAGCCACCCATGCGCTCATATATGAGAAAGCACGACACAAAAGCTAGTTTGACAAGCATGTCAAGAGGTGCAGCTTCAAATAGGGGGACTTAGTATTGTTGTACTCAGTCAAGGGACATAAGCAAAATCTAAAATTTCGAGGGCTATGACCTTTTAAGGTTCAAACCATCAGTCGAACTCGCAACGTCGAGCTGGAAACCCTAGAGGGTGAGGGCATAGGCTTCTTTAATGGCAACTGCATAAAGAAGTATTTCCCTCCCACGCACCCATTACATGAGTCCCCCAATGCTAGCACTCCCCATCCACGTACGAGTAGCCACTATCACTAAGGTGGATGGTGAGGATGAGGAAGCAATACCACCAACTTACCTACACATGACAGTCACTACTAAACGCACATGCAACATCAACGCATTGATCAATGAGGGAGTCGATTTTAACATCTTGGCTCATGACCATTGGACCCAAATTGGCAAACCGCAGTTGCAACCCACTATTGCTAACCTCACCCCTTATGGAGGCCAACCCTACACTTTTTTGGAAAAGTCTAGGGTTGCAGTTTCTATTGAGACTGAAAGTGTGCCAATAATCTTCTATGTGTTGCCCAACACTAAGAATGCAGGCATAGAATTGCTATTAGGATGAACTTTCAATAAGCAAGCCTCTTGCCATGTCGACTATGAGTCGCAGCATATCCACCTAGCCATGGGTAACATTTGCATAGTTAAGGCTTTCAGCAAGGGCAGTGTGACTCTTTCCAAGTCCACAAAGCCACTGGTAGAGAAACCCATCGCCAAGTCTCAGGAGGGGGGTCAGGACTTGTCACAACCTACCCAGTCTTGAGGCCAAAAACCCACTAGAACCAACACTGAATCCCATGAACCCCGATTCAAATGGGTACCTAAACAGAGAGCACAACCTAGGAATAGAAACCCGTGGCCCCGCAAGGCTAAGGATCCATACCTGATACCTAGGAGGCCGAGATGAAACTATAAACATTGGCATACGATCAAGTGATAATGGGTTCCCAAGGCCTTGTTGCAAGTGCAAGGTTACCATGCAGGTAACACCTAGATTTGGCTGCCTAAAGCCCAAACATCCAAAGGCACTACTCAAATGCCATCCTCAAGCTTGCCCACACAAAACATCCCATCATAACCACTCAAACCATAAGCACCTCAAGCCGCTAAATCCATGGAACCTCTAAAGCCTAGCTCAACAAGGCATAAGCCAATATATCGGCCAAAACTGCAACATGTTACTAACAAATCGACCCCATCTAGTCCCGGTGATGCCCCCCCTCAACCCTCAAATGCACCAAGTAGTGCGTCCCTTGCACCCACAACCATGCCCATCAAACATAAGGCCAAGCTACAAACTCATGAGTAAACCAAGTGACAACCATTAGCTACTGACCTCTCTAGCGTTGTCAAACCTCAACCACCTATCGGGCTTAGACCCTCTTATGAATGGCGCTCAATTCTAACTAAAATACTGGGGACGACTTGGTTGCTTGCCTCCAATGCTTGGATGCTACTTTCATGGCATTGGCTAAAAGCTACAATCGACTAGATCTAGGACTCTTGGAAGAACCTATAGTGACGGAAGTGTGAACGCTCCCTTGCTCTTGGGAAGAGTTAGAATTCATATTCATTAAAGCTTCCGAAGTAGTTGCAGAGTTAATTGCAACCGAGGTATCCAAGGATCAAGCAACCAAACAGTGTCTCATCACATCGTATAGCAAGAGCACGATCATGGCCACAAAATAGAAAATCAAGAAGTTGCAACGGCTTGCTGACAACAATTCCCCCTTCTTGTAGAAATGGTATGCTCTATGATTGCAATGGGGAGCTAGAGGGAGGCCAAATAATGACCAATGCCGAACAGCGACATACAATTAGAGCATTTGAATATGACCCAACCTATGTCACTCCAACTTCATATAGGGTGTTGACTACCCTCCGTAATCGACCCATGGAAGACCACATTAAAGAACACCCTTATCTAGACCACATCCTCACCAAGGAGGAGTTGCATGTTGCCAGCAGAGTGGCCTCTAGTGACTTCTTACTTGATGTCCTCACTTATATTACACATGTGGGCATCCGCCCTTTCGATATGGACCGCTATGCTTGGTTAGAATATAATCCAAGTTTCTATGCCTAGCTCATGCGAAAGTAAAACACTAAGATCGTGCGCTAAAGTACCTTCATCCTCTAACCATTTCATCCTAGGAAGGATTCTTTTCATTGTGAAGGGGAAAGGGGTAAGGTGAATCAAACCAAACAGGGGTAAGGTGAACCAAACCAAACACATAAAGAAAACAATAAAGGAAAAGCACACATTGCAAGGGTAAAATGCAACAACTTGTGTTTAAGGAAAAGGTTGATAAAAGTTAAAATCAATAGACTACTGGAAGGAAAAGTCTACTTCTACACGCAAGCATTTCAATTCAACAAGCATGTAGTCGTTTCCTGTTGCTTATTCTGAAAACCACTAATGGTGAATATGGCTTCATGATAGGCACCCATCATGGCAGGCCAAGACAAGGCTAGCAATTTTCCTTTTTCAAGGGAAGAACAAGCAAAGTATAGACTTTCAGTGGAAACGCGAGCCTTCAACCCGTTCAAATTCTAGCATAACTTCAACCTAGATGATGTGGCCATTGAAGAACAGGCGGTAAGGCAGATCATCAAGCAATGCAATCTGCAAAAATAAGTGGAAGCAGTGAGTCGGGGGTGGACTACTTCCACTGTGCAGAGTTCCTAAGGACTTTCCATAGAAACCACAGCACCATAACCGTGCATGAGGGGGAGGGAACTCGCCAAGTGCAAATTGAATTGACACCTGAGCTAGTGGAAAAGGCATTGGGCCTAGCAAACAAAGTAGAAAGGAAGCCAAAAAGAGACGTATATGCCTTACTAGGGATGGACAAGGTAAAAGTCCACACCAATGACAGTATCAGCTTGGCGGACATTCCTAATCCTGAAATCAAGCCAAGATGGTACACGAGCTATTTTCTAGCCAAAGATACAACTCCATCATGAGCCACATTAACGTCCCCCTGCTAGAGAGTATCACAGGAAAGTTGCTGGATGAGGTCAACCTCAATGGGTTTGTGAGAAAGACCATTGAGACCTCAACAAAAGCCTTGGCAACAAGAGGGCAGCCCACTAAAGGAGAATCTCTTGCCACCAAAGCTAAAAGGAAAGCTTCGTCTTCAAAGGTTGCAACCATTGGATTCTATGGGGTCCTCACCGCAATCATCAGGGAAGCCTTGGGACAGGAGCAGGAAGAAGGAGGAGAGAGGGTGGATGAAACATCAAGCAAGTCGCCACCTCACCAAGAATGGGAGGCATAGTCCAGTGAGAGGATGCTGAGCAAAGAAGAGGAAAGCAAAGAACAAGAAGAGTAAACTAGCCGGGGAAAGGCTAAGAAAACAAAAAAGAAAACTGCACAAGAATAGCAGGAAGAGAAGAAGAGGAGACAAGAAAAGGCGGACTTGCAAAAGGCTTGCAGGAAGTCCAGAAAGGCCGAGGAGAAGAAAGAAAGAGAAAGCAAGAAGACGAGGAGGAGGAGCTGAGAAAAAAGAGGAGGAAGACATGGCCCTCGCCACGTGCAGGTTCATTGAGCAGTAGTCCAGACACGATGAGCCGGAACCCACGAGCCCCATCAGAGACGAGGGGCTTAACTCAAGCACCTATGTGCCTAAGTTCATGCCACCTACAGTGCAAGAAGGTAAGGGCAAGGCCCTGATCACCCCCATACCCACCCTCATGACGCCGGCTATCACCATCGCCATCTCCACTCCCAATTCTATGACCCAAGTGGATGCCAACAACAACCTAATGGCTTGGGTCCATTACTTTGTAAATAAGGAAATGGGCCAAGGAGTAGGAGAAGGAACTCGCCTGGTAGGGACCAAAAGACTAGCTGACAGAAGCTGAGTCGAGGTGAGACCCTAAGAAGCAAAAGGTGGCAGGCTCTACAACCTCTGTCCCCACAACAGAGAGG
The DNA here is from genome assembly GCF_053477565.2 of Lygodium microphyllum. Classification (NCBI taxonomy): domain Eukaryota; kingdom Viridiplantae; phylum Streptophyta; class Polypodiopsida; order Schizaeales; family Lygodiaceae; genus Lygodium; species Lygodium microphyllum. The sequence continues at coordinate 109,341,005 of NC_141153.1, forward strand.
CCCTGCCCGAAGAATATGATCAATACGTCAAAGAGCTCCTCTCTCAACTAGAGAGAGCTAAGGAGGAGAAGAGAACCACGATAGTAGATATTGAAGTTGAAAAGGAGGCCATGGCGGCATTTCTAGCTGGAGAGAACATGCCAAATGGCCATGGCCCCCCCAAAGGGAAGTGAATGAGCTGAAAGAGCAGCTACAACCTAAGGAAGAGACAAAAGCTGAATGGCAGGTGTGTTTGAATGGAGAAATCAAGGCCACGCAATGCCTATGACAGCACAATGAAGAGATTGTGGCACTCTATGAAGGTCTGCAAGCTCAAATGGAGAAACTCACTAAAGCCACAGAAGAGTTGGAGGAGCTGAGGGAGGAAAGAGCTCACAGGTGTGAAACAGAGATGGAGAGACTAACCCAAGAGGCTACTGTGGCACAAGAAGAGCAGTAAAAGACCAAGAACAAAGGCTAACAGTGCTAGGCCAGAGACAGGGGGAAAGCCTCGAAGACATGAATAAGAGGGCAGAGGAATGGGCCAATCAAAATAAAAAAAGGGTCAAAGCTTTGGCGCATCTCCTTGCTCAAGCCAAAAAAGAAAATATACTTGCTGAAAGCAGAGTGAAGGCTGCCCAAGTGAGCTTCCACACCCAACAATGCGCATTTCTAGAAACCCTATTAGACGTCACCCAAGCAAAGGAGCGAGAGTCCATATAGGCAATGAAAAAGAATCTGGGAATGGCTCATAGGGCGCTGAAGGCTGGACTGCAGATGCCACCACAACCTACTAGAGTTGGCCGAAGCCTAGAAGAACAACGCCATTATCTCCTATTGGTAGGATTAACCTCACAGGAAGTGGATGCACTTGCATTCCTCGAAGAGGAGCAGCAAGAGCCAAGCTGAGAAAGGGAGGTGGACATGAACTTTGAAATGGGACCACATGAAGATGAGCTTTTCCCACTGCCTCCTTCCCTAGGGCCTGAAGAGCAACAACACACAAACACCTCCGCGAAAAGAAAGGCGGCACTAAGAGAAAGAAGAAAAAAAATGGTGGAGGAGACAAGGAGAAAATGGAATGCCAGGGGACTGAGGGCACCCCATGCACCTATCCCACCATGTGTGGATGACACCCCAGCAAGCTTTTATGCCAACCTCTTAATCTGGGAGAGGCAAGAAATGGCTAGGAGCCCCTTTGACCTCAACTTCCAATTCCCCACCACCCTACATAGAGTGTCACCTATCAAGGTAGTGGAGGAGGTGATTAACATCAAAAGCAGGCTCGGACAAAGATGGTTGGAGGAGAGAGAGTTGAACCCCACATTATGGGCCACAGAAGATGCCAAATTTTGGCAAAATAAAGTTTTTGAAGTATCGCGATCTATGCCCGGCTACAAATGCCAACATGGAGAAGAAGGGTCTGCGACACCAACCTGGACACTTGGATGGCTTTTTGCAACACTCAACCCTTCGAGTGGAATGACCCAACCTTTATGCCTTACCCTTGAAGGGTGGGAGTGAATTTTGACTCCGGTGCCCATAGCCTTTATGATTTCCATGTAATCTATAATCCTCACTGTACTACATATGAAGATGCCCTCATCTTCATGTCAAAAAACTTATATGATACTCTTATCCAATTCACTAACCAATTCTCGTCATGCCCTGACCCCACCTTTATTACCACTTGTAATTACCTTAGATTGCTTAGGATACTCCTTAGGCAAGACCCCATTCCGTAGGAGCACGGCCTCCCAGTGCTCCACTTTGATCCTAATGCTATAGATAGTTGCGCGATGGCTCGGCTAATGATGCGAGCCACTCTATTGCCTTCATTTTGCTTAACTCTACTAGAGGACATGAATGATAGCCGCTTCGCCCACTACAATCATCCATTCCTCTCCACCACCACCCTTCAAGTTTGCCTAAACCTCAAGGGGTATCTCCAAAGCCGTCGATTCCTTAGTAAATCTATTAAGCCCCCTTCTCCACCTCACTCCGATGACGAAGATTAAACTTTTGTCTATGTAAATTTATTATTATTATTATTATTTGAATATATATACATATATATAAACAAGAGAAAAAGAAAAAATAATATTTTTAAAGGAAAAAAATCACGCTTTGCCCACTGCAAGTTGCACATCCACCACAGCCATTGCACCTAAGGGTCCTCAAGTTAGGTGCATCCGGTGGCTTCGATGGCCAGCTTCGTCCCTAATCCCCTAGCCTCATTTTGACCTCCACGTCACGCTTAGGACACATCAAGGGTAGGACACACCCAGGAAGGTAACACTCGCCTGTGGTTAGACCTGTCACCCTAAGCTCCATCCCACTAGCATGTGCACAATGCACCACACGACAATGGCACACACCCACATGTAATGCACAACCAAAGACCCCCCACCAGCTTCAATGACCCCATCATCCATGTAATGTGCTCCCCATCTTATGAAACATCCTACCATGCTGACCCAACAAACCAAGGGGGTGGACACCACAACCCCAATCAAAAAGTGAATGAAGAAGCTCATTTCGAACAGTGCATAAGAAGATCACCGCAGAGGGCAATGCTAGACCCGCCCACCAGCCTCTCTCCCCATGACCAAGGCTCAGTCCAAACTCAAGGGCCTTTCAAGTCCATAAATCCCTCCAAGACAAGGAATCGTCTCCAACTCAAGGGCCTCACAGTTCCATAAATCCCTCCAACACACCTTCCAACTTGACTCATACACAAACTCAAAGAGCTCCTTGTCTACTCCAACAACAAAGTCCGACTCATCCCCCAACAAGTGCCATGGGACTGGCGCTCAACTAGGAGGGGGGTTAATGTTAACCCTCAAATGAACAAGGTGGAAAATTGGAAAAATCTAAAGCAAAAGACAGATCCAAAGACATAGCCCAAGGCAAAAGTGGAATGGAGAACAAAGGCACACCAATAAAAATTGGAAAACACAAGAAGTATGAAAAAGTCCTAAATCAAGGAGAGGCGCTCAAGAAAAAGCACAAGTCAATACTTTTGTAAAAGAGCGCAAGGTACACCATGATTTATTTTAAGAGCGTCAGGCTCTAACATGTGCAAATTGTAAATATAGATGGGCAGTAGAAAGAAAGCTAGGAAGATAGGAGAACAATGGAAAAAAGGGCCTAGGCTATGGCTGGTCATGTAAAAAGGGGATGACTACCCAAATGGGATTTAAGGCTTTATATATAAAGTTCAAAAGAGGAATGAGATCTCATTCTTTGGTGTGTGGCAAAGTGAACTCTTCTTCTTATCTCCTTCTCTTCTCTTTGCTTGCTTGTGTGTGCTTGAGGGAGGGAGTGTGAGAGTGTGAGGGAGTGAGTGTGTGAGGGTGAGGGATCAAGGAGGTGAAGCTCTCCACCATCCTCTCTCTTCTCTTCTCTTGTTTCACATGTGGCTATGGAGGATGGAGCTTGGAGGTGGAGGCTTGAGGATGCTTGAGCTTGCATCAAGAATCGTGGAGCTATCGGAGTGCTTGAGAGAGGAAGCAACTCAATCGGGCATCAAGGTAAGCTCACTACACTCATAGAAAGGGATAGGGCGTCAGCTATGTGAGAGGTAGCCATTAGTGCTCGCTTGGAATGCTTGAACAATAAGTGGTTCGTGGGTCTTGGCGGTTGAGCTTGTGCTCACCTCTACAGTTGACCCTCTAAATCATGACACACAAATCTGAAATAAAAAGATAGAAGTCGCTTCAAAACACTCTCCCACAACCATGATATCACTTTGCCAAGGCATAATACCTTGAGAACTAGATATGAAAATAGAGTCTCCACAAGGAAAATTGCATAAACCAAATTTGAATATCATATAGTGCCACCACTTCATGAAGCTGCTTTGTACTTCTATCATCACCAAAAACAAGTCCAAAGACCCTACACTTCATGAAGCACTATGGAAATTTGCATATTGTCTTTAGGAACTCCACAAGTAATGTATAAGATAACATCATCGTCCAATATATGACAAGAAAATAATGATTCTTTGTGTAAAGAATGAAACCAAGAAACCCTAAAAGTAATTAGAAGATTCAAAGAATCAAAAACTGCTCCATGGGGTAAAATCCCATGACTTGCTCCATGAGGTAACACTGCTGAATTTTGAATCAAATTCACTGCAACTGTGGATATACTCCGATCTTCACAGAATGATTCATCATAAACTGGTTGCACTAATGTTCTTAACCGAAACCCATTCATTGCGGGCTTAATTACTTCACCTTGCAAAGTAGCCAACTCAAAAGTACCTTGCCCAACATCTTTTACAACCTCATATAGACTATAGACCATAACTTTAACTTTCCCAAATGCTTCCTAAGCCGTGAATTATACACCATAACCAAATCTCCTTCTTTAATTATTTTCTTTTTGATGTGTCTATTAACCCATACTCTATCAAAATCTTCCTCTGTTTTTTATAAAGGCTTTTTCTGCTTCTTGAGTGTCTCCATATCAATTCCCTTACTCCCCTTAGGATTACCATTGCTTTCTACAATCAAGTTGATGTCTAGCTATATGAAATCATTGTCATGCTCTGTGGGGTAATTGTGTTGCTGCATAGAGTGACTGTATTGCTGCATGGGGTAATTGTGTTGCTGCATAGAGTGACTGTATTGCTGCATGGGGTAACTGTGTTGCTGCAAGGGGTTACTGTTTACTAACAATGGTAAACCTATTGCTTGGAGTAGTAACCATATTGCCTGCAGTAGTAACCTTATTATCTGCTACAATAACCTTGTTTCTTACTGCAATAACCATGTCTCTCATAGTAAGGTTACAATCACCTTCATCAAGATTGTAGTTTCCATTGCTGCATGAGGCACTGCAACAATGACTTGCATAAAATTGATTCCAACTATTGGATGAACCCATGAATCCTTCTGTGGCTCATCATAACTAAGTTGAACAATGTCCCCTTGCATTATAGCCAGAATGAAGGTATATGCAATTGCTGACAGGTAATGAGCCATAGTTCTATGGTACAACCATTTCAATGAAATATGCCAGGGCTGAGAACTCATCATATACAATGACATCCATAGTATTTCATAGAGAATGAAGATATAGAACCATAACAGAATAAGTAGATTACTACTCCAATGGCAAAGAATAATTACATTGACTTAAAAATATATCAATTGTGCTCTAGCATTTTCATTATAATAAATGTATGGAAATGTACCACCCAATTTGGATCTTGAATAAGACATTGCATCTTGAAAGAAATATGTAAGATAATCCACAACAACTTGCAACTGTTGATTTTCAAGTACTTAGAACTAGTAATCATCATGTGGTTGTCATATTTGTTGTTTTTGAGGTTGTTGTAGCACTTCTAACTACATTTCAGCTTGCTGTAGTACATTTTGCTGCTGTAGGAAGTACAAGAATTCAACTTGCTGCTATAGGTATTGCAAAAATTCAACTTGCTGCTGCATGAAGTTTGGTTGCTGCTGCATGAAGTTAAGATACCATTGTAGGAATTTAGAATTCAGCTGTAGGAATTGCTGAAATTTAGGTTCTTGTAGATCATTCTGAAGCTTTCTTAATACATAAAACTATAATATACACTTGCTACAAGCATCCACCTCATACAGCATCAGTACTTTCATGCTAAAAAACCAATCAACATGAATAACATCAACCATTCCTGCTGCAATATAAACTGCATAGATATCCACTGTAGATACTTGCATACTTCCAAATACTACAACTTCAGTGATAGACTGATCAGAGTCCTCAAAGTCTTCAGAAATAGTAGTTTGAACTGAAACATCAACAACCTGATCATTCAATGCATAGAGTATTATAGAATCCAAGTTATATGGTCGACTTTCTTATATACTTAAAATATATATGGCGAATATTATATTGGCACAGAGGGAGAATAGATGAGAGAAAAGAAAGATGGAGAGAGAGAGAGGTAGAGAAATTGGCAACACACTAGGGACTGGAAGATGGGCCAGTCCCCCCCCTTGTGGAGTTATATTATTGACAAGGAGCAAGCTCCTCTGTTACACATAAGCCAGTTCTTACTTGTAGATCTTGGAAACAAGATCACGGTTCCTTGCATGGTATACAACCAGCTAACACATGCACAACTTGGAAGTTGGCACCTTTTGATCCTTCTTGAGTCTCCTTCTCTCCTACACAATATGTGTAGGGCTCTCCTCTTGGCGCTTGACTTCAATAGAGCTTCTGCAACACTTGCACCTTCTCTTCTCCTGTTGGACACATGCAAAGTGATGCTTCCTTCACCTCTCTCTTACACCAAGGAAAGCCTCCTCTTTTATAGGCTTTCAAGAGCTTCTCTTCTTAGAGAGAGAGCTGAGTTGATCTTCATGCAAGATGTGGTTGTTCCACTCTGCAGCACCAATTTCGAGATATCTCTTTGTGCATTGCTTAGATGAAAAAACGTCCAACATGAAAGTTGTAGATCTCGTTGTTTCCGATAACTAATGCGGCCAGTTTTTAGAGACCATTTTTCTATTGTGAGATATTTTTAAAATGGATTTTTCAAAAAAAAACTTTTTAAACTATACTCTTAACTTTTGGTCCATGCAACCACCTTGAGTCATAGATAAGGAGAGTTCATTAGATTGCCTTGGGCCTCAACCTTAAGATTGAGTTCCACACAAAATCTTGTGTCATTTTAGACCTTAGAAAGAGAAAATCACTTCTCTTCTCACTTCTAGAGGATCACGTCTCTCATTTTTCTTAGTGAGAGAATTTCCTCTCTCGTCTTTCTTAATGAAAGAAAAGACCTTAAACCTTGACTTGTAGGGGAGAGGATGACCCCAAATGAATGCAATGCTCATTACACACAAGTAAACATTCCCAGGTGTCCCTAGATGCACACATAAATACATATACACAATGATAATGCATTTCCTCTTCTTAGAACTCAATCCATCTTCATTTATGTGTAACTCCTTGGTTCTTGTGTACACTCTTACACTTAACAGACACTTCTTTCCCCCTTCATAATTGTACTGCCTATACCAAATATCCCCATCACAGTGCTCTAATCACCCCATTAAGTGATGCACTAGGAATATCGGTCTCTAAATGGTCTCATGGCCATGCTAGATCATCAACAACACTTAAAGAAAAGTGAGTCATTAATTTATTGTCATGAATTTATTAAATAGAGAATGCGTAATAGGCAATCAATTTAGTGACATAGAGATCCTCAAGAATAACATCTTGACTTGAATCAGGAGAAAATACTAACTTTGTATGCAAATCAGCAATTTCATTATCCTTTTGCAGAACAACTTCCTCAAGATCATTAATGACTTCAAAACAATGAGAAAGGGCAAGGATTTTCAATGGGCAAACCATAGGACACATGTGGAGCTACTATGGGTTCCATATCTTTACCACAGCCTACTTCTTGTTGAGGTCTAGCATGTCAGAATAAGAATTCCATGAAGAAAATGTCTCTGTGGTAGCTTCCTCACATTGCCTTTGAGAGTATGAGTATTTTTTGTGTAACTAAAGAGCAGACTATGAGGTATATAATCTTAGAAAAACCTAGAAATTCATTACATTCCTTAGTTGAGAAACCTCTTGTTGTAGTAATGCTTTCTCCTCTTGGAGCCGATTAATAACAGACAAAGCTTCAATTGCTGCAACATTGGCTACATTTCTCTCCTTTTCAAGCTCAACAAAAAGCTAATCAATCATCTCACTTGGAGATTAAAGCATAAAGTGTAACTCATGGGGAACTTCAGAAAAACCATGCAAATTGACTGCATTCTGCAATGCTTCATATTCAACCAACTCTTGCAAAGGAAATCTAGTGCAAATCTTGCAATCTTACTCTTCTTGCAAAGGGATTACAGTGATAACCTTGCAATTCCACAATTCTGGGAGTGGAACACTGACTTGTTCTTTAGATCCAGCAATGAAATGACCTGAAATATTATCTTGCATGTTGGAAACATCGGTATCCTAAACAAATACATCCAAAGATGGTGCATTTGGCACTACAAGTAGTGGCACTTCTTCAAATTCTGGCAAAGTTCCTTCATGAAATCCAACTTAGTAGTTGCATTATCTTCCTTAGCATCAATAAGAGAACCAAGAAAATCATGCACAATGACATCTTCATTGTAATAACCATAATCCTTAAACTTATCATCCATAACATCATCATCTTCTTGAATACAGGATTGATCTTCTTGATCACCAATCTGATCATCTTCATTGTTCATAACTGTTGACTTGCTTTCTTCTTGATTAAAAGCTGACTAGAGATTGAGTATGACAGTTTGCAAAATACCAAAACATGGAAAATACATTGAGATAATTGATGCAAAGTGTATGATGATCCACTCTCCCATTAGCAGGTTGCTTTCTTGGGTTTGGGGCACTCGAGGATTCTTGGCTTCTTTGGCTCTCATCCTCTCTCGCTCCCTTTACCTCAATCTTTGGCAAGACCATGGGTAAAGAGCACTAGTCATCATCATCATCACTTGAACTTGAATTAGATTTTGAATCGGAATCCAAAACATCTTCATATCTTTCCTTGAGATTTTCAACTGCTATAAGCAATCTCCCAATATGCTTAATGCTTGAACAAGACCTGACTTTCTTTCCTTCATGATCATCATGCCATTCATAAGCATCATGAAGGATATCCTCAAAAGAAACCAACTTCTCCCATGCTTTATCAATCTTTGAACTTGAAGCCTTCTTTACTAGCTGATGAAAACCTCTTGCGGATACCATCAAACTCATTGCATAAATCAAACATGCAAAAATACTTGTAAGATTTTCCTTCTTCACAAGACCCATGAACATAAGAACAATGCTTTGAAGTATGTCCAAACTCAAAGCAAACTTTGCACTGCTTTTTCTTTTCCTTTGATTTACCCATTGCTTTAGGTAGTTGTCACTGCTTCAAGCAATCTGCCCTACTTCATCTCTTGACAAAAATTTTAGATTTTTAGGACATTCTACTTCATATAGAAACTCTGCCTCATGCAGGAAACTACTTCATGCAGGAATTTTGCCCCACACAAGAATTCTGGTCCATGTAGGAGTTCTACTTCATGCAAGAATTCTGCTTCATGCAAGAAATTGCACTCCATGTAGGGATTTTGCTCCATATAGCAATTTCAAATTTATGGCCTCAATCTTTGCCTTTTTTAATGGTGTTTGAACACAAAATCAATGGTAACATATACCAACAGAAAACCCTTCGAACTCCATACATAAAATACATTTTTCATCCATAAAACAAAGTCATTTTTCACAAATCTCAAGTACTTCTTCAAATCTCTACACAAATTCTACACCTGAAAAGCCTTCCAACAGAGAATGCTTCATGCAAAAAACTACTTCATGTAGCAACCTCTGCTTCATGCAGAAAATTCAAATTTCTAGCCTCAAACAAAGTCATTTTTTATTGGGTCTTTCACCACATGATCAAGAAAAGAATGACACGATCTATATGCAAAAAACCCTTTGAATTGTATACAGAAAATTTGGTTTTCTTCCATGAAACAAGGTCATTTTTTACAGAGCTTCAAATTTCTGGCATCAATTGAAGTCGTTTTGCTATTAAACTTCCACACTAGAGATTCAGAAAAGCATGGTAGGATCACCAAAGTGTTGCTACCCTATCTATGCAGAATGCATAACAAGACAGAGAATGCTTCATGGGGTAAATACTTGATATCGCATCCAGAAACCATGGAAACTCGGAACTAACCATATAGAAGCATAGACATACTATATTCAGCACTACATATCAGAAAATAAGAAGCACAACATATGAAATAGGCTGCAAATGAGAAAAATACACCATGGATGATGGCGCCAACTGCCAGATCCTCAATATATTCAGGTAAATCCATCATACATCAAGCATATACATCATAAGTGATCAGATAGACAAGAAGAATACACAAAATACCTCATCAGGTCACATTTTTGCAACTGCCCCAAAACTGCACTTCATGAGACAGTGAACTTCATAAGACATATAAAGGCTGCTTCACACGGGAAATAATAATGACTAAGGTAATACACCATTCTAAGGGTAAATGTAGTGTCAAGCCAATGGCTAACAATAATGTTTACAGAGATCCAATTACCATTAGGGTTAATGTTCTAGATGTAGCACGTGGAATTGAGGGAATGAAATGGGACTCTATAAAGTTTGGAAAGGTTGTATACACTCTACTACAAATGACATGTGAACCTAAACAATTCATATTGTTATCATTTCTTGATCGAAAGCAAATGATGGCTTTGAAAAATGCTCTTGAAATCATTTCTTGCAAATATCACATGCTAGTTGGTAGTGTTGACTTCCTATCAATGGTGGATAGAAGCTTTGCTTTTGGATCTATAGATTCCTTTGTGGATTTGACATTAGTGACAATGGAAAAAAGATTCATTAATTTTGAGCAATATATAAACAATATCAACAAGCCTTCCATTTTGGACTTTGAGAGCTTGGATAAGGAGTGCAATGATGAAGACCTTGAAGAAGATCAGAGGATTGCAAAGGCTGTTTTGAGAAAGAAAAGGAAAGTTATGGGGACTACAATCAAAGCATTCAATGATGTTCATGAAGTTGTATTTGATATATATGCAAGTGGACTTGCATCTAAGGTAGCATTAGTAAACCACAATGGTTTGCAACACTCCAGAGCAAAGAGAGGTTGAAACACAATTGTGGAGAGTCTATGAGAGTGCCAAACAAAATTCAAATGCCCAAGAGGTTTCTCCTACTGAAGTTCAAGTTCTTGAAGTACCACCTGAGAGCATAGAAGAATCAAGCCAAGATATACCAAGTCTAAGTATGAAAGAGAAATTAAAGGCTACTTCACGTCTTTAAACTTCGTTCCTTTTTCTCTCAAGGAAGACACATTGATGTAATTTTGGTTTTTTTCTTGAAAAGTTACCTCCATTAGCATTTGTGATTTTTTTTCTTTGGTGATATTGCTTAAAGAAACTATACCTTTAGTTTTTTTTTATTTTTTACGAAAGGTACCAAGCATGTTTGGTTTTAAAAATCTATTTAAGTAAATCTTTTGCTAAAATAGTATTAAAGAGATCACTAAAATTTATCATCCTTTGTAAGGATAAGTATTTAAAGGAGATAGTGTAATCTAGTGTGTAAAAACGCTTAATCATAATGAAAAGTTTGAGCTAGCTATGCAAAATTTACTCAAGTTTATTTTAGATCTTATTTCAATTAAACTCTCATATGTGTTGTGATCTTGCCATTTTAGTTTTGGTTAGATTTTTCCACATGGTCAAATCTCTTATCTCTTATAATCTCTTTTACTACATCACTAGTGTATGTCTATGCATGTATCTTAGGATAAGAGAGCCAATAATATATTGCACACCCCAAAAAAATTTCACTACACCCCCCAAAGGAGTTTTACCTCACTAGCAAGTATTACAACAAAGATTTCACCTCCAATGTGTCTTTTGAGATGTGTATATAGAATATTAAAATAAAATTACAATTCATAAGTTTAAATATCTATGGGATATAAGTAGTTCAAAAATCGAATGGTTAGTCCCTCAGAAGAAACTATGAAAACTTTATCCAAATAGAGTATACCTTATCTCAATTAAATTGTGATGTGACGTATACACATGATAGTAGTTTTGGTCACATGGTCAAATGTATCATGTTTAAATTTTATTTTAATAATTTGGACTAATAAATACCTTCTTTGTACATGCCATTTTGAAGGCCTTTTTAGAATCTGAGTATGTTTAATATTATAAAGATAAGACCATTTTTATGACTAATTACAATCCTCTATTGCTAGTAGCCCAAGTATACTTATAATTAGCGATAAAAAGTAGGTATGGAAAAAAATGACTTTATTAGAATGATTTTTAGCTCAAAGAAATCATCATATATATTTTTCTTCACCTCATGATATTACTCTTGGTTAGATTTGTCCACATGATCAAATGTCTCCTTTCTTAAGACATCATTTATTAACTAGTACCTAGGCATGTATTTGTCAATATGAAGTTGAATTGCTTTAGTGTTCTATGCTATCTTATAACTCAAAAATTAAGTAGAATGATGAGGAAGTAAATGTATCTAACCTGCTTCTATTTCTTCTTTGTAACTTCAACTAAGACATCTATGGTTGGATATCTAATAGATTCAACAATAGTAGAGCATGATTGTGTGATTGATGTATCCTTGATAAGAAATGCAACACAATTATGTGTAATACTTGATCTCAATGGTCTTCTTTTACAATTATGCTTTGCAACAGTGTGCTGCTTTTGCAATTCAGAGTGCTACCTCAAGTTTCCTCTACTTTAAGTTGCCAAGTCCTGCTCCTCTTGCCCATGCAGGCCGCACCTCTTTACAAGTGCAACTGAATAACCCGTGAACTTGTCATCTATTTATGTAGCAATAGTGTGATGCTTCTACAATTCAGAGTGCTAGCTCAAGCTGTCTCTACTTTAAGTTGCCAAGTCCTACTCCTCTTGCCCAGCAAGCCGCACCATCCTCCTCAGAATCACTATCAATTTATGGGCTATTAACAAGTTGATCAAGTCCTTGCAAATCTCTGTCAGTCTCATTTTTTACCGTGTCAGTTCTATCCTGAAGAGCTAATGATAGCAGCCATAGCCTGCCTTCCAAAAACGATCCTCCTACACTATTGTCCTATTCCTTTCCTTGGTTAAACAAGGGCATAACCGACTAGTCTTTAATCCATTGGGCCTCTTGGAGGTGGGAAAATTCATTAACAATGGTGGCTGGGAGCAAAGAGGCTTCTTCCAAGGGTAGGCCTTGCCATTTGATGAGGTCTTTCTTAATGGATCGAGACCTTAAGTATTTATCTCATTGCCCAATGATTGCCTCAGGGATATACTGAATGATGCCTTCTTCATCTATGGGAGGGAGTTCTTCCACATAGTCCACTAAGATGCCCATGAAGGGTTTCAACTGGATAATATGAAACACATTGTGGATTTTTGTGGTAGGGGGAAGCTCTAATCGGTAGGCCAAGTCACCAACTCTCTTTAGGATCTGATAGGGGCCATAGAAGTGGTGGGCCAGCTTGTTACTGCTGCCCTCCTTGAGAGTGGAGTAAGGGGACTTAGGCACTTTCAAGAGGACCAATTCCCCTTCCCAGAAGTCCAAATGCCTTCTTTTCTCATCAACATAGATTTTCATGTGTGTTTGTGCGCTAGATTTGGTTTGCGTTGCTGAAGTAGGGCTTGCATGCGATCCAACTCAGCCTGACTTTGAGGGTTTATCTTATCATTGAATAAGACTATAGAAGGGAGGGGAACCTTATACTCGTATAAGGCCTCAAAAGGGGAAACTCCAATGCTAGATTAGGTGGAGTTATTATAGGCAAACTGAGCCAAGTGGAACCACGTATCCCAACTATGTTGTACATCATGGCAGAAGTGCCTCAAATATGTCTCAAGCCATTTGTTCACTCTTTCAGTCTAGCTATCACAGTTTGAGGGTGGTATGCAGTGGATGGGGTGAGATTGGTACCCATGGATGTGAAAACTGTCTACCAAAAGTTGCTCATAAACTTAGCATCCCATTCATGTACTATGACTTGTGGTAAGCCATACAACTTGAAGACCTATTCCATAAACTGAGTGGCCACCTAAGAGGCAGTGTATTGGTTCTTAACGGGGATAAACCAGGCAGCTTTGGTGATGTGATCAACTACCACATAGATATTGTTCCACCATTTCTTGGTCATGGGGAGGCTAGTGATTAAGTCCATTGTGATATGAGTGCATTTCCCTTCAGGAATAGGGAGGGGCTGCAAGAGGCCAGCAGGTTTGAGTGTACTATCCTTATTCATGTTGGCATGGAACACATTTAGCCACAAAGTCCTTAACATCCCTCCATTTGTCCATGGAACTTTGACACATGTATCCATGTCTTTGGATACAGATCCCAATTAAGGGACGGAACACTAGATTAGCATTGTACCTTGGAGAACGTGTAAATAAATACATAATTGTTACTATTTTCAAAAGAGTGTTTGAACTTGTCTTCGTATTTGTGCATAAATTATGTGAATGAACCTCATGCTAACATGATTAATTAAAGAAGTTGGTTTTACATATTACATTAACCATGCTATATAATTAAATAATTTTTATCACCCTTCTTAGATGCAAAGCACTAAAAATAGACAAGAGAGGAGAGAGGTAAAGAACCCAAGAGCACACACACAAAAGTAATGGAGACTTAAGAACATAGCGAGCTAAGGTTGAAATCTTCTTCTTCTTCTTGCTTTTTTCACACACAAGAACTAAGTCTACAACATGATAAAAGATTACAAAAGACTAATATGAAAATACAACAATGTATATACATGTGGTCACTAAGTGTGAACCCACTAAGGAAAGAAGAACTGGCACAATGAATGTGCCATAACCAAGGATGGACTATGTGGGTGTAGTCCAACTGTAGAATCACTGGCATATCCTCATGTCAATCACCCAATATGCCAATGAATAATATCCTATCACATCACCAAGATGCATAGGATGCCAACTAATGTGGAGCTCAATATCTTTATACTCCCCAGCATAGTCTTGAAGTATTGAAGCTTCTTAGCTCCCAAGGCCTTAGTGAAAATTTTAGTAGCTTGATCCTCTGTGTTGATGTAAACAAAGTCAATACCACATGTCACAACCTGCTTCCAAATGAAATGGTAATTAACCTCTATGTGTTTGATCCAAACATGATACACTGGGTTCCTAGCCAATTGAATGCCACTAAGGTTATCACAGTAAAATGATAATCTTCTTGTCTACCTACATCCCAAAATCGCCAAGTAGCTTGCGTAACCAAGCTACCTCACATGCTACAATTGTAGCACCATTGTACTCTGCCTCTGTACTAGACAAGGCAACATTCGGTTGTTTCTTACTGATCCAAGTAACAACAAACTAACAAAGCCAAACATAAAACCACTAGTAGATCTTGTGTCTGAAATATTACCAGCCCAATCTACATCAGTGTAACCATACAAGTCCAATGGTACACCCACACTATAGAATAAGGCATATTGGATTTGATATAGCATAATGTGTGCCACATTGCATCCAAATATGGCTTTTATGGAAGATATATAAATTGACTGTCCAAACCAATCGTGTAGTTTAGGCCTGGTCTAATTATTATTAAATAGATAAGGTAACCCACAACCAAGTCATCCTCATGTTCTTTGAGCTTAGAATTAACATCCAAAGGTATAGAAATAGGCTTGCAATAAGCCATACCATACTTCTTCAACATATCCAATGCATATTATGTTTGTGACAACCATAAATCCTTTAGATTCCTTATTATCTCTATGCCAAGAAAATAATGTAGCTCTCCCAAATGCTTCATCTCAAATTCAATCTTGGAAAGACCCTTTACATGATCAATCTCTATCTCACTATCAAGCTTAATGATAAAATCATCCACATATATAGCATAACCACAATACCTGCATTGCTATCATAGACATAAAGTGAGTGATCAATCTGTGCTCTACAAAATTCAATGTTGACAAGGGATTCTACAATCCTATTATGCCATGCTTTGGGTTCTTGCTATAGCCCATACAAGGCCTTACGAAGCTTGCATATATAATCTGGATAATTATTATCCACATAACTAGGTGGCTGCTCTACATAAACTTCGTCTTGCAACTCCCTTTGCAAGAAGACATTCTTAACATCCATTTGATACATAATCCAACCTTTGGATGCAACCAATGCTATTATAGCCCTTATAATGGCAATTTTAGCCATTGGAGCAAAAGTCTCCTCATAATCAATGCCATGAGTCTGCGCATACTCTTTGGCAATCAATCATGCCTTATAATGCTCAATAGATCTATCCGATTTATGCTTGACCTTGTAAAACCATTTGTAGCCAATAGCTTTCTTGCATTTAGTTAAAGATACCAACTCTCGTGTGTCATTATCCATAAATGTAGCCATTTCTATTGAGATGGCAAGCTCAACACTTGTGGACATTGATGATGGATTGCCTAGCTAGATGGGTCTACACGTCTACACTTAGCACATTGGTGGTCATAATGGTACTCACATGGCCACTGACTTATCATTTATTATATTTAGCTTGTTACACCTACCTACAGCTGGCAAAGATGTAGCGCCAGTCAATTACTATAGTCATGCACTGTTTGACTTAGTAGGCCACTTTCCTTTATGTTGGATCTTATCTATACTTTGTGTACATTGTATAATGTGTGGAAGAAGAAGAAGAAATTAGCAAGAAAACGTTTTTGGCCTCCATCTCTCTTCTTGTGTTGTTGAGTGAGCTTCCTCTCATGTATATAGTGTGTGTTTGGCGCAATACCTCAAGTAAGTCCCCCCACCACGCGATTCTTGACATGGTATCAGAGCTGCGCCATTAAGAGAGGCTGATTTTGAAGGCTAAAGTGAAGGAAAAGAAGCAAGGTTCGAGCAAGCAAGCAATGGGTAAGAAGCTCTCCCATTCTTCCACTCTTTCTCTTGGATAGTCCCTATGGAGACCCTTTGGAGGCACTAGAAGCAAGGTAGAGTGAAAATCTCGTATTGCTATGAGATTTGGTGTGTGAGCAGAGCACTATATATTATGAATTTTAGCTCTTTAGGGTTTTCTCGCAGTTTTTTTGGGCATTTGAGGCCGTTTCAGGCCCCGTTGTAAATCTGCAAGGTTGCGGATAGCAGTTTCAAGGTATACTGTGATTTCGACTATATTGACCAAAAGTGGGTGCACAAGTTACATATTTTGAATCTGTAATTTTTGAGGTGTTTCCTAGGAATAAAACATAAGGTTTATCTACAAACACGTTGCAGATAACATGTACTATTGAGCAATCAGTGAAAAAGGTTACTTGGCATATTACTATACACTTGTTGTGAAAGGTTGTAGAAGAATTGCTTGCTTTATTGTATCCTTTTTATGATAATGGCAGAGAACAATGGAAATCCCATTATTGAGAAGCTCAACAAGAACAATTACCCTTCATGGAAGTTTCATGTGATGAACTTCCTCATTGGAAAGGGCCTTTATGGTTTGTTTTAGGTGAAGAAAAGGAGCCAAAGCTGGGTATCCCTCTGACTGCAAATGAATTAAAGGCATGGAAAGAATGGAATGCAAAAGACAAAAAGGTGATGTACTGCTTATCTACAGTCATTGATAATACTATGCTAGGACATATCAGGAATGCAAAAACTTCACATGCAACTTGGACAATTTTTGAGAACATGTTTTGAGTAAATACAAAGGCACAAAAGATTCAACTCAAGCAAGAGTTGAATACCTTGCAGAAAGGGAAAATGTCTATCAATGAGTATGTTTTGAAGGTAAGGAGCATTGCAAATGCTTTAGCAGCGACAACTGGAGATGATGATTTGGTTTCATCCACTTTGAGTAGCCTTAATAATGCGAAGGCGTGGAAATCATTTGTTACTTCAATATACGTACGGAAGCCATTTCCAAATTTTGATGAGCTAGTCTCTCTTATGATTATCGAAGAGATCAATATGCAAGGTGACTCATTTGAAAGAAATGGTGAGCAGGTCCAAGCATTTTTCTCAAGTTCAGAAAGGAGACATGGTAGATCCTCTTCGAGAGGCCGTGGTATGGGACGTGCTGGTGATAACCAACAAAACAGGTTCAATCAGCAATTTGGTAAAATGCAAGGAGGCTAATGAAAATTTAGAGACAGGGGGAGCTCTAAAGGAAGAGGTGGATGGCAGAACAGAGGTTCTAAAAATTCTACTATTGTTTGCCGTTATTGTAGCAAAATAGGTCATATTGCAGCCCATTGTTATACTAAGAAGGATGATATTTGCTGTGGTAAATTGTAGCAAGGAAAATATGTATCATCTTCATGACAAAATGAAGACAAAAATGAGTTTTTGTTTGTTATACAACATATGATGAATGTTGTGGGAGCTTTCGCTCAACCGCCAAGACCCACGGACTGCTTATTGTTTCAAGCATTCCAAGCGAGCTCTAATGGCTATCTCTCACCTAGCCGATGCGCCGTCGATCCTACGGGTGTAGTGACCTTACCTTAGTGCCGATATGAGTTGCCTCCTCCCTTCCACATACCGGTAGCTCCACAATCCTAGATGCTAGCTCAAGCATCCTCAAGCCTCCTCCACCTCCAAGCTCCATCCTCCATGGCCACGCGTGCAAGAAGAGAGAAGGGAAGAGAAGAAGAAGAAGAGGAGATGGTGAAGATCTTCACTCTCTTGATCCCTCACTCTCACACGCACTCACTCCCTCACACTCTCACACTCCCTCTCTCAAGAGCACACACAAGCAAGAAGGTGAGAAGGAGAGAAAAAG
Source organism: Lygodium microphyllum (assembly GCF_053477565.2). NCBI lineage: Eukaryota > Viridiplantae > Streptophyta > Polypodiopsida > Schizaeales > Lygodiaceae > Lygodium > Lygodium microphyllum. Next base: position 109,359,357 of record NC_141153.1, read on the forward strand.
AAGAAGACTCCTTTTGTCACACACCAAAGAATGATCTCTTATTCACTTTTTGAACTTTATATATACAAACCCTAAAATCCCATGGGCACCCATCCTTTTTTTACATGACCGGCCATTGTGGCAAGGTCCTTTTTCCCTTTTTCTCTTTTAGCCCCGTGCCTCTAGCCTATACCCGTCTAATATTTTACAATGGGCACAGGAGGGAGCCTGGCGCCCTTTTACAAGGATTTTTCGAGTTTTTTGAGGCGCCTTTTCTTTTAAGGTTGCGCTTTTTGCCCCGATCCATCTTTAGGGGCTGCTTGCATGTCTTCACTCTTTTTTCATCTTCCTTTGCTTTTTCTCCATCTTTCGCCATCTTGACTTGGGGTTAACATTACCCCCCTCCTAGACGGGTGCCAGTCCCATGGCACTTTTAGCGTGGGTGTAAGGGTAAGGGCCACATGTAGACTCAAGTGTTTGTGGAAGCTCAAGATTGATGGTCGTCAGAGCAACTCAATGGATTGCATGGGTGGACGAGGGCCTTCGAAGTTGGTGGTTGGGCGTTTGTGGTGTACCTGAAGAAGAAGGTGCAGTGCGCTATCTAGGGAGGTGTTGTGTCCTTAGCGTGTTGGTGCAATGTGCTCGTACTAGTGAAATGGGGAAGTGGGTCTAACCGCAGGCGAACTCGGGTGATGTCCCACACTTAAGGACCCCATTTGTGCCAAGGGGGGTGGTGCCAGTGGCTTAGGGTGACAGGTTGAACCATAGGTGAGTGTTACCTCCCTACGTGTGTCCTGTCGTTGATGTGCCCTAAGCATGACGTGGGGGATTAAAAAGGGCTAGGGGGTTAGGAGTGGAGCCAGTCGACCAAGGTCACTGGAGACGCCTAACTTAAGGACCCCTAGGTGCAGTGCTCGTGCGTTTTTTTTTTTTTTTGGATACATTTCGGGATAGTATTACAGGAGGAGTAGGATAGCCAAGGCTAGTTCTCGTCGTCGGAATGAGGAGGGGAGGGCGGGCGGATGGATTTGCGTAAAAATTGATGGCTCTGCATGTACCCTTTTAGGTTCATGCGGACATGGAGAGAGGTGGTGGATAGGAAGGGGTGATTGCACCTAGTGAATTGGCTGTCACTCATATCCTCTAGGAGCGCTAGGCAAAATGAAGGTAATAGACTAGCCCGCATCATAAAGCGGGTCATAGCACAACTATTGATAGCGTTAGGATCAAAAAAGAGGGGAGGCAAGCCGCTTTCTTGCGGTGCCGGATCTTGCTTAAGTAGGAGTTTAAGGAGCCTAAGGTAATTACAGGTGGTTATGAATGCGGGATCTGGGCAGGAGGAGAACTCAGCAAGGAAACGCATCATGGAGGCGGGCAGGCTTCCTAGATCAAAAAGTAGAGCGTTCTCAAAGGAAGTGGCATTGGCATTGTAGATGACGAGGAAGTCGTGCCTCCCATGGAGGGTGGCGACAAAATCCATGCCTACTCTACAGGGATACGCCATAAACGTGGGGTTGTTCTGCTCGTAGGGTAGGGTGTTACAAAAAGCCTTCCAGGCGAGCATGTTGGTATTACATATTCGCCTCCTCCAGAGGGGTTGGCAATCGTAGCCCCTTACCGTGTGTGGCACCTCGTATATTTTTTCTTGCCAGAATTTGGCCTCTTCCGTGCCCCACAAGGTGGGGGTCCTTGCCCTGTCCTCAGCCATCTTTGGCCTAGTCAGGTGCCAGCCGTGATCACCTCCTCCATCGCCTTGATTGGCAGGACCCTTCTCAGGCTATCAGGCATAAGGAAATTGAAGGAGAAAGGGTCCTTTTCCAATTCTTGCCATTCCCAATCCACTAGTTCTGCGTGAAATTGCATTGGTAGGTCTTCGGGGCATGGTGGGAGGGGAGCGGATGGATGTACGACTGGCTTGGCCTGCAGCTGTTTTTTGGCCTCTTCCACCAGCTTTTTCCGCCGCTCTTTAAAGATGGCCTGTCAGGGCGGGTCTGGTTGTTGCTGATCTTGTTCGTGTGGCGAGGGGGCAGCAGGATTACATCTTCTCTGAATCTGTTCATGTCAATGTTGAATTCGACTTCCTTCCCCTGTCGGTTTTCTTGTAGTGCTCTTTCTTCAAAGCTGAGGGCATCTGCCTCCTGGGGGGTTAGGCCGGCCAGTAGTAGATACTTTCGTTGCTCCTCTAGGCCTAGCCTTACCTCTGTAGGTTGGGGTGGCATCTGCAGCCCCGCGTGCAGAGCTCTGCATGCGATGCTTAATTTCTTCTTTATCACCTCCAAACGCTCCATTCCCTCTGGTTGAGTTGTATCTAGCAGCGTATTGAGGAAGGCTTGCTGTTGGGCAATGAAGGCTGTCTGGATGGCGTCCGCTTTGCTTTCTGCCAAGATTTTTTCCTTCTCCACCAAGGCGAGGCGCTGCGCCAAAGCCTTCACCTGTGCCTCGTTCTGCGTAGCCCATTCCTTGGCCCTTTTACTCATTCCTTCCATGCTCTCCCCCTGCTTTTGAGCTAGGGTTACGAGCTTCTGCTCCTGGGCCCTGAGCTCTTTGCTCATGCTGTCTTGTTCTTTCTTCCCGAGACGTAGCTGATCGGTCATAGACTCGATCTTCTTTCGTTGTTGCTCCCTCTCTTGGCTCCTCTCCTCTTCCTTGGCGTTCAGCTCCTCCATCATCTGCTCAATGGTGGTGATCTTTGACTCTAGTTCCTTATATTGCATCAGGAGGAGCTTGTACTCCCACTGCATCTGCATGAGTTCCTGATTCTCGTCCTCCAGTCGCCGCTACTTGTAACTTTCTTTCTTATCCTCTTTGGCTTTCAACTCTTGCTTGAGTTCGAATATTTGGCATTGCTACATGGCGATGATGCGGGTTTTTTCCAATTGGAAAGCTACCACTGACTCTTTTTCTATCATCAACTTAGCCACATCCATCCTTTTCTCCTCCTTCGCTCTCTCCAGTTGGGAGAGCAGCTCAGCGACGTATTTGTCGTAACCGGCTGGTGGTGTCATTGTTGTGTGGGTGGGGGTGGTTGAGGCCTCCATGCGCGGGCGCTTTTGATCCTGCCTTGATTCAGCATCTGCAGCTGGCCTTTTTGGTTCCGTGGTCATAGTTTTTGTGCTTTTCCCTTGGGCCATTTTCTTGCTGATGAAGTATTGCATCCAGACCACCAGGTTAGACACTTCCAAGCTGGTGGGGATGCTAGGGGTGGGCGTAGTGGGTTCAGCAAGGGGTGCCATGAGGGTGGGGATGGGATGCAGGGGTGCTTTGCCTTTTCCTTCTGGAACTGCGGGGGGCACGGGTTCTGGGGCTTGCATGCTGGAGCTAGGCCTCTCTTCGCTGGGCTGATTCCAGGCTTCTAGGTCATCTGCCTTGCACTGCTGCTCGATGGACCGCGGCGTGTAGCTTCAGCCAAGTCCTCCTCCTCTTTTCTTCTTAACTCCTCGTCCTCCTCCGTGACTCTTATTTTCCTTTCCTCCTCGGCCTTTTTGCATTCTTCCTCTAGTTTTCTCCTACTCTTCTTTTCTTCTCCTTTCAGCCTCTCGCTTGGACGCCTTTTTAGCCTGCCTGACTTGTTCCGTTGTCTCTTCTTCTTCTTGCTTCCTCTTCCTTTCTCTCTCCTCTGCCTCCCTGAGGGATTGTTGTTTCACTTTCTCCAAGTCCTCCCTCTCCTTTCTACGGTCTTCATCCTGTTTCTTCTCCTTCTACGTTGTTTTTTTCTTAGTCTCCTTAACCTGCTTTTTGCTCTTCTACTCTTCCTCTTCTTCCTCTGTCTCCATCCTGTCGCTAAACCTATCCTAGTATTGATGGGGAGGTGATCGGTCGGGTGTTTCTCCCTCCCCCTCTTCTGCTTCCTTCACGGCCTCCTGGATAAGCATCGTTAAAATGCCCCCGTATGCGATGAACGAGGCTTTGGAGGAAGCCCTTTTTCTTTCTGCGGCCTTCAACATTGGTGATTCTCCTCCTGGCAGGCTTCCTAAGGCTAGCACTCGGGCTGCCTGGTCGATAGTCTTGCACACGTAACCGTTCTAGTTGACTTTGTGCAGCGTCTGGGCCGCTACATTTTCCAGTATTGGTACGCTGATCCGATGCATCAACACGTTATAGCACTGGCTGGAAAAGAGCACATGTATGAGCTTCGCCTGTAGCCTGGCCTCTGCATTGGGGATGTCCTGGATACTGATGCCATCGTTTTCCAGCACATCCTCCTTTCTCATCCCCAGCATGGCATATACGTCCCTCTTTTGCTTCTTTTCCACCTTCGATTCCAGGCCCAGTGCCTTCTCCACAAGGCTGGGGTTAGACACACCAGTATCTGCTTAGTATTTTGTCCTCTCCCCACCGTGACAGTGCCGCGCTCTCTGTTGGGATTGTAGAACCTGAGAAATTCCACACAGCTCGTGTGCTCAGGTTCTCGTGCGAAACTTTCCAGGTACTTTTTGAGGTTGCAGCTTTCCACGATGCTCATGGCCGCCTCTTCCTTGGCCACTAATTCTTCCAAATTGTGGATAGTTCGGAATTTCAGCTGATTATAGGCGCGGTTCTCTAGGTTGATGCTGTACCGCGTTCTCTCTTCCTTCGTAAAGGGGAGTCGGTGGGCTCGGTCCTACTGCGACATTTTTTGTTCCTGTCATAACCGTAATTCTCATTAGTGCTTACGACATAGTAATCGGTAAAATAGAAGAAACTTTATGCTTTTGAATGAATTCATTAAAGTCTAGTGCAGGTTCGCTTTTCAGACTTTGACTTTTTGCCTTTTAATTCAAAGTTTTTGTGCCCTTCTTTCTACCCCATCCGTTTTTCACAATGTATGTCTACGTACTTCACTGACTTTGATTTGCTTTGTTACTTCTGATCTGATTCACCTTACCCCCTCCCCTTTTAGTTTGAGAAGAATCCTTCCTAGGATGAGGGTTAGAAGGTATAGGTCTTTTGGCATGGATGGCTACTTGTGAAGGAGCCAAGTATAGAAATTGGGGTTGTATTCCAAATGGGCTTCGCAATCCAGGTCGGAGGGTTTAATCCCCACTTGGGTGATGTATGTGAGAACATCAGTCAGGAAGTCGCCCGAGTTGACTCGGCTAGCAATGTGTAACTCCTCTTTGGTCAATAGGCGATCAAGCTAGGGGTGTCCCTTGATGTGGTCTTCTATAGGACGGCCCCGCATCATGGTTAACACTCGATATGATGTCTGCGCGACATATGTGGGGTCGTACTCTGCCGTTTTGATAGCGCGTCGCTGCTCGACGTTGGTCATTACTTGGCATCCTTCAACTTCCCATTGCAGTCTAAGATCGTACCAATGCCTTAAGAACTGGGATTTCGTCTCAGCAAGTTTTGACAACTCTGCCACTTCTTGGTCAATGATGGCAGAGGTGGTTCACTAATCATACGATGTGATGAGGCGTTGTTTGATTGCTTGCTCTTTTGAGATCTCACCGTTGAGCAACTTAGCAGCGGAGGTAGGGGCTTTTACAAATGCAAATTCAAACATTTCCCAAGAACAAGGCATCATTTGAACTTCAGCTGCGAAGGATTCTTCCAATAGGCCTAAGTCGAGGCGATTGTAGCTTAGAGCTAGCGACACAAAAGTAGCGTCCAGTCACTTAATGCAATCCACCACGTCATCCCCTATTTCCTCAGCTAAATCAGCTGCTAGTGAGAGAAAGGATTTCCTCTCGCAAGAGGGCCTAAGGCTTGCAGGTGGTTGGGGTTTGGTAGGACTTGAGCCTTTGACGACGGAGAGTTGCTGTGGTAGAACTTCGAGAGCTTGCGATTGGGTCGCTGGGATGGAGGCTAGGTTAACAGCGGCCTCGAGTGATGGTATATTGCTTCCAGGATGGATTTGGAAAGCCGGATTGCTTCCTGCTTGTGATGATGCTCGAGCTGGCAGTTGTTGATTGGTCGGACAGGCTTGGGCGATTCGCGTAGATTCGCGCGTGGATGGACTCGATGGTTGCGGGTTGAGGAAGCTCTGCGGCTTGTGGTTTCAAGGTCCTACGGTTTTTGGGATGATCGAGCTTGAGGTTGGCGTACGAGTGGTGCCTCTGGCCGCATGGGCCTTAGGTATCCATAGCCAAGCATTGCCCTCATAGTAGCCTTGTATGCGCAAGAGAGCCTTGGGGACCCATCTTTGACTGAGTACACGTCTATTCTTGTGACTGCGTTTGGGCCTCCTAGGTTTAGAGTTTCTGGCCTTATGAGGGTAGGAGCGTCGACTCCTAGGCGGTTGTTGCGGTTGTTTAGGCATCCATTGGAGGCGAGGTTGTGGGGTTTTAGCTTTTGCTGGTATGGGTTGCAGGCGATGAGACTCGGGAAGTGGCGGCCGCACACTACCCCTCTCCTTAGAATTGCCTACAAGTGATTCTATCGGTGCTGGGTGGCCCGGGATGAGGTTGCACAGCCCTTGCTGAAAGCTATAACAATGTGAACGTTGCTTATTGCTTGGTGGATGCGCTGTGACGCGTAGTCGACATTGCAGTGGGTCTGCTTTTTGAAGGTGCGCCCCAGCAATGACTCTGTGCCTGCGTTTTTAGCATTTGGCAGCACGTAAAAGAGCATTGGAACAGTCTTAGACTCGATAGAAACGACTGCCTTGCACTTGCCGAGTAGTGCATAGGAATGAGCCCCATATGGGCTTAATTTTGCAGTGGTGGGTTGAAGTTGAGGCTGGTCAAGTTGAGTCCAATGATCGTAGGTCAGGACGTTGAAGTCTGCTCCCTCGTCGATCAAGGCGGTGAAAGCACATGTTTGTTTGGCCGTGACCGTGATACGAAGGTATGCGGGTTCCACAGCTTCCTCATCCTCGTCGTCAATTTCAGTGATTGTAGCTACTCGGACCTTGACAGGCAGTTCTAACATCGGTGGTTCATGCAAAGGATGTGTAGGAGGATAGTACTTCTTGACATGGCTGCCATTGAAGAAGCCTATTCCTTCACCGTTTAGGGTCTCGAGTTCGACGTTGCCTATTCGGCTGATTGCACGAACCTTGAATGGTTCAAGACCTCTAAATTTCATCATTTGCTTATGCCCTTTAACCTAGTAGAGGAGCACTAGGTCACCCTGTTCGAACTTGTGTTGCTTGACGTGCTTGTCAAATTAGCTCTTGCGTCGAGCTTTCTCACAGATCAATGTATGGGTGGCAAGAAGACGAGTCTCCAAGAGACGTTCGAGCCCAACTAGTCGTTGCGTCCATGCCTCCTTCCCTTCCCATCGCTCTTGAAGCGCGATTCTCAGGCTAGGAACGAAGAACTCTAACGGTAGAATCGCTTCTGTTCCATACGTCAGCCTAAAGGGGGTTTGACCGACAGCCGTTTTATAAGCGATTCGGTAAGCCCACAAAGCTGCCATCAACTTGTTGTCCCAGTCACTGCGGGAAGCAGAGACGACCTTGGTTAGGACATTGACAAGAATCTTATTTGTTGATTCGGCCCAGCCGTTTGCCTAAGGGTAGTATGGCGGGATTTGTGATGGATGATGAGGAAGGTGGATAGGAGATGCACGATCACTTCATTGATGAAGTGCGTGCCTTGGTCACTGACCAGTTCGATGGGGCAACCGAATCATGAGATTACTTGCTCCCATAAGAACTTAGCCATCATTCTAGCGTCGTTTTTTCGTGTGGCTCGCGCTTCTGCCCACTTAGTGAGATAATCCGTGGCCACAATGATGTACTTAGCTTGCAAATACTGTGCCGCGGGACTGATGGGCCCAATGAAATCAATTCTCCATTTTTCGAAGGGTTGTCGAGCAATAACCGGGGTTAATTCCATTCGATCTTTGCGAATTGGGACCTTCGTCCTCTGGCACTCGTCATAGTGCTTGACAAATCGTGCTGTGTCGCGGAAAAGCATGGGCCACCACAGTTGAGATTGTAACACTTTTCTTGCTATCGTGTCTCCGCTAAAGTGCCTTCCGACAATGCCGCCGTGCGCTTCTAAGAGCACATCGTGCACCTCATATTCGCACACACATCTGCGCAACAATCCGTCTTGCCCCAGCCTATAGAGTTGGCCTGCAATCAACTGATAGGGCTAGATCTTAAGGATTAATCGCCTAAGCCGGGTTTTTTCGATTGGTCGGTCAGGCAGTCCGTGCTCAAGCACTTGGACTATGTTATCTACCCAATACGGTGTTAGATCAGCCTTAAATAGGTCTCTCTCCCACTGGAGAGGTTAAACAGATGGGCATCGGGCAGTTCATCAATAACACCTTATCCAGCAACTTCTCCGGTAGGAATGCGTGACATGTGATCAGCCATGTAATGCTATTTTCCCTTCCGTACCACTACGGAGAAGTCGAACTCTAAAAGCAGAAGGACCCATCGAGCTATGCATCCGGTAGCACAAGGTTTGTTTACTAGATATAGCAAGGCTTGATGGTCCACAAAGAAGGTGAAGGGCATGGCCAAAAGGTAATGCCAGAATTTCTTTACTGCGAATACCATGGCTAGTCCTTCTCTTTCCATTGTTGAGTAATTCATTTCCATCTCAGTGAGTTGTCTGCTAGCAAAGCTCACTGGATAGTCTAAATTGTGTTCGCCAGGCTGGCACAACACTGCCCCCACGGCAAACTTAGAAGCATTGATATGCACGTGGAAGGTGATGGTCCAATCTGGGGCTCGTAGGATTGGTACTGTGGTTAGAGCCTTCTTCAACTCTTCATATGCCCTTTGGCATGCTTCCGAAGACTATAAGCAACTTGTACAAGGGTTTGGCCATCAACGCATAATTGAGTACAAACCGCCGATAGTACCCGATATGGCCTAGGAAGCATTGAACTCCTTTGTAGTTGCTTGGGGTGGAAGGTCAACATTGACCCTGACCTTCAAGAAGTCAGTGGCAATGCCGCTCTTTGATACCACGTGCCCTAGAATACATCCATGCTTCACCCAAAACTGGCACTTTAAGGGGGTTCAAGGAGAGGCGGTATAACCAACACCGCTTAAAGACTGCTCGGAGTCTGTCTAAGTGTTCAACCCACGTCGAGTGGACACAGAGGTCGTCGACAAAGACTTCTAACTCCTTGCGAAGCATGTCCTTAAAGATGGTGCACATGAGGCATTGAAAAGTGGCAGGGGCATTAGTCAACCCGAAGGGCATGACTATGTAAGCAAAGACACCCCACTTAGTGGCAAAGGCAATCTTATGCATGTCCGCAAGATGCACTTGCACCTGATTGTACCCTAAGAAGCCGTCCAAGAAACTGTAGGCTTCCTTGCCTGCCACTCTCTCAAGCATGTGCTCGGTGTACGGCAACGGATAGTTGTCCATCTTGGTGGCAGCGTTTACCTTCTTGTAATTGACGCACACCCGAATTTTTCCATTCTTCTTCATCACGATGACTATGGGCGATACCCAGTCTGTGTGCTCAATTTCATAAATGAATCCTGCTCTCATCAGCTTGTCAATCTCCTCCTTGACAGCATGAGCATGTTTAGGATTCATAGGGTACGGTCGTTGCTTGACCGGTATTGCGTCCGACATCATGGGTATGTTGTGGGTCACGACACTCGGGTCTACCCCCTTAAGCTCTCCTAAGGACCAGGCAAACACGTCTATGTACTCTCGCAAGAGAGCGACAAGACTCGTTTCTTCTTCATTAGTCAAGTCATCAGCAATGAAGACTGGTCAGGGTGGTTTCCCCTCTTGGGCTAGGTCCATCTCCTTGACCCTGGCTGGTCCCTCGATTGGTTCGCTTGTCTGTGCTTGACGTTTGGCACCTAACAGCACTACCACCCTATCCCCTTTTTGAATTTCGTGAATCGTTTAGGGAGATCTTGTGGTTTTTGTTGTTCTTCCGTTCAAGCATTCCTGGGTTGTTTTGCCTTTTCTAGTCTCAATCATCTGCGCCTCAGGTGGACCGGTAGGTCCCCTTCGGTGCGTTTGGTTGTGGGCAGCCTAGGGATCTCTGGATCACTATCCGAGCTAACCTCTGATTCAGAGTCAAATCCCCCTCCTTCGCCAGAAGAGGTGGTCTCTCTTGGTGGGCGCAGTTCAGATGGTGATTCAGTTCTAAACACCGACGTCATTCCTGGCTAGGCTAGTCCCGCTTGCTCGAGGTCTATGGCTCCTACGTGTTCCAACCAGGCGCGGTCACATTCCACGCTCATGACTCCTCGCTCCCTTCGGAAGATACTCTTTCTCTGCGGCTTGGAGTCTGCTCGTATTTGCTCTATTTCTTGTCCTTCAGTGTCGTATTCCACGGTATCCACCTCAACCTCACTTCCATCACTGAAGGACTGGTAGTCTTCGTATTCGTCGTTCGAATTTTCTTCATCAGACTGCTCGTCATCTTCTAGGACTCGGTCTATCCCTGGTCGTTGGTCGGGCACCAGGGCCCAGTTATACATGAGGTTTAAGTCATGCACTCTGGTCCATTGCCACTTAGATTCATCTAAGAGATCCTGGAGTGGTTTGAGATTTGCAGCTGGATTGCCAGCTAGCTTGTCCGATAGATATTCCAGTATCTCCTGGAGTTTCCTTTTGTTGGTTGGGACGTGGGAGTTGACGGGCTTTGGCTTCCCTTGGAGGCTTCCTGCCATCATGCAGACTGGCACGGAGGGTGTGTCATCAGCCTTACCGATTGTTTTGATGGCTTACTCATATGCTTCCTGATCAGAGAACGGCAGGTCGATTGTAGCAAGGACATGCATCCAATCCCGCTCGTCCTCTGGGCATGGGATATACCTGGTCAAGGGCCCGTAGGACTTCTTGGCCTGAGCATTACCTTTAAGCATAGTAGAGATGGCATCTAAGTCGACGGATGAGGTCTTCTAGGTGTCCATCTCTACTCTCACGGCGTTTGTCCTATTGCCAAGAAAGATTAAGCCGTTACCCCAATCTTCGATGACCCTAGCGTTGCGCATCCAGGGGCGGCCTAATAGGATGTCGTAGTCCACTCCCTTTATGACTATAAAGTCAACGGAGAACTGGACACCTGCGATCTTCACTGGCCAATTCTTAAGCACCCCAAATGGCTTAACTCTCATACCATTCGCTAGTGTGACATTAAACCTAGTAGTCTCAACAGGTGGGTTTCCCCAAGTCTGAAGCACTGTGTGGCTAAGCACACTAATCCCAGCCTCCCTGTCTACGATTCCCTTCATCGTTGTATCACCTAGGGCTAAGACCGATAAGATTGCATGTATCTCGGAGCCTTCCCAAAAGGCATTGACCTGCAAGGACTTAGGCGTAGAGTGCAACGTCAAACTCGGTATTTGCGTTTCTGCCTCATGGTCATGAGGGTCTGTCGTGATCTGCTCTTCTGACCCTTCAACCCACTTCTTAAGATCCTGGCATAGGGTGGGGTGCTGCCTAAGCAGATCTCCCAGACTGAGTGTTACAGGGGTAGTCACTAATGTGGTTAGGAGATCATTGGGTGTTCATCTCTCTCCTATCCTGGATTGTCCTGGCCAGTGGCCGTGACTGAACCGTGGCCCTACAGCAGCGTCGAGGCTTGGCCTTAGCGGTCACGCTTGTGGTGCAATTGCTTCTCTTGACTTTGGTTGTGGGAGTGAGGTCGGCGTACTTATGCTGGAGAAGTCATCGATCCCATCCTCTATGATGGGCTCAGCGTCCTTTAGGTGTTCTTTGGCTTCCTTCACCCATTCTCTCACCTTCTCTATGGCCTCCAATTGTCGCTTCGGTTGCGGGTATTCCCCTACCTTAGCGCTTCCCTTTTTGGCCGTCTTAGGGACTGACGTCTCTGCTTCTATGTCGGAGACCTTCTTTCCAGCGGGCAGAGTTGTAACACTCTCCATCTTTAGTGCGATTTTAGCTTCCAACTTCCTCTTCCGCCGTCTACGGCTCTTCTTCCCTATCGAGGCTGCATCAAGATTTCTAGGTCCTGGCAGAGAGATTGCAGCCTGCTTCATTTGGGCATGGGTCATGACCCGCAAGGGGATAGGCATGGCCTCCCCATCGTGGTTCTCGACACCGAACAGCCCCAATGGGACTGATGGTTCGTTGGCTGAGCTAGATGACGGTTTTCGCCTTGGGCAGTCAATGAAAAGATGGGTGATTCCGCACTCGGCACACCTTTGGTCAGCCTTATCTTTGTTTTGCTGCTCCCTCTCAGTGCAGCGCGATGAGACATGACCTAGGTGACCACAGGTCCAACATGTGATTGGTTCCTGTGCCTGCCCTCCTAGGCCCTTACCTCGTCCTCTTCCTAACGCTATCACCGGGACTAGGTGATAGTCCATGAGGACAGCATTCCCCTCGTCATCATGCGAAACGTAAGGGCATATGTAAGCTTCCTCCTCATTTGGTTCTTCCACATAGTGGATAGGAGCGTCACTTGGTGGGTGGGTTACGTAAGGACCAGGCGGCCTAGGAATGCCTGTAGGATTTATTTCCATCCTAGGAATGACTGGCTTTATGTCGTTAAGTCCAGGGAGGGCCAATGGGGCTCCCCTTCTGAAAAATGGCTGCGGCCTGTTCACTAGGTAAGGCTGGCCATATGGTTGTGAGTATGGAAGTCTCCTTTGCAGTCTACAATGCGGGACATCATGACCGAACCTACCACAGTTAGCACAAGGTCGTGACCTAGGGTCTTGACACTCGGCTGGCAAGTGGTTTCCGCCATAGTATATGCATTGGATGTGTGGGCGCGTTGGTCGTCTCAACATATCTTGCAACTTGGCTAGTTCCATTCTAACGTCAGCCAAGTCTTGATTCGTTTCGATGGTTTTCCCCTTATCCTAGGCTGATGGTGCTGATCGCTCACTCGAGGCTGACGCTCTTTCTGAGCTTTGCGAATTGATCTTCTCTAGGTTCACGCTTCTGGAGCTCCGCTCCTTCAGCTGATCGTCAACTCGGATGGCCTCCTCAAAGACCCTGGCTAGCGCATCCCACTGCAAGCTCGAGTTGCCTGCCAAAGCCTTGTAGAGTTTCTCGTTCTAAATCCCGCTGATGAATACAGTTGACACTGCCCTTTCAGTCGGTCGCTCTCCAGTAGGGATTCTCTTGAAGAGACTCCGTACATGGGTCACATAATCGCGAATGTCCTCCTTCTCTTTCTGCTTGACGTTCATCAAGTATACTAGTAGATTATCGGAGTATCCGGGCTCGACAAATCTCTTAATGAAGAGATCCTTGAGACCATCGAAGTTGGCTCGCTCCGCGTATACCACGTCCTACCTTTGTCGCCCAAGCAAAGCCCGAAAGCTTGCGAGTGTTGAGTCAGGTCGTTGAGGCCGTTGGCTTCGCAGACTTGCTCGAACTGCTCGACAAAGCTGTAGGGATCGTCATGGGGCTGGTACTTATCGAGTTGCTTGGCAACAATAGGGATTTTAGCCTAGCTCTTTGAGCCTTGGTTTGCTCCTAATCCCGCGAGCAGCGATGTTGCTAGAGCCGTGGCACTTTGCTCTGCAGCCGTATTATCGAAGCAGTCGCTTCATAAGAAGCTCACTCAGCGTTAAGTCTCCTTCTAGTGCCCTCTCATGATCCGTTTGATTCCTGCCAGCCAAGTTCAGTACCCGTTGCACCTCTCGCAACTCCATGCATTGCCTTTGGTTCCTAGCCTGCTGATCCCTATTGTACTCAACCATGCAAGGCAGGTACTCAACCATGCTTTGCAATGCCTTGCGGGCCAGCTTTCTCTCCTATTTTGGATCTGCAATGATAGTGTCTGTCGTCCTACCACGGTGCCCGTACCGAGCATGAGCGTGGTAACTACTGACCAGCCTGCTGAACTGAATCTGGAAAGGCTCCTAAGTCGAATTCCTTGTTGTATCTGCAGTCTGGACTTTCTTCTGCCATTGTCGAGTTGTCGTGCTCCACCAAGCTATCGATCAGGTTCAGTAGGCTCGTCAAATCCACTTTGTCGGTGTCCCTTGCTTGGTCCTACCTCTGCGCGTTGATGGTTTGTCTATGTATTGGGTTCTCTCTTACTAGTGGGTTCCTTGAGTGGTTTATCTGGGTGAGTTCCTTCAGTTATTTTAATACAATCCTCAACTTATGGCCACTCAATGTGTCTTTCCTCGTGCACTTGTGCTCAATCAGGCTTTCAGTTTCCTTATGTGTACTCCAAGTGCAAAAATTCAGGGTGATTGCAGCAACCACTTCCTAGTCGTCTTACACACTCTCGCATTGTTTTGGGCCGAATAGGCTTGGTCAACTTCCTGGCCGTCTTGTCAGGGTTTAGGATTTCCCTAAGATGTTGTCTAGTTTTTGGTCCGATCAGACCTTACAGCTCAGCAGGTCATGTCTAAGCCTCTAGGTCTTGCAACTGCCCACTTCTAGCTGCTAAGCAGCGGCGCCCTACGATTTTGCCTATTCCACGTGCCATAATCAAGTTCTGAGCGCCTTACGGGCTTTCAACAGTCTGAGCTACTGAGTCCTAGCCGGGTCAGGTCAGTTTTCTGCAAATCTGGTAAAAATCTACACTCGACCCTACTGGTCCAAATTGCAAGGTCCGAGTGGGTTACTCAGACGGGCCGAGGGTTGAATCTGGGACTTGGTCAGGGGGGACTCGGACGGAGTCACTCGGACGGGGTCACTCGGACAAGATTGTTCGGACGGGCCGAGGCAAGTGGACCGAGGGCCGAATTTGATACTTGGCCGAGGGCCGAGTTTGTCCATGGTCCGAATTATAGACTCGGACGAGCCGATTAGGGTTTTGGTCAGATGGGCCGAATTTGATACGTGGCCGAGGGCCGATTCTAGGACTCGGCCCAGGAGTGGCCACTCGGACGGGCCGAGTGCAGCGCACGTAAATAGTGGAGACTCGATTTCGATCGTTTCTCGTGCTTCACTCAATCATACCAGGCATAACCTTCCAGATCCGCGACCTAAGGGAGTGAGAGAAGGGATTCATATACCTGGATGGAGTGACGGGCTTGTCATTGGTGCGATCGAATCGAATAGGCCAGTAGCTCTCTCTCTCTCTCTCTCTCTCTCTCATCGAAGATGGCACATTATTATACACAGTTCTTGAGCATATCAGAGCAGGGATTCATAGAGATTCCGAGATATATGCAGATCTATATGCCACATCGATTGAGAGTTCTTATTGGACAGCTCAGGGTATCATCACATCAGCTTATGATTGAGAGTGCAGAGCCAGTGGCATCCCACGAGAGGAGAGGATATGCCCCCTTTGCAGATCAGAGGTGGAGAGTGAGAAGCATTTTGTTCTCAGATGCCCGGCATACTCAGAGTTGAGATCTAGATACACATTGAGCAGCTCACTTCAGGGATGTATGACTAATATGGATTAGAGATCATTTGGCCATTTTCTGGGAGAGGCATGGCACATCAGAGAGCAGAGCACACAACGGGTCCCAGTCAGAGAGGGGCCCACCCAGACGACTATTACACAGTTCTTTCAGACAGACAGAGTGAGAGCTACTGTACCAGCCTCCAGCCAGACCTCCGGGCTCACACTACAGCAGGCTGAGGACCAGCGTACCCGACGCCATACGAGGATCCGTGGGTTTCAGACCCCACAGCCACACCGACAGGAGATCTGGAGGATTCTTGATCTACATCGACAGCAGACTGAGATCCGACGACACTCGACACACTGGATCTCAGACCTCCAGTTTGCTCTTTCTCCACCGCCGATGTACCACATCCTGCATCCAGGAGGGATCACCTGCTATTAGCGACTTCGACGACTGCTACTACATCCCAGGATAGTATATCTCCCTGCATCTGTTACATATACACATCGCACCACTTTATCACAGCCGACAGTTGTTCCCCTATCACAGCTGACATTTGTTCCCCTTTTGTAGCCATTATCTGGAGTACCAGAGCTACATACGCACATACACATACACGACACTTATCACACTCACAGCACCATATTTTCAGTTTCCAGTTTTTAGCTTTTCATTCAGCACTTTTATTTTGGATAGCTGGACCTCATCAGTTGTATCACAGTTTGTCTCATAGGCCAGTTTTGGTCTTTAGAAGACGTTAATATAACTTTCTTTCTTTCTTTCTCTCTCTCTCTCTCTCTCTCTCTCTCTCTCTCTCTTTCACACTGAACTGTTGCAAATGAGTGTTTTCTTGGCCTTTTGGCTCTTATACCCCTTCCCGGGTATGGTGTTGATGCCCCCAATCACTCACTTACCAATCTTAAGCATCGCAAGCGAGTTTTTTGCCATTTTTGCACGATTTTTTGCCCTGTTTGCCCTGTTTTGCAACAGTAAACCCTACCCTTCTCCGGTGTGATTTCCTAATCTTATCCTACTCTAAATGCAACACGAATCGAAAGCAAAATACCGAACTGATTTCTCCATGTTTCCTAATCATTAAACAAACAAAATAACCCAAAATACTTACATGTTTTGAAGATAAAAAATACCCAACTTCCTACCTATCTCAAGCTCCGGTTCGGGGATGAATCCCTTACTTCGATGCTCAATATGAGGCGCGCAAGTGCTCAAGCTTGAATCCGTTGGTCCCGGCAACAGAACCAAAATGTGGGAGCTTTTGCTCAACTGCCAAGACCCACGGACCGCTTATTGTTTCAAGCGTTCCAAGTGAGCTTTAATGGCTATCTCTCACCTAGCCGATGCGCTGTCGATCCTACGGGTGTAGTGAGCTTACCTTAGTGCCGATATGAGTTGCCTCCTTCCTTCCACACACCAGTAGCTCCACGATCCTAGATGCTAGCTCAAGCATTTGCAAGCCTCCTCTACCTCCAAGCTCCATCCTCCATGGCCACGCGTGCAAGAAGAGAGAAGGGAAGAGAAGAAGAAGAAGAGGAGATGGTGAAGAGCTTCACCCTCTTGATCCCTCACTCTCACACACACTCACTCACTCACACTCTCACACTCCCTCTCTCAAGAGCACACATAAGCAAGAAGGTGAGAAGGAGAGAAGAAGAAGAAGACTCCTTTTGCCACACACCAAAGAATGATCTCTTATTCACTTTTTGAACTTTATATATACAAACCCTAAAATCCCATGGGCACCCATTCCTTTTTTACATGATCGGCCATTGTGGCAAGGTCCTTTTTTCCTTTTTCTCTTTTAGCCCCGTGCCTCTAGCCTATACCCATCTAATATTTTACAATGGGCACAGGAGGGAGCCTGGCACTCTTTTACAAGGATTTTTCGAGTTTTTTGAGGCGCCTTTTCTTTTAAGGTTGCGCTTTTTGCCCCGGTCCATCTTTAGGGGCCGCTTGTGTCTCGCTCTTTTTTCATCTTCCTTTGCTTTTTCTCCATCTTTTGCCATCTTGACTTGGGGTTAACAAATGCAGTTACAAGAAAGGCGACACATGATGATGTATGGTATGTCAATTCAAGTGCATCTAATCATATGACCAATCATGTTGAATGGTTTGGAGAGATGCAGGACTTACAAAATCCAAGTTATGTGCAGACGGGTGATGATTCATGCCACCCAATTTCACACATTGGAAAGATTCCCTTGTCCTTGCATGATGGCCAGTCAAAGAGATTAACAGATGTATTACATGTGCCATCAATTACAAAGAATATAATGTCTATTGACCAAATGGTAGAGCAAGGGTTGCAGGTTCGATTCAATGCAAAAGATTGTTTTGTAGAAGACTTTAATGATAAGTGCAGCTTGGTCGCAAAAGGAAGTAGAGTTGGCTACATGTTCACTCTAGATGCTTGAAGTCCTACAATGGATGCTGCTATGTATGCTAAAGGAAAAGGAGAGGTTGCAGACATTGAAATATGGCATAAATGTATTGGACATGCAAATGTGCAAAGGCTGAATTTAATATAGTCCAAAGGATTAGTTACAGGGTTGCCTTCTTTTAGATCATAAAGTCTATGAAGCATGCCAGTTTGGTAAGCAAGCGAGACAACCCTTCTTGCATGATAGAGAAGTGATCAAAAATATACTTGATATAGTGCATACAGATGTTTGGGAGCCTACACATAATGTATCTCTAGATGGCAGCAAATACTTTGTCACATTTATTGATGGTGGCTGTTCAAGGAAGCTATGGGTATATTTCATGAAGAAAAAGAGTGATGTATTTGAGCACTTCAAATCTTTCAAGGCAGCTGTTGAAATAGATACATGCTTGAAAGTGAAGTACCTAAGATCAAATGGAGGGGGCGAGTACCTCTCTAATGAGTTTAATGGCTTCTTAAGGACTCATGGGATAAAGAGTCAATTTACTTGTAAGTATACCCCACATCAAAATGGGGTTGCAGAAAGAAAAAATAGGCATATTGTAGAAGTTGCACGGGCATTAATGGATGAAAAGAATATACCAAAACATTTTTGGTTTGAAGATGTCCATACTGCTATCTATATTTTGAACAGAACTCCCACGGCTGCAATTTATGGGATGACTCTTGAAGAATGCTTTATTGGCACAAGAAGTCCAATGTATCACATTTGAAGGTATTTGGTTGTGTTGCATATGTTCATGTGCTAGGTGAGCTGTGGAAAAAGCTTGATTCAAAGGCTAAAAAATATATTTTTATTGGATACTCTTTAGAGTAGAAAGGGTATAATTGTTATAACCCTGTCACAGGTGAGTTCAAAGTGAGCAGGGATGTTATTTTTTATGAGATGAGCAATTAGTATGCACGTGCTGGTGATGTATTAGATGATGATAATGATCATGATAACTATGTGCAGAAAGAAAATCAAGAATCATAGAGTCTTAGTGGACCAGAAACATCATCTGGTACTACATCTACAATAACCCCTTGGTCTAGAAGACTAAGGAGTAGCCCCACATCTTCAAGTGGATGTATAAGTGTTGTAGGCAAAGACAAAGGAAAGAAGAAAGTGCTGGATGGTAATGATGCATCTACTAGTCATTTGGGATTTGATGGAGATTCTAGTGGTTCTGAAAGTTTGGATGATGAGCTTGGTATTCCTTCAGTCACAGGACACCAGGTATACAGAGAGCTCATAGTAATGTAAAGGCTCCATTGAGTGATCCAGTGGTATGTAGGTCTAGCAGGGTCAGATACCCTATTAAAAGATTTGGTTTTGAAGGTTATGCAGCTCATCATTATGCTTATATGGTGAAGGTAGTTGAGGATGTTGAACCCACTTGTGTTGAGGATGATGTTGATCATGCTCATTGAGATGCAGCAATGGATGAGGAGATGGTTGCATTAGAAGCCAATAAGACTTGGGATTTGGTATCCTTGCCTAAGGGTATGAAAGCTATTGGTTGTAAGTGGGTTTACAAAGTCACGCATAATGTAGATGGTTTCATTAGCAGGAATAAGGCTAGGTTGGTTGCAAAAAGCTATGCTCAAACATGTGGCATAGATTATGAAGAGACATTTAGTCTAGTTGCTAGGATGGCAACTGTTAGATGCGTGATTGCCTTGGTAGCAGCCAAAGGTTGGAGTTTGTAGCAAATGGATGTTAAGAAGGCCTTCTTGCATGGTGAATTATAAGAACAAGTGTATATGGAGCAGCTAGCAGGCTATGAGGATTTAGAGCATCCCACATGTGTCCAAGTTAATGAATTACAAGAACAAGTGTATATGGAGCAGCTAGCAGGCTATGAGGATTTAGAGTATCCCATATGTGTCCAGGTTAATGAAGGGGCTCTCTGGGCTGAAGCAAGCATCTAGAGCATGGTCTGACAAGATTAGAGAGTATCTTGTCAATATTGGATTTTGTATTTCTGATGGTGATCACTCACTTTATGTGAGAAGGGGAGATGTAGATTTGGTCATCATAGTCATTTATGTGGATGACTTGATTATTACAGGTGATAGTGACAATGGGATTGCTGAAGTTAAGGACTTCTTGAAGAAGATGTTTGAGATGAAGGATTTGGGTGAGCTGAGATACTTTCTTGGTATTGAGGTGATTAGATGTGATGATGGTATATGGCTATCCCAAAGGCATTATGGCTTGGATATGTTATCCAAATATGGTATAACAACATGTAAGCCTCTTTCTATACCATTGGAGCAAAATGTGAAGTTGAGTGCTAACGTTGGGGATGAGATAGAAGACTCTACTATGTTCAAGAGGATAGTAGGGAGTTTGATTTACATGACTATCACAAGGCCAGACTTGAGCTATGTTATTGGCCTTGTTAGCTAGTTTATGCAGATGCCTAGAAAGTCTCATTTGGATGCAGTTAGACATATATTGAGGTATGTGAAGTCCACTTTACATTATGGACTTTTTATGAGGCAAGTAAGGATGTATAGGTCTTTGGATATACAGATGCAGATTGGGCTAGTAGCATGTCAGACAGAATATCTACTAGTGGATTCATGTTTTCCCTTGGTAGTGCAACAGTTACATGGAGCAACAAAAAGCAACCTATAGTTACTTTATTGAGTACAAAGGCTAAGTATAGAGGTGTTGCTATGGCAACATGTGAGGTGGTATGGCTACAAAAGTTATTAGGTGATTTGGATGTGTAAGGAGACGATCCAGTTGTCATTCATTATGACAACATGAGCAACATACAGTTAGCTAGGAATCCAATGTTCCATGCTAGGACAAAACACATTGAGGTGCACTACCGCTTTGTGAGAGAGAAGGTACTTGCAAGAGAGATTGACTTGGTATATGTCAACACACATGATCAGATAGTTGACATTTTCACAAAGGTATTGGGTGTAGAGAAGCTTCAAAAGTTCCGAAGCTTACTTAGAGTTGTAGAGATAGAGTTGAGCTTGAGGGGGAGTGTTGAGATGGCAAGCTCAACACGTGTGGACATTGATAATGGGCCGCCTAGCTAGATGGGTCCGCACATCCATGCTTAGCACATTGGTGGTCATTATGATACTCACATGGTCACTAACTTATCACTTATTATATTTAGTTTGTTATACCTACCTACAACTTGCAAAGATATAGCACCAATCGATTATTGTAGTTTATTATGCACTATTTGACTTAGTAGGCCACTTTCCTTTATGTTGGATCTTATCTATACTTTGTGTACATTGTATAGTGTGTGGAAGAAGAAGAAGAAATCAGCAAGAAAACGTTTTTGGCATCCATCTCTCTTCTTGTGTTCTTGAGTGAGCTTCCTCTTGTGTATATAGTGTGTGTTTGGTGCACCAGCTCAAGTAAGTCCTACACCATGTGGTTCCTGGAGACCTTCCAGCATTCACTACGCGAGCATACAGCATCCGATCTGCGCACCAGTGGTATCAGAGCAAAGCTGAGATCAAGAGCTTCCAATCGCTACCCATCTCGTGCGAAGGCGGAGCTCCTAGAACGATCGGGCTCTACGGTCAATCTCGTCGCGAACGGTCGATACAGGCAGATTTCTGGCGATCAAGAATCCCTGTTTTCATCATCGGATCGCGAAGGACCAGTCTGCAGAGGCGGAGGACCACTCCTACATCTTCTTCATCAAGTCGTCAAAAAGCAATGAGATAAGCTCCATAGCTTACAAGCTTAAAAGCTTTTATTTTTAGTAAGCTTAGTATTAAAGCTTGATAAGCTTTAAGAAGCTTAAAGCTTCGAAATTGCAATGCGAGATCTCAGAGTATGTCCGAAAATTCCGTCGCATTCAAAAAACGGCCTCCCCCCACGAATTTCGCCATTGGCTATTCATTAAGCTATCAAGCTTAATCACTTAAGCAATAGTCACACAAGCTCTTCAATCTTGCAAGTCATAACAAACTTCACGTCACACACAACCAGTCAAGTTCAGCAAGTTCTAACAAGTCAAAGTTCTGCAAGTCCGACAAAGCAAGCAAGTTCTGCAAGTCAACAAACTCTGCAAGTCACATTAGTCTGGTACTCTGCAAGTCAGACAAGTCAACTGGAGTCAAAACTAACTTCTGTCCAAAACTCATAGAAGGGCTGTTCCTGCGCAGAAACTCCGAACTGCAAAGTTGTTCATTGGAAGG
This sequence comes from Lygodium microphyllum, assembly GCF_053477565.2. Lineage (NCBI taxonomy): Eukaryota > Viridiplantae > Streptophyta > Polypodiopsida > Schizaeales > Lygodiaceae > Lygodium > Lygodium microphyllum. The sequence continues at coordinate 109,381,130 of NC_141153.1, forward strand.
TACTCTACCCATACGTAGGTTTGCTGAAGCATTTTCAGCATACGAAGAATGATAAAACGCAGATTTTTCGAAGATTGTGAAAGCCATACCCAAAAATACATAAGCCTTGTATTCCCGAACTTGAGCTACGCTCATCCCACTAACTTGATTTTGAGTGAGAAAGGTCTTTTGAGTTTTGCAGGATGACAAAACCACATATGGATGATCTTATGGCTGAAGGTGACCTACCTGAGCCTACAATGGAGCAAAAGCTGGACTTAATCATGATGCAATTGGATGAAGAACGAAGGGCTAGGCAAGCATTGCAAGTTCAACTGGCAAATTTACAAAGATCGTCTATCGACAAAGAAGAACCTCAATCCGAAGATCTTATCCGACGTACCATCGACGCAACTCTCGAAGCTCAAACCATCCGCAAGGAATCAAAGATAAGTAAAAGAAGTTTCAAATTCCGTACTTTCAATGGCATACGAGAAGGAAAAACTGTTCTTGCATTCATTAGTCAGTTTGACGACTACTTTCATGAGGAAACCTATGCAAAAAAAGATAAAATCAAGTGTGTCACTAATCATTTAGTGGACAGAGCATCTCTTTGGTGGATTGTAGTACGCAAGAGTATAGATTGTCCCGCTACCTGGGAGAATTTCAAGAAGAAGTTTATGCAGAATTTCCTTCCTTCACAATTTCATGAGAAAGCCATAAAGCAATGGGATCTTCTTCAGCAACGAGATCGTGAGCCTATTCCTCAGTATACAGAGCGTTTTTGGAATGCACTACTCCAGCTATGCATGCTTGAAGACGTACCTGAAACGACACACAAGCACAAGTATATGTCTGGACTCCTTGGGCATTACTACGCTGAAGTTAACATGTTCAAGCCTGCTACTCTTGAAGACGCCATTTCACTAGCTCACGACACTGAAGACAAGCTGCGAGGTAGAGACAGATGTCCACAGCAATTCCAAGCCAATGGTAACTATGGATCTAAACAATTCAATTCCAATTTTAGAAGATTTAATCCAGGTCGTTTCTCTTCATCATCTTTCCATAAAAATTGGACAAAACCACCTGCATTACCAACCAATGTCAATCAAAATTCCAAGCCTATTCCATAGCCAAATCCTAATGTCCCTAGACTTCCTGCCATTGCAAACAATGTAACCAAAGCCAAACCTATAGTATGCTATAAATGCCACCAGCCTGGACATCTAGCAGTAAATTGCCATTCAAAGAAGCCACCTGCCCATATCAACTACCTTGGAGCAATGGACGATGAAGAATATGAAGATATGCCTGATTTCACGGAAGATGAGGACGACACTACTACTCCTTCAGATACTTTACCAGGTATGCCAACTCCACATTCTTTATTGACTATGAAATGTTTGGTGCATGGAAAGGAAAAGATTATTTTGCATGATGACGGTAGCACTCATGATTTTATTTCAGCAAAGTTAGTAAAGGAATTGAAGTTACAGACTATACCTACGCATTATCGCATCAAAGCAGCATTCTTAGGCACTAGGTATAATGGTACACAGGAAGTGCAAGACTTAGAGATTCAAATTGGTCAATACACTGAAAGAAGAAATTTTCTAGTTGTTCCATTACAGTCGAGTGACATTATTTTAGGTATGCCTTGGCATCACCAGCATAACCCAGATATAGATTATTCCACACATTCAATGAATATTACTTTTCAAGGAAAACCTATTACATTGTATGGTATGCATGCATCTAATGTTTTTCCACTGCTTTCGCATACTCAAGCTAAACGTGCATTACGCAAGAGTAGTAAATCTTATCTCATTTGGGTGAATGAACTGCAAGTAAAAGACAATCATATGCACCCTAGGCATAAAGAATTTCTTGCACATTTTAAAGACTGTTTTGCCGAAGACCTACCACCTGGTTTACCTCCTTCACGTCCAGAAGACCATAAGATAGATTTTATTCCTGGCACACAACCACCTTGCAAAGCACCATATAGGCATAACCAGATAGAGCAAAAAGAAATTCAGAGTCAAGTTGAGGAATTACTAAATAGAGGATTGATTAGACCTAGTAGTTCTCCATTTGGTGCACCTGTTCTGTTAGTCAAGAAAAAGAATAATACCTATCGTATGTGCATTGACTATCGAGCTTTAAATAAGATCACTGTAAAAAATAGGTATCCCATTCCTAGAGTTGATGACCTTATGGACAAACTGCAAGGATCTGCTATATTTAGTAAAATAGACCTTAAGTCTGGTTATCATCAGGTGAGACTAGATACGTCAGACATATTCAAGACTGCATTTCGAACACAGTTTGGTCATTATGAATTTTTAGTGATGCCATTTGGATTGACTAATGCACCTGCTACGTTTAGTAGAATGATGACAAATTGTTTTTGAAAACTGTTTTTACTAACCATGGATTGCCAAAAGTTATTATTTCAGATCGTGATTCTAGATTTTGTAACAACTTTTGGATTACTCTGTTTGCTAACCTAGGCACAAAAATTGATTTCTCATCTGCATTTCATCCTAAAACTAATGGACAAACAGAAGCCACTAATAGCACTATTCTAGATCTTTTACGTGCATATACTATCTCTAAACCTCAGACATGGGACACACATTTGCATTTATTACAGTTTGCATATAACAATACACCACACACATCTACAAAGAAAGCACCGTTTGAAGTGATTTATGGTTATAGATTGTCTACACCTGTTGCATCTTTGTCAAATAGAATTCAGAGTGCTGATGATATTGCTAGTATGCATAACAATATTTTTGATGAGGTTAAAGACATGATTGCCAAAGCCCAGCAATCATATACCAAACAAGCCAATAAAAAAAGACAAGCAATGAATTTCAAAATTGATGACTATGTTTGGTTGAGAATAGAAAAACGTAGACTACAAAGTGTAGATAGACACCCAGTTGTGAAATTAGCCCCTAGATTCTATGGACCATTTAGGATCATTCATAAAATAAATAACAATGCATTCAAGTTAGAATTACCACCTCACTGGAAAATTCACAACACATTTCATATTAGTTTATTAAGACCATTTAGAGGCCAATTACCTGTACATCCTGTTTATGAAAATCCACCTTTGTTAGAGGAAGAGACTGAAATACTTAAACCTGAAGCTATCATAGATACTGATTTTATGACCACTAGAACTGGCCGAAGATATTCTAGATATTTAGTTAAAATTAAGAACCATCCTGTAGAGGAAGCACAATGGATGCACGCTAGAGACTTAAATGCTTTCCCCACTCTGATAGCTCCACATTGAGCTAATAGCAATTGAGGTCAATTGCTATCCCACCCCGGGGGTATGATTCCAGGAGGTATATTTCACAGTGGATTCCGTGCCACGGTGGATTCCGTGAGGTTTTACGGTGGATTCCGTAAACTTTGATGACCGGGGCTCATACACAAAGTGGATTCTTTGTGCGAGAAGTTGATGGGGACGCCTGTCCTTTTCGGGCATTTCATTAATTTAGTGTGTACATGGGTGATTCCATAGCGGGTGATTCCACAAAATGCATATTAAATTAATAAACGTTTATGAGTTTAGAGTGCGCACTCGTAATAAATTAAGGTTAGGATTTATTTCTAACCAGTTGATTTATTTATGTAGCTGAAGACTGCTAGGTATTCACTTTTGTCGGTTTAATTGTATTATTTTACTAACGATTGTGAATTCTTCAGTTGATGTGTAGAGATAGTAGCAGTGACGGAGGAAAGCATTGGAGGATAGCGAGTATTCGATTTATGGATTATATTTTGATGGGCGCATACCTTAGGCATGGCGCCTATATTTTGTCACGCCTATTTATTGAGGCGTCGGATATTTATTATTATTTTGTATGTGCATGGGCGCACGATTATGTTATTTCTATTTGGACATTGTATTGGGCGTGCCAGACTCTTTGGGCACCGTCTATTAGCTTTATTCCTATTTTGTGTTAAAGCAAACTCAAAAGCTAAAAGCTTGCTATTTTGTAATTTGGGCTATTATTTGAGCTTGAAGATGAATAATACATAAAATACATGCTTTGTGGAGCGCTCACACAAGGCATGGGGGGAGATTGCACCCAATTGGTCTCTTGCTCTTGTCGTTCATGCTTTTTACCTTGTAATTTGTGCGAAAAGTAGAGTTCTATTGTTCTTGGGGACCTTCCGGCATTCACTACGCGAGCATACAACATCCGATCTGCGTACCATGTCATCCCAATATACTTCTTGCTCATATAGCAATGACAAAGGGTCTTGCGACTTGTGATTGAACTACTTCTTTCCTAGTGTTGTATTTATTTCTATGACATGTTAAATAACATCTAGTGGAAGCATTGTTTTGAGTTTCTTTGGGAGGTTGGAGACTTGAATTTGATGAATAGGGATCATCATGTGGACATCCTCTGGACATCTTGTGGTTAAATCCTCATTAAGGAGTAATTTCAATGCTCTTGTTGCCTCCTAGTCATTAAAATCCATTGCTAGAGTTGACATCGATGGGTCTTCTTAGCTCATGAATCCCATTTTTGGGTGTCCTCATATTGAGTACCCATTTGGCAAACTTATACTCTTGTTGAGACATTTTTGCTTCGATGTTAGTTCTAATGGCTTCTCTTGCAATCTGAAGCTTTCTTCTGAGCTCCTCAATAGAGTCACCTTTGCCTTAGGTTTGCAACTTCGACCAAGGTTTAGATACAACTCTTTTGTTGTATTTTTAATATTTTTCTATTTTCCTTGCTCTTTCATTAGCCAGATTCCCTTTGTGAGTTGTCTTTGCCAAGTTGGCTCCAACCTTGTACATTGTTTTTTATCTTGTTCAAGAACTCCATGCATTTGGGGTGGTCTATTTCTTCCTTAAATCTCTCCACATACTTCTTTAGAGCACATTGTTCCATTGTTGGATCAGCTGCCAACGCCCTGGGCGTTTTCTCAATATACCATTCAGGGTCCTCAAATATAGGACAATCCAAGAAATTAGTAGAGTTTTCACTTCAATTGCCACTACATAGCATTGCACTAATAACCTTACACTGATTGTGCCCTCAAGTGTGGAATATATCTAGGAAGCCTTGGTTGGCCTATCGTTAGATCTAACTTCTAATCACACACCCATCCACCCACCCACCCTCACAATTAAGCACCATCCCCTAAAGGAGCACAAACTATTCCTTGCAAGTACACAACTTGTTGCCAAGAAGGACCATCAAGCTCCACCCCCATCCTCATCACCAACACAACATTGCACCCTCTTCCATCATTTGACTCAAGTTTCAAGCATTGCATTGAGTGCCATGGGACTAGCACTCAATAGTGAGGAAGGTAATGTTAACCCTTTTTTAGGTCAACTATTATAATACAAAGTAAAAAGTAATGGGTATGCAAAGCTTTGAAAAAAAAGGCGAATGCATAATGAGGACCAAGACATCAAGAGCTATATAATTATGTCTTTAGATTTTCAATTGAACCTCAAAAAAGTAAAAAAGCAAGATATGCTAAAATAACAAGTCACATAAAAAATGACTTAAGAAAAATGGAAAGGTGCATACGAAGTCTAGAAGTGCCTAAGGGCACTCTAGAAGGGAAACATGCTTCAAAGTGTAAAAAGCCAAAATACCTTGAGGACATCAGGTACTCTAGGATAATATGGGAAATTATATTTAATGTCTAGAATATTGAATAATCATTATAATATCATTTTCTAGTGCTGATTCACTCTTGTGTAAGTTATACATTAAAATTGCGGGCACAAAAAAGTGTGAGTGTATGTGAATAATGTGATGCATTCTTGTTATTGACTTACTACTTTGCGTGACAGGCCAAAAGGTGAGGACTTGTATGGTGGAGGTTCAAATCTAGTATTGCACTTAGCCCTCATTAGTTTTTGTTTTAAGGCACTCTTTTGTGGTGCTTTGATGAGCTTTTTTCTTTCAATTGCACCCAAAAAAGGCTTTGATCTTTTCAATACCCGCTAGCTCATGTGGTAGTGAGATGGTATGCTAAGTCTAAGGTCAAGGGTTCCATCCTCATAGGTAGTGGTGAAGGTACCTTGTATACTGTAAAAAGTGATTAAGGCTCTGTGTGGTTGGTCACCAAGATGGATGCTGTAATGGGACCACTTGTCAAGTTGGTGATCAAGGGCTTGGTGCCCTTAACCAATCTTTGGTCTTGACAAACTAAGCATGAATGATAGATGTTTTTCATCATTTGTAAGGAGACATTGATATGCTGTTGTTCAAGAAAAAAAAATCTACAGATTATTGCACTTGTGCATTGAGTGATAGATGCTAAGTTAATTGTCATTTTATTGACTCCTCTACTCTAAGTTGAAGTTGAGCACAACACCCACATTCTATCACTGACACGAGTCTTCACTTGTGCATGAGAGTGCTTTAGCCTAGCCATTCTAGTAGCAAAGCAACATAAGTGTTCACAAAAGATATTTTTGGTAGTAGCATATACAAAATACTTTTACTCTAAAATTTAGATGGAGTTTAGATAAAAAAATCCATGTATTTGTTATTTTTAGAATTACAAATATTATAAAGTTTAAGGTTTTCAAAATTATGAAAAGTTTTAAAATTTTTTATAAAGTTCAAGATTTTCAAAAAATTTTTGGGTAAAATTTCAAAAGTTTTTAAGGATCTATTTTGCATTAAACCTTGGCACACAAGGGGTCTCAGCTTAAAACCCTTAGAAGGCTGCTCTTGTGTGTATGTATAAAACAAAGTTGAGAAACTTGGCTGCCTCTTTCACAGTGGCCACCGGAAGAAGGTGTCAACGGGTGGCTACTTTCTCCTCTTAGTCGTTCTTGTGAAGTTAGGGTTTCCTCTCTCTCAGGCGACACCCGCTTTGGCGGCTTCTGCCGACAAGCTTGCAAAGCAAGGTAGGCCTTCCTCCGTTTTCTTGTTTTCTTAAGCTTTCTTCTAGTGCCATGCTTGTGGTGCTTTGTGCAACCTGGTCATGTGTCATGCCTCTCACCGCTTTAGTCTGTATCAGATTGGAAGGATAAAAATTTTCATCGTATGCATGATCACACCCCTTCAATTTTCTGGCAGTTTTACTTCCTGTCGTGTGCAGCCATGGTGCTCTACAATTTTAAGCAGATTACCATAGTCCCTTCCTCGAAGGACTTCATCGACATCGTTCTCTCGCGTACTCAGCGGCAAACTCCGACGGTCGTGCACAAGGGCTATGCAATCTCCCGCCTTCGCCAGTTTTACATGCGCAAGGTGAAATACACACAGCAGAACTTCCATGAAAAGCTCTCTAAGATCATCGAGGACTTCCCCCGGTTGGATGACATCCATCCTTTCTATGGTGATCTCCTGAATGTGCTTTATGACAAAGATCACTACAAGCTTGCTCTAGGCCAGGTCAATACAGTTCGCAATCTCATCGGAAAAGTTTCAAAGGATTATGTCCGTCTTTTGAAGTATGGAGATTCTCTGTACCGGTGCAAGAAACTAAAGGTTGCTGCACTTGGGCGAATGTGCACAATAATGAAGAGAATTGGGCCTAGTTTGGCTTATCTTGAGCAGGTAAGACAGCACATGTCTAGGCTTCCATCTATAGATCCAAATACCAGGACAATATTGATTTGTGGTTACCCAAATGTGGGCAAGAGCTCATTCATTAACAAGATTACCAGAGCTGATGTGGATGTCCAGCCTTATGCGTTTACGACCAAGTCTCTGTTTGTTGGCCACACTGATTATAAGTATCTGAGGTGGCAAGTCATTGACACCCCAGGAATTCTTGATCATCCATTGGAAGATCGAAACACCATTGAAATGCTCAGCATAACTGCTCTTGCTCACTTACAGGCAGTAGTTTGTTTCTTTATTGATGTATCAGGCTCTTGTGGGTATAGCATTGAACAGCAGGCTGCCCTCTTCCATAGTATCAAGCCCCTTTTTGTTAGTAAGCCATTACTTGTTGTGTGCAACAAGGTGGATCTGCAACCCATGGAAACTCTTACTGAAGATGATATGAAGATAATTATGGAAGTAAAGGCAGAGGCTGCAAAATGTGCTGCAGGATTGGTGGTTGATGATCTGCCTAATGCTGATGACTGTTTGATAACTATGAGCACACTCACTGAAGAAGGCGTCATTGCTGTCAGGAATGCAGCATGTGAAAGGTTGTTGCAGCGGCGTGTTGAGATAAAGATGAAATCAAAAAAGCTCAACGACTGCTTGAACAGGATACATGTGGCAATGCCACGTCCAAGAGACACAAAAGAGAGGCCACCTTGCATTCCTCAAGCAGTTTTGGAAGCCAGGGCTAAGAGTTCCAAGGAAAGAAAATTAGAAAAGGATATAGAAAATGAGAATGGTGGGCCAGGGGTGTATTCTTCCAACCTACACAAATGGTATCTACTGTCTAGAGAGGAGTGGAAGGATGACGTAATTCCTGAGATTATAGATGGTCATAATATTGCAGATTTTATTGACCCTGATATACTGCAGAGGTTAGAACAATTAGAAAAGGAAGAGGGCCTTAGAGAGGCTGCAGAAAATGAAGAAGAGAGTGATATGAGTGAAGAAGAACTTACTCCAGAAGAACAAGAAGCACTCGATGCTATACGACAAAAGAAAAAGAAGTTACTGGAGGAACACAGGCAGAAGAAAATTATAGCTGGGAGCAAGCCTATTGTGCCCAGGAAATTTGATAAAGATCGTTTTTTTGACTCAACCAGAATGTCACGACATCTTTCAAGCATGGGTCTAGATCCGACTGCTGCTGTGGCAAGGGCTCGCAGCAAATCCTTATCAAGACAACGAAGGAAGAGGGACAGGTCTTTAGGGATGGAAATTGATGGTGATGGAGATATCATGGATATTGATCAACCCAAGAAGCGCCTGCGAACCCGCTCCAGGTCTGTCTCTCGACATGTTGAAGCATTGCCAGGTGAAGGGTTTAAGGATACAGCTCAGAAGAAGAAGGCTGTGAAGATAGGGAAGAAGGCTGTCAAACAAAGAAACAAAAATGCCAGGAAAGGAGAGGCTGACAGAGTGATCTATAATCTGAAGCCAAAACATCTTTTCTCTGGCAAGCGATCCACTGGCAAGACAGAGAGGCGGTGAAAAGCAGATAGATCATACTGCTATGCTTCACCTAAGTTTGTTACCTCAGTCTATGAGGTTGAGGTCTATATAATGTGGAGGGATCAAGTCCTATTTGAGTTTGGAGAACGAATGCTGTGTTTGTGCACCTATCTCAACTCATGGATTGAGCATCTTTACTGGGATAGGTGTAAATTTTGAAGTTTTGACAACGAGAAAAGCTTGTACAGACCACTGTAAGCTTCATATGAGCCCTTATTTTGAACAAGTACTTTGTTTGGTGATTGTCAAGAATGACTCAATTCTCATATCTACATGTGGTTCCTCTTGTTTGCCTGTTCTCATAGTAGTGGTGTGGGTCAGATTCTAGTTGATATCCTGTGGTGGTTGGTGTCAGAAAATATTTGTGAAATGGATTTTAAGTTGCTGTGGTCTGGATTTGATATAGTAAAGGTCTAGGTGTACAAAGAAGTCAGATTAATGAATTTGCTTCTGTTCACATTTTTTTTGTGCTGCTGGTGAGATGCATAATTTTATAAGCTTTGTCTGAACAATTTTCAGCTCCCATGGTTTGGACTCCATAGAGTACAAAATACATCTGATTGTTGCAGTGGGCGATTGGGCTTGATCTTTTATCTGCAATATGTTGACTTACTGATTGGCCATGATCAACCTGGGTAGCTATGTGTGGAGTGAATAACTGCTCTTGAACTGCATGGAGAGGACACACAATGCACACGTGCATGCCCAGAGGACCAAACTGATGTGGCACAGTTCCTAGATTGAATGCATCGAGACCAGGTGGTCTAGAGTTCAATTCCTATAGTGGTAGTGGTAGTGGTAGTTGATTATATGAGTGAGAGAGAGAGAGAGAGAGAATGAATTAATACCCTTTTAGGTGTGTAGGACAAACTATGAGGCACACATCAAGGTCTTAGTTACAACCCATTTTGGGGTGCCATTTGCACAAAAATAAATCCATCTCAATGTGCCATTGGTGCACTCAAAATACCAATTGCTAAATTGATAAAAGTTACTAAATACTTCATGACCCAAAAGCAAGTGGTTAGGTTTTTTTAATCCCCTTTGATAGCTTTGTCACCTTGATAGCTTGACACTTTTGCTCTCCTTTCTAGTTACATTTATCTTGGTGAATAGGAGATTGTTGGTGTAAGCTCATTTATGAATATACCCTTGAATTAGGTTGACACGTGCAGCTCAGTAAAGGAGTTTGAAGTTCTAGGGTAAAGGGGCCAATAACTCTAGATCTTCTCATCTTTTGTAGAGTGCTCTTCTAACTCCCCTACATCAAAATTGAGTAGTTTAGGCATATCAATAGGGGTGGGGGTGGGGCGGGGGTCATCATAGTGGGTGGTTCCAAAGCGATAGGAGAGGTTGACACAGGTGTATTGAGTTGTATAAGACGTGGCTTTCAGCTCATGCTGCTCATATCCCTTCTTCCTCAAGTGTTAAAGTAGGTTTTTCTTAGTCTTCCCCTCATTCATTAAGGCGGCATCCTTGATTTTTTGGCATCATTCTTCATGATGGCCCTTGTCTCTACTCACTTGGTTATGTAATTGATAGTTGCAGTAATCTAGTGTGCTTATGATGTCGTGACGCTGTGCATCTACCATTGCAAACCTAAGGGCGGAATTTTCTGCCAAGATTTTGGACTCTTTATGAGTTTATTTTTTGTTGTGTGTATCTTTTGTGTTCGCATTTGCATGACGCACGAGCACATGTAGTTAGGTTAGGCACAATTTCTTCAATGCATTTATAATTTTTTGTGCTGGAGCATTGCATGATTGTTTGCATTGCATGGATCCGAACAATAAGCGGTCCGTGGGTCTTGGCGGTTGAGCAAAAGCTCCCACATTTTGGTTTCGTTGCCGGGACCTACGGATTCAAGCCTTGAGCGCTTGTGCGCTTCGAATCGAGCATTAAAGTAGGGTTTTTCCCGAACCGGTGCTTGAGATAGATAGGTAGGAAGTGAGGGAGTTTGAAGAGGTATTCGATCTCCTTAGCAAGTAGGTTTTTGATTTGTTGTTGAATATTAGAGTAGGACCATCCATCCCCATCTCTGATTTTGATTTTTGTTGCATTAGGTTAAGATTAGGATAGGAAAAAAGAAGGAAAATAGTAGGGTTTTCTGTTGCTGTATAACAGACTGAAACAAGGAAATAGGGGCACAGATTCGGATTTCTGGCTGGAAGAGTATGAGGGACTAACCTCTGAGGTCACAACATGCTGGGATGAGGCAATAAGAGGCCCAGGGAACCAGGAAAGGCCACATTTGATATCCTGCCCTCTGAGAAGAGAGTGACTTGAGAGCCAGGGAGAGAGAGAGAGCTGCGGGGAGATCGTCGACGTGCTGATCGATTCGAGCGCCACACCGTTTTCAGGTACGCCAGGCGTTTTCCTCTATTGCTTTGCATCTAGTTTGACGGCACGACATGATTCGGTGAAGTAGACGTCAGCCTAGAGGCGTCGCGTGCAATTCGTGGGCCGTCGACCGCGCAGTCGGACCAGTTTGTCCGAGTCCCAGAATAGGATTGTCCTATCTCTGGAGTTGGATCGTCCGACTCCGAAAATCAGACCTCTTTGAAAACCGTCCGACTCCGAAAATCAGACCACCCTACCGATCCGATTTCCAGAATCAGACCAGTCCCAGAATCGGGCCAGTCCCAGAATCGGGCCAGTCCCAGAATCGGACTAGTCCCAGAATCGGACCACCTTTGCCTGTCGGATCGGACACTCGACCGTCCGATTTTGAAAATCGGACACTCGGACCACTCAGAATCGGACACCTGTCAAAATCGAACGTTCGATTCCAGATATCGGACGTGACCAAAATCAGACCACTGGACCGATCGGACCAACCCGAAATCGGATGTCCGATTCTGATAATCGGACTCTTGAAAATTGGACATTTGAGAATCGGACAGAAAACTGTCAAAATTGGAGAGGTATCTAGAACACAAATTTTGACGCATCTAAACCCCGAAATTGACCCCAAAGGCTACGTAAAGCTAAAGGCACATCACAGATCCATCACTGGGCTAAAACTTAGAGCAAGTAGTTTAAAATTTGGCTATAAACGGTCCTCCAAATTGCGCATGGTGTTTACCGTAATGGCCTTGCGGGCCGAGGGGGACTGCCCCTCGGACCCCAGCAGAGGGGGCTCTGTCCCCTCCGCACCTCCCCCAAGTAGGTTGGAGAGAAAACGCGTGCCATGACAGGTCCTCCAAATTAGACCCTAGTGTAGTAATGGCTCTACATGAGCATGGATCCTCACTTATAAAAGAGCAACCAAAAGCCCATACCCAAACAGAGAGAAATAGAGACCCTAGAACATCAATGGGCCAAACTAGCCATCAAGGGCAAAAAGGCCACACCATGAGAACACAAAGACATTGTGTTCAGATCGTGTCTAGTCAAAGCAAAATGCAACATCAGCAAGCTACAAATGCGAAGATGACTAGACATGACACTCTTGACGAGAGATGTACCTTGAGCAGCACTGCACAGACGACCCAAGACAGGTGGAGAATCCATATCTGGTCGTGTAGTTGGGGACTCAAGGGCATTTGTCAGAAGGCTTAAATTTACAAGCCAAGACCCAGAAGATGAAGACATAGTACCACTTGCTTATCTTAGCGTCAAACTCACCGCGAAAAGAGAGCATACTATCGATGCTTTGATTGATGAAGGAGCGGATTTTAATATCTTGACCTATGAGGCATGGACCCTACTAGGCCAACCAGAGCTCACACCGCTGATGCAACTCTTAGCCCTTACGGGGGACACCCACAAGCACTCATAGGGAAGTGCAAAATCCTTGCGAAAATTGAAACTGAAAGCGTGCCTATCCTATTTCATGTTCCTCCAAATAGTGCTAATTACGGGAAGGAAACCCTCCTAGGAAGACCCTTCAAAAGGGCAACCATGTGCGAGGCTGACTATGTAGCATAGAGGATACACATGACACTACCAGGTGTGAGAATAGTCACAACCTTTAGCAAGGGTGACCTCATCGAACCTCGAGGGAAAGGCAAGAAAGGTGCTGATATAACAGTCAAGCCTACTAACGAGAGCATGGACTTGTTGGAAGAGTTGATACAAGCACAGGTCGAACAACGAGAACCAGTGAGTGAGGCCATGCTTGAAATAAGAAGGTCAAGGGACAATGCCAAGGACGGGCTTTGGACTTACAAATATCGTAGAAGACCCCAAAAGAAGCCCAAGCCTTATAGAAGAAGACATCGATGGAGGGTCAGCACAACGCCGCGATGGATATCCAAAGCATTGCTACGTGCTCAAGGGTATTACGTAGGTAATCAATGGATTTGGTACCAAAACCCCTTGCTAAACCACCTCTATCAACTGAAGGCCAGATTGCGTCAAAAGCAACGAAGCACAGTAGGAAATCTAAGAGAAACTCCAAGTCTCGAGGCAAGAAACCAAACATGAGTGTTTGAAAGAAAGAGCCTCAGCCTAGCATGCTTAATAAGCAGATGTCATATGTAACCATTGAGCGTGCACAAAAGCCATTAGTGCCCAAAAAGCCTTTAATTTTGTGAGAAGATAACACGCATCATAAGCACAACATTGCTCATGGCAAGGCTGATTGCTCAACAAAGCAAATGGCACAATCGTCTAATAGCCTCGAGCAAATCATTCAGCCAGTGCCAAGTCCACCTAAGAGTCCTAGATCTCCTACACTCTCTTTTTCCAACCGGACATAGGAAGCACATCAGCGGTCGTCAAGGGCGGCTGCTCACTCCCAATCTCTATCTCCATCTAAGCTTTCAAATGTCCAAGAGGTGGGACATGGCACTAATCGTAGCTCTCGACCCAAGGATATGCCTGTGCAACCTAATGGGACTAGATCAACTCATGCTCAATCTACACAAATGAATGCTCAAAGGGCAATAAAAGATACGACCACTTTCGATCGCCCTAGGGACCTGACATCGCAATCCACCAAGAGTAGCTAGCCCACTGGACTAGCCACTACTACTTCCAATGAGGGATCACAGCAGTCACAGCCCTTGGTCGTGACAATGCCCCTTGCGGAACGTATCCTAGGTAGTTTACCTGTGGAGGAGGTGTCGCAACCAACTTCCTTGACAACTCCAGCACTTCCAAAGTGCCTAAAGCCTAGGCTGGAGGAGTTGAACACAAGGGAATTTGCTGAAGAGCTAGACTCTCTGAAAAGGGAGGCAGTTGTACCCTCACAACCTGGCAAGGCTATTCAGCAGGCCATGGCTATGTCCCATAAGGACACACTAGAGAAAGAGAATGGTGAGGCCCAACCAAGCACATCAACGGTTGACCTGGTCCAGGGTCCTGAGTCTTTGAGAGATACACCTTCACTGACCAAGAAAAAGATAAGAAAACAACGAAAATAACAGCAGTTGCAGGCGGTTGTGGACCCCAAGAATATTGAGACGAAGAGCGCTGGAGAGCTGAGGAATAAAGCATCGAGTCCATTCACCACTGAACCAATTGATGCCTCTCCTAATAACGGTGAAACCTCAGACGCATCCATGTGCTCTGAAAAATCAAAGCGGTCGTTACCATCAACGACTTCTTGCAACACTCAATCCACCGACAATAGAACTCGCATTGACCAATCAAGAGTGGACACAACGCTGTTACAATAGGATGACAAATCTATACCAGTCACATCTAAGGAGAACCATGACGCGATAACGAAGTCTCAGGAGAAACATGGAGACCCCGAGAGAATAAGAAATCCTAGCGTTGGCCAAACCTGCTCGTCTAGGCCTGAGTCCCCAGTTATGCTAAAGCCCAAGCAAACTCTTAGAACCTTGCATGAGATAGCAATCGAGCAAGCTCTCATTGAACATAGAAGTGTCACAGAATGCTTAACCGAATTGGATGCTAAGCTCAAAGTGTTCGCACGTGTCTATGTCCTGGCAGACATGTGCGCATTCCCTAAAGAGCAGCTTGAAGAATACTTGCCATTGCCCTTATCTTGGGAAGAGCAAGAACATCTTGACGAGCACTATAACAAGCTCCTGTATGAACGCATGCGACTCATCTCAGATGAGGAAGCCAACGAACTACGCTTAACTGTCACATTCAATGATGAGCTCTGCCAACCAAACCTCTTAGAGATAGAGCAACTAAAGCGACTATCAGAGGGTCGAAGTCACTATGCGTCTGTACATAGTAGGGTCTTCCAGAAGCTCACCCGCATCTGTGCTCAGCTTCACATTCTGCTCCAAAGGAACTGAAATAGGCTTACAGCCTGTCATCCCATATTTGGACAGCATGTCTAATCCATACTGCCTCTGCAAGAGCTGTATCCCACTTGGTGATCTAATCACCTCAATGCCCAAGAAATAACGCAGCTCTCCCAAATCCTTCATCTCAAACTTCTGCTTCAATAGAATTTTCACATGAAGGATATCTTCATCACTGTCACCTGTCATAATCAAATCATCAACATAAATGACAAGTAGCATAATACATTTCTCTGTTTTTCTCACATAAAGTGAGAAATCTGCCTTGGAAATCTGAAAGCCAATAGTGACAAGATACTGTCCTATCTTGTCAGACCATGCTCTAGGTGCTTGCTTCAAGCCATACACGGCTTTCTTCAACCTGCAAACAAACTCAGGATGAACAGCATGCACATAACCTGGTAGCTGCTCCATATAGACCTCTTCTTGCAAATCACCATGCAAGAAGGCATTCTTTACATCCATCTGATGTAAAGACCATCCCTTTGATGCAGCCATAGCAATGACTGCTCTTACGGTTGCCATCCTTGCAACCGGACTGAATGTTTCTTCATAGTCAATGCTATATGTTTGTGCATACCCCTTGACTACTAATCTTGCCTTGTATCTGTTCACAGAACCATCTGCATTGTGCTTCACCTTATAAACCCACTTACAGCCAATTGCATTTTTACCTTTAGGCAAAGGTACCAATTCCCATGTAGCATTTGCTTCCAAGGCATCCATTTCTTCATCCATGGCTTTCTCCCATTTTTCTTTTCCCATGGCTTGCTCAAAAGAAGTGGGTTCTGGTTCCTGTATCACCTTGACCATATATGCATAGTGAATGGCTGTAAATCCATCATATTTCAGTCTATCCACAGGATACCTAACTCTGGTAGACCTGCGCAAAGTGGGTTCACTCCCAGGTGCTCTCAAAACATCCCTGGTCTTTCTTACTCTAGGTGTAACAATAGAAGGAATACCCAACTCATCATCAATGCTCTGTTCTGAGCCACTGGATTCACCATCCACATAAGAGTGACCTGCATTCACATCAAACATGGGCTGATCAACCTTCTCTTTTCCTTTTCGTGATACCTGCATACCACTATCTGCATTACTTTGAGAAGATTCTCCTGATCTCAATCTGCCTGTCCATGGCGAAGAATGTGAACCACTGCTAGAGGACGCTCCAGGTCCACTAATATTTTGTGACTGCTGCTGTGAATTCTGTGCAGCATTACCATTTTGTGCATCTACATCATCAATCACATTTACTGGTTTATACCAGCTACTCATCTCATCAAAAACATCTCTGCTCACTGTAAACTTACGAGTAGAAGGGTTATAGCATCTATACCCTTTTTGCTGCAGAGAATAACCAATAAAGATGCACTTCTCAGCTTTTGGATCCAACTTGGATCTCAACTCATCTGGCACATGTACATAGGCAATGCAACCAAAAATTTTCAAATGAGAAATATCTGGTTTCCTACCAGTATACCTCTCCTCTGGAGTCATTCCATGTATTGCTGCAGTGGGAGTCCTGTTCATTATGTAGACTGCTGTAGCAACTGCTTCAGCCCAATAAAAATCTGGCAGGTCTTTTTCATTAAGCATGGCACGAGATACCTCTCCAATATGCCTGTTTTTTCTTTCTGCAATTCCATTTTGCTGTGGGGTATGACTGCATGAATATTGCTGCTTTATGCCATGCTCCTGCAGGAACCTTGCAAACTCATTTGAGAGGTACTCTCCCCCTCCATCTGACCTTAGGCATTTTACTTGCAAGCTTGTTTCTTTTTCAACCATAGCTTTAAGAGTTTTGAAATGCCCAAAAACTTCACTTTTCTTTTTCATAAAATATACCCAAACTTTTCTGCTATAGTCATCAATAAAACTGACAAAATAATGACAGCCTCCAAGAGATGCAGCTTTAGTAGTCCACACATCAGAGTGGATTAATTCCAATGGCTTCTTACTCTCTTGAACATGTCTAGGAAATGGTTTCCTTGCCTGTTTTCCAAACTGACAGGCTTCACATACCTTATGCATTTCTGCAACCTTGAATTTAGGCAATCCTGCAACAATATTTTGGGCCTGCATTGATTTAAGTCGCTGTACATTAACATGACCAATGCGTTTATGCCATATATCAATATCTGCAACTACACCAGTCCCATGTGCAAACATTGCTGTACTCAATTCAGACATGTCTGCATCCAACGTAAACATTCTGCCCTTCTTCTTTCCTTTTGCTATCAAGCGACCTTTATTTTTCATATCCTCAACAAAGCATCCATGATGATTAAATCTGACCTGCAAGCCCTGTTCAACCATTTGACCAACAGAAACCAGATTCTTGGTGATATTGGGGACATGAAATACATCGGACAGACATTTCTTTTTCCCATCCTGCATAGACAAAGAAATTTTTCCAATCTGCACAATCGGATGTGCAGTATCATCACTAGTCTCCACAAATCCTGGTTTTTCCATTTTCCTTGCATCCTCCATCCATTCTGCATGACCTGTCATGTGGTTTGATGCATCTAAGTCAACATACCACACATCGTTGCTTTCTTCTGCATTTGTCACAGAATTGTTCATGTGCTGCACCATAAACAAATGCTCATTTCTGTCATCACCCTGTCTACTAGAAGATGCATAATTTCCTTGTTGCAGTTTTCCATTCATGATGTCATTCTGCTTTTTATAGCAGTCTTTAGCCATATGACCCATTTTACCACAATAGTAGCATTCAACATTACTGTTTGCATTTTGGCCTCTTTGCCATCCACCACGACCTCTTTGGCTCCCCCTGCCTCTAGAGTTACCACGTCCTCCTCCATAGGACTGGTTTTCTTGAGTTTGCTGCATATTCTGATTTCTACCACGGCCTCCAAATCGGCGAATGGATTTATCTTGTATCAAGGCCTAATCCTTGGTTCGCATTTTGCAGGTCTCCCTACGAGGAATACATGGAGCATCTAGGGCAGCTGGCTTGCAAAGACGCTCTCTGCTATTGAAGGAAACATGCAGCACAAGCTCCTCCGCCGGTGCGCTACATGCCTACCCTTAAAAGGTATGCAAAGAAATGAGGTCCCAAGCGACACCGCCCCGAACGTAGATCGAAGAATCCCCAGGCCAGGGGAGTAGAAGCTCAAAGAAGCACACAAGGTGTGGCAACACCGGTTGTGCAAACCCCCAACAGACGCTCGGGCACCAGGTGCTCAAAGGCAGAAAGGGCAGCTCGAGACAAGGAAGAATTCGATGCATTGTTCAAAAGCATTTTGGAAACGGTTGCGGCCAGAGACTACACCATTCAGGTCCCGGCCGATATCTTCCCTGCCCAACCTCACAAGAGCCCCTCACCAATAGAGCCTCAGTCGCCTGACCATCCAGAATCACCCCGCCTCGTGCAAATCGAGTAGCCCCTATGATATACAAGCAACTTAACAAGCCATCCTGCCATAACTTTTTGTCTTTTGATGGTTAAAGGGGCAGGCTCCCCACTTGTACACACTTCCCTTACCTATCGCTAATATATGTCACGTCTTTAACAAGTACTGGAATAGGCATCGCAATCAGCATCATAGGATTTTAAAAAGTTATATCTTGACATGATTGCATTTGTTCGTTGTACTTGATGCATGCGACTTGCATATACTCTCATGAAGTGACAAGTGGATGTAGGATGACACATGTCTTCGTGCAAACGTGTTCAATGCCCAAGTCACTGCAAGACCACCAACCTCACAAAGAACTGCGACAAAGCCACGTTGCCGAATGCGAAAAATCACCCTTGCGAGTGCCCACATTGCACAAACCAAAGCATAGTCATGGGCTGTGCTCTCTTCTTGGGTCAAACTCTACAGTGGACTCACGACGGTTGTTACCTCAATCGTACTAACATCGCGTGTCGCAAAGAGGTTTGCAGTATCTTAAGTGTATCTCCCTATCTCAACAACTGCTTCTCTAACAACGAGGCTAGGGCACAATCATCACTGTA
Source organism: Lygodium microphyllum (assembly GCF_053477565.2). NCBI lineage: Eukaryota > Viridiplantae > Streptophyta > Polypodiopsida > Schizaeales > Lygodiaceae > Lygodium > Lygodium microphyllum. The sequence continues at coordinate 109,400,482 of NC_141153.1, forward strand.
ATATCCATTTCCTGAGCCTTCGAAGCTTGACATTTCCCAACCCATTGAAAGGCTGATAGTCTCAACATATTGCAATGGTTGTACTCAGGCAAGTCAAAAAAAAGGAGAAAAAGAAAGAAAGAAAGAAAGAAAGAAAAAAGGCATAAGAAAAAGAAACAAAAAAGAAAATAGAAAAAGAAAAAAGAAAAGAAAAGAACAAAATGATAAGAAGTACCCACGATCACAGCACATCACCTAGGGGTCCTCAAATTAGGTGCGTCCAGTGACCTTGGTTGGTTGGCTCCGTCCCTAGTTCTCTAGCCCCCTAGCATTACCCACAATAGTTCAGGCCACATCAAGGGCAAGACATACCTAGGGAGCTTGTCTCGCCTATGGTTAGACCTATCACCCTGACCCATTCACACGATTCCCTCTTGCACTCTGCCTTAATACCATTGCAATTAATTGTGGTAAGCACTGCACGAATGGCCATGAAAAGTATAATGTCCTCATCGCACAGGTCCAATAGCTACCAGCTACCGATAATGCAGTGTCCCTGTGTTCAATTATGTTACGTCGTACAGTCACAATGCAAAGGATATCGCATACACCTTCACGTGTACTTCTCAACATGGACAACTTTGCTTCATCCACACATCATTATGAGAAACCAATCCGCTGTCTTCTAACTACGTAATATCTAAGTATATACGAGCACTCACATGATATCTGCACCAAAATATATACACAGTTTGGGTCCTCAAGTGCAGGACAATACTCTCAACTTTCTTAGAGTTCGACCTGTCTCCCAAACTAATTAAACTATGTCTTGTGCACGATAGAGAAGACTAGCACTACCCCTAGGGAGAGACCACTTAGGAGAGGTTTTCAATTGCAGGTATTGAAGACTCCAACGAAAGTATCGTTCGCTCTTCATCGACACTCAGCTTTGAATTCCTATCCTTTATCATCTTGCAAGCCCACCAAGAATCGTCATGTGCAGAATCCCCAACAAACTGCCACTTGTACTCCATCAGTGCAATCCCCACAAGAACAGCCCTATCCCCAACTCCAATAGCCCTACCACCAGCCACCTAGGCTCCCAATGACCTTCCTCCCCACCACTAGCAACACTCCTCCATGGCAACCACATACGTCCTTGCCACCCACGTCTTCGGTGCACGCTAAAGCCTGCTACCTACGACAAGGAGTGCCATGGGACTGGCACTCATCTAGGAGGGGGGTAATGCTAACCCTTAGACGAACAAGGTGGAAAATCTAGAAAAGCTAAAGCAGAAGACAAAGGCCAAGGCAAAGTGAAACGGAAGACAAAGACACACAAGGAGAAGAGTTCTAAATAAGAGAGAAAGGCGCACAAGGAAAAGCGCAAGTCACTACTTTTGTAAAAGAGCGCAAGCGCATCATGATTTAATTTAAGGAGTGCCGGGCTCTCACCCGTGCGATTTGTAAATGTAGATGGGCGGTGGAAAGAGAAAGTTAGGAAGATAAAAGGACAATGGGAAAAAGGGCCTAGGCTACGGCCGGCCATGTAAAAAAGGGGATAAGGGGATGACCGTCTAAAAGGGATTTAGGGTTTTGTATATAAACTTGAAAAGTGAATGAGAAGCTCATTCTTGTGTGTGGCCCAAAGTGGCTCTCCTCTTCTTCTTCTTCTTGTTCTTGCTTGCTTGAGCTTGTGCTTGAGAGAGGGAGTGTGAGAGTGTGAGGGAGTGAGTGTGTGAGGGTGAGGGACCGGGGAGGAGAAGCTCTTCATCTTTTCCTCTCTTCTTCTCTTCTCTTGTCTTGCTCGTGCCAATGGAGCTTGGAGCGTGGAGCTTGAGGATGGAGCTTGCTTGAAGCTTGCACTTGGATTGTGGAGCTACCGGAGGGCGCGAGAGAGGAGATAACTCGATCGGCATGGAGGTAAGCTCACTACACCTGTAGATATGGATGGTGCGTCGGCTATGTGAGAGGTAGCCATTAGTGCTCGACTTGGAACGCTTGAACAATAAGCGGTCCGTGGGTCTTGGCGGTTGAGCGAAAGCTCCCACAGCCTTCCTTCAAATAGTCCTTCCTTGCCCTTCGGAGTCGGCCGCCTTGTGTGTACCATAACTTCAAGGACCTCGGACTCTCCCTTTGCTTTGAAGATTCGATCCTGCAGGCGCTGCACTTCTACAATGGTACCCATGACTATTCCTCTTACAAGGGAGAATTGCCCTGCGGATTGAGTGTAAAATGGAGTAAACGTCTTTGTTGGCCTAAAGATATGTTAACTTGTACTAGAGTCCAAATTGGCCCATGGGATGTATCAATATACAACAGATCCATTCGATGTAAAAAAAAACTTGGACTTCTAGCTCTTGGTTACCACCAAATATTGAAGACATCCTTACTATCTACCTACCAAACCCACAAGTAATACCTTCCCTCTATTATGCCTCGAGGTTTGTAAACTCTATCTTGAAAAAGCCCTTTCACTTAGCCGTTTACATGCAATACTGAAAGACTCAGTTCTTGTGCTCCTCTAAAACTTTGTTCGATTCTATTTTATTTCTTGTGAGTTGCAATCAAGAAATCTTTGGATCTATGTATTATGTCGACATATGAATTTGTTTGAATGAGATTCCTAACCATTCTTCCACTCCATATTTTTATCTTGATTTGAGTAAATCTTAATCTATTATTCCCATCTCGTTCAAGTGTCCCTGTGACGAGTGACTTCACGAACCACCATGTGAATTCCGTGCGACATCTGGTGAACCCAACGTGAAAGCGTCACTTCTGATTGGCGAGATGGGAGATTCTTCAAATACTCCACCCACTTCATCATCAAGTGCTTCATCCTTTTCGATTGACGAGATGAAGAATCTATTGCAGACTTTATCCTCGGCTATTATAATGCAGAACCAACAAATGCAGTTACATCAACAACAATTGGATCAACAACGGATGCTACATCAAGAACAAGAGCATACACATGGAGCAACCAAAGCAATCGAAGCTGTGGTAAGTGAACGTAAATTATTTCATGGTCGGAATGCCTCAGCTTATCTTAAAACTTTTGAAAGCTAGATGTGCTTTTTTGGTGTTCCTACCAATTGGAGCAATTACTTATGGATTGTCACGCCTGCTTTGCAGGTTAGAGTGACTGATTTATTTGTGCAAGATTCAAACTGGAATGTCTTCAAGAAGGCGCTTAAAGATGAATATTTCTTGGAAGATTATGGCATTGCTACTCGGAAGACATTCAGGGAGTGGGTCTATTAGCCCAATAAAGGACTTGTTGCTTTCGAGTTATTGCGCGAGTTTGAAGAACGCTACAATCAGTTGCATACACTTGAACAAAGAGCCCTAAACTCGGAGAAAGTGGAGTTATTTTTGCAGGTGGCTGATCCTGCACTTCAAGACGAGTTGGGAGAGCTTCTTGAAGACCAAACACAGCCTATGGGACCGAAGATGGATTGGTAAGGTTCTGTTGAAGTGGTCTCCACATTAACGAAGAGGCAAAGATGGAAGGCACGCCTTGATGCCAGGAGGCATATTCCACGGTGGATTCCGTGAGGTTTTACGGTGGATTCCGTAAACTTAGATGACCGGGGCTCATATGCAAAGAGGATTCTTTGTGCGAGAAGTTGATGGGGACGCCTGTCCTTTTCGGGCGTTTCATTAATTTAGTGTGTACATGGGTGATTCCATAGCGGGTGATTCCGCAAAATGCATATTAAATTAATAAACGTTTATGAGTTTAGAGTGCGCACTCGTAATAAATTAAGGTTAGGATTTATTTCTAACCAGTTGATTTATTTATGTAGCTGAAGACTGCTAGGTATTCACTTTTGTCGGTTTAATTGTGTTATTTTACTAACGATTGTGAATGCTTCAGTTGATGTGTAGAGATAGCAGCAGTGGCGGAGGAAAGCATTGGAGTCTAGCGGGTTTTCGACTCTTGGACTAGATTTTGATAGGCGCCACGCCTATATTTTGTTATGTCTTTTGAGACATCGATTATTTATTATTATTTTGTATGCGCTTATGCGCCTGGATATGTTATTTCTATTTGGACATTGAGATTGGGCGTGCCAGACACTATGGGCACCGTCCATTAGCTTTATTTTCTTATTTTTGGTAGAAAGCAAACTCAAAAGCTAAAAGCTTATCATATTTTTGTAATTGGGCTATTATTGAGCATGAAGATTGGAAATATACATTAAATACATGCTTTGTGAAGCGCTCACACAAGGCGTGGGGGAGATTGAACCTAATTTGTCTCTTGCCTCTTGTCGTGCTTGCTTTTACATGGGTTTTTGTGCTAAAAAGTAGAGTACTTTGTTCTTGGGGACCTTCCGGGATTCACCACGTGAGCTATCTGCGTCCGATCTGCGCACCAGTGGTATCAGAGCGAAGCAGAGATCAAGAGTTTCCAATCGCTACCAATCTCGGGCGAAGGCGGAGCTCCAGGAACAAACGGCCTCTACAGTCAATCTCGTCGCGAACCGTCGATACAGGCAGACTTCTGGCGATCAAGAACCCCTGTTTTCACTGTCAGATCGCGAAGGACCAGGCTCTGCAGGCGGAGGACCACGCATCCAACTCCTTCATCAAGTCGTGGAGTTACAGAGATAAGCTTCATTGTTTTTCTCAAAATTTCTTTCAATAAGCTTAGAGAAAGCTTAAGAAGCTTATTAAGCTTTAAAATCTTCAAATCGATTTGCAAGAGGATCCCCCCGAAAAATCCGCGCAGGCAAAAACGGCCCCCCCACGAAAATCGACGTCGTTGCTGCCCATTACTTCTTCCTTCCATAACTTAAGCTTATTAAGCTTAAGTCACACAATACTTTGCAAGTTACACAGGGCAGAGAAGTCGATATACTCCGGGTCTCGCACTACTGAAGTCAAGTTCCGCAAGTCGACTCTAATCAAGTTCTGCAAGTTCTGCAAGTCGGCCTAAGTCCAGCAAGTCCACAACTCTGCAAGTCTGCTAAGTCTGCAACTCTGCAAGTCAGACTAAATCAGAACTGACTAGTGCTTAAAACTCATAGAAGACTTGTTCGTATGCAAAAACTCTGAACTGGAAAGTTGTTCGCAGCAAGCTGTTCTACCTATCTACAAGTTCGTTGAAGTACTTTCAGCAAACGGAGACAGAAATATTGCAGAATTTCTGAAAATTGAAGAAGAAAATATCCAAAAAACACATAGCCTTGTAACCCCAAATTTGAGCTACGCTCATCCCGCTAACTGATTTTGAGTGAGAAAGGTTTGTTGAGTTTTACAGGATGACTACCCCACATATGGATGATCCTATGGCTGAAGACGATCTACCCGAGCCTACCATGGAACAAAAGCTGGATCTTATCATGCTACAATTGGAAGAAGAGCGAAGAGCTAAGCAAGTCTTGCAAGCGCAATTGACAAAGCTACACGGAGCGTCCACTGACAAAGAAGAACCTCAAGCTGAAGATTTGATTCGCCGTACCATCGACGCCACTCTTGAAGCACAAACCATTCGCAAGGAATCCAAGATAAGTAAACGAAGTTTCAAGTTTCGCACTTTCAATGGCATAAGAGAAGGAAAGACTGTTTTATCATTCATTAGCCAGTTTGATGACTATTTCCATGAGGAAACTTATCCCGAGAAAGATAAAATCAAGTGTGTTACTAATCATCTGATAGACAGAGCATCACTTTGGTGGACTGTAGTCCGTAAGAGTATAGAATGTCCTGCTACATGGGAAGATTTCAAGAAGTTCATGCAAAATTTCCTTTCACCGCAATTTCATGAGAAGGCTATCAAGCAATGAGATTTACTTCAACAGCGCGATCGTGAGCCTATTCCACAGTATACAGAGCGTTTTTGGAATGCATTCCTACAGCTACGCATGCTTGAAGACGTACCAGAGACGACACATAAGCGGAAGTATATGTCTGGACTTCTTGGACATTACTACGCTGAAGTGAACATGTTCAAGCCTGCTACCCTTGAAGACGCCATCTCCTTAGCCCACGACACTGAAGATAAGTTACGCGGAAGAGATCGACGACCACAGCCATTCCAAGCAAACGGTAATTATGGATCTAAACTATTCAATTCCAATTTCAGAAGGTTTAATCCAGGTCGTTTTTCATCACCATCTTTCCGCAAGAATTGGCCTAAACCACCTGCATTACCATCCACTGTCAATCCAAATCCTAAGCCTATTCCACAAGTAAATCCAAATATACCCAGACTCCCAGCCATTGCAAATAATGTGACCAAAGCCAAGCCCATCGTATGCTACAAGTGTCACCAGCCAGGGCATCTCGCAGCAAACTGTCATTCAAAGAAGCCATCAGCACATATCAACTACCTTGGAGCTATGGACGAAGACGAGCATGAGGATATGCCGGATTTCACTGAAGATGAAGATGATCCTATTACTACTTCCGACACTTTACCAGGTATGCCTACTTCACATTCATTGTTGACTATGAAATGTATGGTGCATGGAAAAGAAAGAACTATATTGCATGATGACGGTAGTACCCATGACTTTATTTCAGCAAAATTGGTAAAGGAATTGAAATTGCATACTGTACCTACGCACTATCGCATAAAAGCTGCATTTTTAGGCACTAGGTACAATGGCACACAAGAAGTTCAAGATTTAGAAATTCAAATTGGTCCATACATTGAAAGAAGAAATTTCTTAGTTGTCCCATTACAGTCTAGCGACATTATTCTAGGAATGCCATGGAGACATCAACATAATCCCAATATAGATTATTCCACACACACAATGAATATAAATTTTCAAGGAAAATCTATTACATTATTTGGTATGCATGCATCTCATATGTTTCCACTGCTTTCGCATACTCAAGCAAAACGTGCACTACGCAAGAACACTAAATCATATCTCATTTGGGTGAATGAATTGCATGCAAAGGAAAATCATATGCACCCTAGGCATAAGGAATTTCTTGCATATTTCAAGGACTGTTTTGCAGAAGACCTACCACCAGGTTTATCACCATCACGTCCAGAAAACCATAAAATTGACCTAATACCTGGCACACAACCACCTTGCGAAGCCCCATATAGGCACAACCAAATAGAGCAAAAAGAAATCCAGACTCAAGTTGAAGAATTACTCAATAGAGGTTTAATTCGACCTAGCAGTTCCCCATTCGGTGCACCTGTGCTCTTAGTCAAGAAAAAGAATAATACTTATCGTATGTGTATTGACTACCGAGCATTAAACAAGATCACTGTAAAGAATAGGTATCCTATACCTAGAGTTGATGACCTTATGGAAAAAGTGCAAGGATCTTCTATATTTAGTAAAATTGACCTTAAGTCTGGATATCATCAGGTGAGGCTAGATAGATCCGACATATTTAAGACTGCATTCAGGACACAGTTTGGCCATTACGAATTCTTAGTCATGCCATTCGGATTAACTAATGCACCTGCCACTTTCAATAGAATGATGAACCGTATTTTTCTAAAATATCAATATTGTGTGATTGTTTTCTTTGATGATATTTTAGTGTTCAGTCAAAGTGAAAAAGAGCATTATGAGCATTTATCATTAGTTTTTCAATTACTGAAAGAAAATCAATTGTTTGCAAATCCTGACAAGAGTGAATTCTTTAAGACAGAAATAGAATATCTAGGTCATATTGTATCAAAAGAAGAAATAAAAGTTGATCCTAAGAAAATTGATGCAATATTGCATTGGCCTGTTCCTAAAAATGTACATGAATTACGCTCATTCCTTGGTCTTACTAGTTTCTATAGGAAGTTTGTACGTAATTTCTCCTTACTTGCTTTACCATTGACCAAACTTCTTAAGAAAGGCATTGTTTATCAATGGACTGAAAACCAGCAGAAATCCTTTGACTTACTCAAACGTGCATTAACCAATGCCCCTGTTCTACAATTGCCTGACTTTAACAGACCATTTTTTTTAGTTGTGACTGATGCTAGCGGATCAGGAATAGGAGCCGTGCTAATGCAAGACAACCATCCAATAGCATATTCTAGTTCTAAGCTGAAACCCTCTGAGCTCAAATATTCCACTTATGACAAGGAACTCTTAGCAGTTGTACAAGCATTAAAACAATGGAAGCATTATTTAATGGGTTCAGAATTCATGATAAAGACCGACCAGCAAAGCATTAGACATCTACTTAGCCAACCCCAAATTTCTGACCGTCATATCAAATGGGCTTCATTCATTCAAAGTTTCCATCCTATCATTCAATACCAACCTGGAAAAGAAAATGTAGTTGCTGATGCATTGAGTAGAAGACCTGCAATTCATAACATTTCTATCATATCTTTTGATTCTTTGATTGCTATGAAAGACACATATCACTAGGATATTACTTTTCATTCTGATTGGCAAAAATTAGTTCAAAATAATTTCATTCCTGTTGATTCATTGTCATATAATGATGGATTCATGTTCTTTGAAAAGAGACTGTGTGTTACTATTCCATTCCGATCTTTTGTTTTGAATGAAATTCATTGTCCCCCATATCAAGGTCATAGAGGTATCATTTCTACATTACGCATGTTAACTGAAGATTTTTATTGGCCGCATATGGATGCAGATGTATCTAATTTTGTCTCTGAATGTTTGATTTGTCAAAGAATAAAAAGACATCATGGTAAACAGTATGGGTTATTAATGCCTTTATCTATTCCATCTAAACCTTGGGAACATATATCTATGGATTTCATTACTGGCTTACCAAATACTAAATCTAACCATGACATGATTTGGACAATTGTAGATAGATTTAGTAAGCAAGCATATTTCATTGCATGTAAGAAAACTTTAACAGCATCACAAGCAGCACAATTATTTTTGAAAACTGTTTTTACTAACCATGGATTGCCGAAAGTGATTATTTCAGATAGAGATTTTAGATTTTGTAATAATTTTTGGATTACACTGTTTGCAAATCTAGGCACAAAGATTGATTTCTCATCTGCATTTCATCCAGAAACAAATGGACAAACAGAAGCCACAAATAGCACCATTCTAGATCTTTTACGTGCATACACTATCTCTAAACCTCAGACATGGGACACTCATTTACATTTATTACAGTTTGCATATAACAATACACCGCACACATCTACAAAGAAAGCACATTTTGAAGTTATGGATATAGATTATCTACACCTGTTGCATCTTTGTCTAATAGAATACAAAGTGCCGATGATATTGCTGTTATGCATAATACTATTTTTGATGAGGTAAAGGATATGATTGCTAAAGCCCAACAATCATATACCAAACAAGCCAACAAGAAAAGACAAGCCATGAATTTCAAAGTTGATGATTATGTTTGGCTTAGAATAGAAAAGCGTAGACTGCAAAGTGTAGATAGACATCCAGTTGTCAAATTAGCCCCTAGATTCTACGGACCATTTAGAATCATTCATAAGATTAATGACAATGCATTCAAATTAGAACTGCCATCTCATTGGAAAATTCATAATACATTTCATATTAGTTTATTGAGACCATTTAGAGGCCAATTACCTATCCACCCTGTCTATGAAAATCCACCTTTACTAGAAGAAGAGACTGAAATACTTGAACCAGAAGCCATTATAGACACTGACTATATGACCACTAGAACTGGCCGAAGGTATTCTAGATATCTAGTCAAATTTAAGAACCATCCTGTAGAGGAAGCACAATGGATGCACGCTAGAGACCTAAATGCTTTCTCCACTCTGTTAGCTCCACATTGAGCTAATAGCAATTGAGGTCAATTGCTATCCCACCCCGGGGGTATGATGCCAGGAGGCATATTCCACGGTGGATTCCGTGAGGTTTTACGGTGGATTCCGTAAACTTAGATGACCGGGGCTCATATGCAAAGAGGATTCTTTGTGCGAGAAGTTGATGGGGACGCCTGTCCTTTTCGGGCGTTTCATTAATTTAGTGTGTACATGGGTGATTCCATAGCGGGTGATTCCGCAAAATGCATATTAAATTAATAAACGTTTATGAGTTTAGAGTGCGCACTCGTAATAAATTAAGGTTAGGATTTATTTCTAACCAGTTGATTTATTTATGTAGCTGAAGACTGCTAGGTATTCACTTTTGTCGGTTTAATTGTGTTATTTTACTAACGATTGTGAATGCTTCAGTTGATGTGTAGAGATAGCAGCAGTGGCGGAGGAAAGCATTGGAGTCTAGCGGGTTTTCGACTCTTGGACTAGATTTTGATAGGCGCCACGCCTATATTTTGTTATGTCTTTTGAGACATCGATTATTTATTATTATTTTGTATGCACTTATGCGCCTGGATATGTTATTTCTATTTGGACATTGAGATTGGGCGTGCCAGACACTATGGGCACCGTCCATTAGCTTTATTTTCCTATTTTTGGTAGAAAGCAAACTCAAAAGCTAAAAGCTTATCATATTTTTGTAATTGGGCTATTATTGAGCATGAAGATTGGAAATATACATTAAATACATGCTTTGTGAAGCGCTCACACAAGGCATGGGGGAGATTGAACCCAATTTGTCTCTTGCCTCTTGTCGTGCTTGCTTTTACATGGGTTTTTGTGCTAAAAAGTAGAGTACTTTGTTCTTGGGGACCTTCCGGGATTCACCACGTGAGCTATCTGCGTCCGATCTGCGCACCAGGCCTACAAAATGGTATGCAAACTCCCCTAACGATGTCTACTCCTACCTCCACTTCTCCTACTTCTCCTATTGCTCCTTCCACTTCTTCTACCTCCCACCCCATGTCTATGCCTACTTCTATGCCTATGCCTATGCCTATACCTATTCCTGTGGCAGTTGTCAGGCCATCTGCCAAACCAACTGTTGAAGACATGGTGGAAGAAATTTCAAAGAACCCGAAGGATCTTCAGATAAAGATGGCCAGAAGAGATCAACATCTACTTAACCCAACTCCAACTTTTGTTCCCTCTTCTTCCACTCCTATGAATTCTTCTAGAAATGATTGTGTTCGCCGATGCATATGGTGCGACAGTCCAGACCATGAGCGCAAAGACTGTCAAGACTTCGAAGAGGCGAAAAGATTGAAGTTGGTGGCATGGAAGGATAGGATGATATGCTTCGAAGACTTAGAGCAACCACTCAAAACAAATTTCATCAAAGGATGTGTGAAGAAATTATTGGAAGAAACTCTTTTACGTTCCTCTTATGTAAAGCAGGAGGCAGCAAGAGAAGATGCAGCCTATGGTCTTCAATTGGAGTAGTTACCGAAAGATAAGTCTCCTTTATGGTATCCTTTATGGTCTTATGCACTGCATGTAGAAAAGAAAGGTAAAGCTTCTTCATTTGAACTTTTATTCATAGGAGATGCAATTAGAAAAGGAACCGGATGGAATGATCACGTAGATGTCTTCTCTATCTATGCTTATATTGCAAAATCTCAAGGATTTGAAGCACTTGTTGAAGAAAAGCGCAAAAGAGATAATGATCAACTAGAAGGATCATAGAAAGTAACTAGGAGTGAGCCAGTTCTTTAGCCCTCTTCTTTAGGACCAGAGCAGAGCATGGTTGATGAGCAAAAGCCAAAGATGCAAGAAGAAAAAAAGACCCCAAAGTTAAAGGGTTCGAAGTCGAAGAAGCAACCTAGATTCAAGTTGCTATTGACATCGAGTCTTCCATAGATTTGAAAAAGGTACTTGAAGATTGAATTCTTAATTGCAAGATTGAATTTACACTTGGAGAAGTTTTGGGGATTTCCAAGAGAGAGTTCCATGATGTTATTATAGACATCATAAAAAGAAAGCGCCAAATTATTGAAGAACCATCGCAAGATATGATCCATCGAGAGGTTTTAGCTGTTGCAGAGGATATTCTCTATGGATTACAAATTGAGGAGGTTGATTTTGAAGAAGAGATCAACGAGGGATCTACAGAAGGATCTCTATGTATGCAGTCTAAGAAGTCTCTTCATCCTTTACTTTTGCATGTGCAGTATGATGAGAGCGAAAATGCGACTAGATTGGTGCCTCGAAGCGATTTTTCTCGAAGTCACTGGGCTTTTGCGACTACGGAAACTGTCGTCAAGCTTGGAGAGACTGAAACTCCTTGCGTTGCACTTTTGGATCATGGTTCCGAGATTAATGTAATTGTGCAAGGATTATATGACACTGGTAGATGGCCAATTGATGTTGATCATGGTTGGCGCATGCGTGCGGTCAACAACACTGCAGGGGATTTATATGCTGCTTGCCCAAACCTGAAGATTTCCATTGGAGATGTGGGTGATTCCTATCACTTCTTTGTACAAACTCTTGTTCTTATCCTATTATTTTTGGGCAGCCATTTATTGCTGAGTCTCGGATGGAGACTAAAGTTCTGGATGATGGATCTGCTTATGCATGGATCCGAAGCAAGGATGGGAAGAGAGTTGTTCAGTTCATGATTGTTTGTATTAATCATCAGCGGAATAAAGATTCTTTGAGGGATTCCCCTCTTTCAGTAAGAGTCGGATTTTTGCTAGGTACCACTGTCTTGTGAGACGATGAGCTTCCCCTCTTGGTAGTGGTAGTTTTTCCTCATGTGTTTATGGTGTATCCACTGAAAGTACTTTGTGTTTTTAGCATATTTCTGATATGCCTAGAGCTGCCAGGCACTATGTAAAAAGAAAAGAAAAAGATTCAATGATTGCAGGTGTTGAATTTGACCTTATTAGGGATGAAGTCTATTTTTGGTGCTAGAGAAGTTTTGATTGTTGGTCATATGTGTGAATATTATGGCAAAAAGCCTTCTCCTACAAAGGTTGATGCCATAGAGAAGATTGCGGAGACTTGCTCTTCTACTTCGGAGGTTCGCAAGTTTCTTGGAGCTTGTTTATTTTATCTTATTTGGATTCCTCACTTTGCTCATGTTGCAGACGATCTTTATCAACTCTTGAGAAAAGGGCAATGTTTTTCTTGGGAGATAAAGCATACTAAATCCATGCAGAAATTGAAGAATTTATTGAGAGCTGTTTCGACTCTTCGAAAGGCAGATTATGAGTGTGGAAGACCTATTGTGCTTACTGTTGATACTAGTCCTATTGACATTGGATGGGCTGTTGGCCAAGATGATGCAGATGGGAAGAGGTATGCTATTCGGTTTGGGGTGAAAGTCCTAAACGAGCGACAAGGAAGGTATCCACAAATTAAGAGGGAGCTCTTGGGAGTTGTCACGGCTCTCAAGAATGACAGAGAGTATTTCATTGGAGCTGCTGTAGTGGTTGAGACTGATTGTTTACCTCTTCTAGGTATGATTATGAGTTGTTCTACTCTATATATTGCCATGCTTAGGTGGATTGGGTACATAAAATCCATGAACCCTGAGTTCAGGCACATAGCAGGTAAAGACAACCCAATAGCCGATATGCTTTCACGAGCGAGGTATGAAAATATGGATTTTTCTTGCATTGATGATGGGGCTGATCTTTTAGCCATACATGCTGATCATATTTGTCATGTGTCTGCTTTGGAAAGCTTTGATGAGTCTTTGTATACAAGAGAGTATTTGCAGATTGGTCGTTATTTGAGCACAATGTCTAAACATGATGGATGGATTGATGCGGATTTCAAGAAAATTCGAAGAAAAGCTTATGGTTTCTTCTTGCAAAGTGGGCTACTTTGGAAGCATCCATGAAAGTGAGAAGGACAGCCATTGAGAGTTGTTTGTGATAGAGCTTCACAGGTGCGTATCATGAAAGAATTCCATGAAAGTCTTTGGGCTGGGCATCGAGCTGTTTGGGCGACCTATGAGAAGATCAAAGAGCGTTATTGGTGGAAAGGAATGTATAAAGATATCTCACAGTTTGTTGAGACATGCCCTGATTATCAGTTGTTCTCTTCAGTGAGGCATAGCGATGAGCTTCATCCTACCTACCCGCTATGTATTCATTACAAGTGGATTCTTGATTTGATTACTATGCCTGTTGGTTTATGGCAGATGCGGTATATTGTTTTGGCACGAGGATCTCACAAATCAAGTGGAAGGAAGATCATTACGAACAAAGTCTACTTCAGTGGTTTGTAAGTTCCTATTGGAGGATGTTTTTTGTAGGTATGGATGTATTGGGAAAGTTACTACAGATAGAGGTGAGTTGGATGCTGATGAGGCTAGATATTTTTTCTCCTGCCTTGGCATTAAACTTTCTTTGACTTCGGCATATAATCTAGAAGAAGGCAACAGAAGAGCGAAAGAGGCCATCCGCCAATTGTGAAAGCCTTGGCTAAAGCATGCGGTGGGGACGGGTTCGAGAGTGGCCTAGGTTGTTGCCTAATGCCTTATGGGCTGATCACACTACTCACAGTGTGACTACAAGATATATGCTAGCTGAATTAATATATAGTTAGAAGCCAGTCATGCCTACAGAGGCTTGCACACTTGGAGTGCTTTACCGTGGCAACAAGAAGAGATGTCTAGGGAAGATCTTTTGGCTCTTTGTATTCATCAGTTGGAAAGAAGACTTGAAGGTATTGAGAAAGCAATTCAAAAGCTCAAAGAGGCCAGATCTTGCAACAAAGACCACTTTGATAGCAGACATAGATTGAGGCCTAAAGAAATAAAAGAGGGAGATTGGGTGTTGGTCCATGACAGCAATCTAGACAACCAATATAGTGCTATCCGAAAGGTTTCCATACGATGGTTTGGGCCCTATTTAGTGTAGCATGTCCATGAAAATGCTACATATTCTTTAGCAGAGCTTGATGGTACGACCTTGCAGATTTCGATTGCAGGGAAGAGAATCAAACTATTCAAGAGAAGAGATGGTGCATCCTATGCATTCGAGGAGATAGATGATGCGATTTATGATGGGCTTGAGCCAAGAGATGATGAAGATGAAGATGTGGACATTGAAGACGTTTTTGTAGAAGATGGTGAGATTACATTGACCGTCGAGCTTGGTGGTGATGAGGAAGGGTAGTTGTGGCCCATCCGGAGGATGTGTAGGTTTGGAGGGGGTGGATGTCGTGATGCTGCGCGTCTACCACTGCAAACCTGAGGGCGGAATTTTTTGCCAAGATTTTGGACTTTTTAGGCAGCGTCATTATGAGTTTATTTTTTGTTGTGTGTATCTTTTGTGTTTGCATTTGCATGACGCACGAGCACATGTAGTTAGGTCAGGCACAATTTCTTCAATGCATTCATAATTTTTTGTGCTAGAGCATTGCATGATTGGTTGCATTGCATGGATTTGACATTGTAAAATTCTTGAATCATGAAAGATTGGGTATGAATCTCTATACCTACTAGGGTGCATTGTATGAAAATCAGGAGAGAATGTATGTTTTGAAGATGACACAAGTCGGGTGTGGTTGAATGATCCTTCAGTTACATCTAAGTCTCTTAAACGGAGTTGACCGATTTCTGTTCAAGAAGAGAATGGATAAAGAGACGACTTTGAGTTATTTTACTTCAAGATTTCAGGTGGTATCCATGTATCTACATAATCACACAAGCTACATCAACATAGAAGAATGATTGGAAATGTAACCAAAGAGCAAGGGAGCTTGGTTCAAAGAAGGGTATTTCGCAAGAGTTGGTAGTGCTTCACTAGGATTTAAGGTGGAAGAAAAAGAGCCAAATACAAGTCAAAATAAAGGAGGAGAAGAATCAGAAATTGATCAACTGCCATGATAATGTGAACTTTAAAAATAAAGGGAATAGAAAGCTTTTCATAAGCTTTTGAAGGCGGCATGGTCATGACATAATCATTGATGTTAGTAACTTTTTAAACAGGCTATGAACTTAGTGGAAATTTGTGGAGGAGACGTATTAAGAGAGGTTTTTTCTTAAAACTTTGACGGATGACAATAGCGGAAGGGATGCTGACGTCGAAGGAAGAAAATGATGGAGAACAATTATGCTTTTATTGCTTTTTTGAAGTTTTTTTTGAGAAGGCAAATGATTATAAATTGCAATCATGACTAAGGGAACAGGGGGCGCAGTACGTTGCAAAGGAGCTGAAGTCGATGTTGAAGACTCTACGACAATCAGAGGAAACTGCAGCAAGTGACGGAAAGAAGTATTGGCGAGCTCTGCTGAAGATAAAGGAAGTTCTTGACGAACTCTGATCTGCAGAAAATAATGAAATCAACATGTCAGAAGATCACGCTGATGATAATGAAGAAAGGAAGCTGATGAACGAATGAAGAAGAACAGCGAGCTCGATGAAGACAACCCTGCTGCAGTAACTGAGGATTTGTACTCTGAAGACCTGCTGATTATCATGCCGAAGACAGAAAGGGGAAGTTGAGCGTGAGGACGAAAGCTGAATATGGAGGCTCCACAAAGGCTATGCACATCGTCGGCGTGGGAGGTGATAGTGCGGAAGTCTGTAGACAAAATCGTAAATCGAAATTAAGGAACGAAAAATTAGGAGAAGACCTACGTGAAGCACACGGAGCTCATCGGCCTTCGAGATGGCCATCCTCGCGTCCAACGCTTCTTGCAATCCCTCTGCAAAGTTGCAAAAAGACAAAGAAAACGGCGGATGAAAAAAAGAGCTAAATCCAAGGCCACACTCTTGTTGAATCAGATAAATAGAGCAAATGAGAGCACTTCAACAATGATATTGGAAGTCGCTTCTTTAACCCCAGTGATGTCCTACCCAACTTTGATCAAGGAAGGAAACAAGTGCACTTCAGAGTAATGAAGCCATTGTATACTCCTTTGAATTGGAGAAGACAAACCCTTGTGTGCTTAAGTTGATAGAATTAGATGAAGAAGCCTTTCTAAAGAGCAAGCATGGTGGAATGCTCATAAAATGGTCTGACCAAGTTTCATGGAATGGAACCTTACTAGTTTAGCCTTGAAAACACTCCAACTCACTCTTAAGGTGAATGTCATTGGGTTTTGAATGTTGACACTTGTCACAATGTTTGAGGAATTGGGATGCATCTTGAAAGAGAGTGGGCCACCATAATTGGGAATGTAGAACATTTCTCCTTGTGGCATTTGTGTCAAAGTGTCCTCCTACAATTTATCCATGTGATTCTTGAAGTACAGCCTTGATCTCATACTAAAAAACACATCTATGATGAAGAAGGACGTCTTGTCCTAATCAATAGAGTTGACTAGCAATCATCTGATAGGGTTGGGTCTTGATTAGAAGATGTGTGAGAATGCCTTTTCAATGGGATTCTTTGGTAATTTATTTTCTAGTATATGAACAATATCATCTTGCTAGCCCAATGAGGTGTGAGATCTACCTTGACGAGTTGAGACTTGCTGGATTGATACGAAACAAATGGGTTTTGGGGTGATTATCATCAACCACAATTGCTTTCTCTTTGCTAGTGATACGATACATGTGGTTGGTAATGAGATGTTGCTTTCCCTTGCATACGACCAATGAGAAATCAAATTCTAGTAGAAGTAGAATCCATCTAGCAATGTGACTGTAACATTCCACCTGTTGCTTTCACCCATTGCACACGAACTTCTCCCCCTCTTTATTGTTAAAGGATTTTAAAAACTATCTCCCTCCCCCTTCCGTTGTCGATAGGTGGCGAGGGGGAAGGAATCAACATGGCAGAAAGAAGGAAAGGGAGACGACGTGATGACATCAAGGGGAGGGAGCACATGGCGATTAACAACGGCATGGTGATGATGATGATGAAGCAGGGGGGAAGAAGGCGATGATGCTGATGGAGGGGGAGGTAACATGGCCTAAAACCCCCCCCCCTCCCCCCCCCCCCCCCCCCCCCAATTGCTGTTGGCTTGGGTAAGAGGGAGAGAGAGAGAAAGGAGAAGAAGAAAAAGAAGAAGAAGGGAGGAGAAGAAGAGAAGGAGAAGAAGAAGATAAGAAGAAAAAGAAGAAGAAGAGAGGGAGAGAGAGAGGAGAGAAGAAGAGAAGAAGGAGAAGAATGAGAAGAAGAGAAGAAGAAAAAGAAGAAGAAGAGAGGAGGAGAAGAAGAGAGGGAGAGTGAGAGGAGAGAAGAAGAAGAAGAAGAGAGGAGAAGTAGAAGAGAGGGAGAGAAAGAGGAGAGAAGAAGAAGAAGAGAGGAGAAGAAGAGATAGGGAGAGGAAAAGAGAGGAAGAGAGAGAAGAAGAAAAGGAGAAGAAAAAGAAGGAAGAGCCCTTCCCCTCCTTAGAGGGTGACCACACGCATTGCTTTTCTCATCGTCTCCCTGCAAATCTAGTCCCTAACTCCGTGTGAGTTTAATCCTCATCTCCTCGCGAGTTCTAATCTTTTCGAGAAGAATCACCCCAGCACACCATCTCTCCAACTAGAGAAAATAGTGATTTATAGGCCGGAAGTATGGTCCCAAAATGAAGAGAGACACGCATCAGCAGTAATCCCGCATCCAATAACGGAGCCACTAGCCAAGGCGTTTCTACGAATATGAATACAATGTCAGGTATGGATAATTCATATCCAAATATCCAAGTACAAATTGCCATCCCGGCTATTCATTGAGGCATAGGTATGAGCATGAATTCAATTCTACAAGTAGCTTGAATTTATCTTTTTTGATAATTAAGGAACTCATAGGGGATCATAGGTTGATTCTTTTCGCAATCATAGATGGCCTCGCATAGATTTATGCATATGGTACATTAAGGATCACACAAACCCATGTACTCAAATACTTTTATCCCAGTGCTATGCGATGAAGTCATACGTGGCATAAAGAACATATAAGGTTACTTCAAAGTTATGCACATAGATGGTGTATGCATGGGAAAGACACTATGAAACATGCATTGATGATACACAAATTGATCTTGCATTAAAGTCTTGCTAATATCTTGAACTATTAGTTCATTGGGATCTTGAAGTCATGCGTAGCTAGTACACACAACAATCATTGGGATTAAGACTACGATGCCTTGAGATTCACCAATAGTGATTATGTTTATCAATCCTATTTGGGGTTGGACCAGAAGCAACAACAACTCTAGGGCAAGCGAAGAGCTCAAGGATTAGTAAATCCTAAGTCAAAGGAAAGACAATTGCCTTTGTACTCGTTAGGAAGAAAGTTCGGCTATCAATCAAAGTAAGGGATTATTAGAACTCGTGTCTTGAGCAATGTCCCAGTTGAATGGAGGAAGTGTTAACTAATTTTTGCATGGAATCACTTAGAGCCCAAGGGGGAGAGCAAATGCACGATGGAAGTTTATCGCGACTATTCTTGCAATGTTTGGAAAAGGACACCCTTGTTTTGTGGATTGATTAGAGAACGTTCTAAATGCTTTTGCATTAAACTAATTGTAGGATGTGAATTGGATGATTATTCCAAGTGCTTGTGTTCAATGGTAAATGCATGGCAAGGGTCTGTAATGACAAGAGCCATGGAAATAAAGAAATGTTCTTCTTGGAAGATGATATTGAGCTGATTGCCTTGATTGTGCTTGATTCTTAGTTAGAGTAATTGAGGAAGGATATTTTGGGCGAGTAGATCATGTCCAAGGTCACGCCACGTCTCAACCCATAAGGGCACTGGTCGATTTATGGGCCGAAGGTCGAGTGGTAAAAAGGCCAACCATGGAAAGTGTGTCTCACTCCTAGGTCGCATGGGATCAGTGGAGCTCTGGACACCCCTTGTTGAGTTCGAAAAACGGAGTTGTAGACTGCCATGAGCCCAACATCTAGGGCATTGGAAGATCCCATTCTAGATAAAAGATAGAAATTATGATGCCTTGTGATTTGGACTAGGTACTTTTTTTGGACAGAAGGGATACATAATTCTCTTATATGGGCATGAGACAAAGATTAATTAGAAAATAAGTTAAGGAACTTGTTTGTCAAAAGGAGTGCTTGCACTGTTTTCGTGTCTGTGTCATAAGTTATGCAATAAATCCTGTTTCCTAAAAGGATTAATTAATGAAGTTGATTTTGAATGTCACACATAAATGTAATAGGACCTAATTAGAAAAGTAAAGCTATCAAGGGAAGTGGATGGGCAGAACCCCGACATGTCAGTCCCACGGTAGTAGGGTGGTCTTAGAGAACTGGGAGGCTTCTCATAAGGTTTTATTGTCATTCAACTCTAGGTATTGTTGAGTTAGAACCCGATTCATGCCGTTTTAGGGGACCGGAATGGGACTTTGCCCTACGGGTAGAGAGGTTGAGCGGCACATCCCTCTCATTTCCCATTCTCTTTGAATCAAGTGTGGCATGAGTCTGCTTTTGCTTGGATATCTCTGCGTAAAGTAGGTTATCCAGGACAACCCGATGCTAGAATGCTATTAGGAGACCTTGGCCACTAGAAACCCAAGTTTCAGGTTGATCCTAGTGGGTTTGGCCACGAACATTCAGTTGCAAGGCGGAGTTTGGAAACCCTAGGCAAAAAATCTCAGAACATTCAATGGGAGTGCTGAGCGGCGACGCTTAGATTCATTTTTCGATGGATTGCTAAGACGTGCCTAGAAAATTGATAGGCGGGCACGTTATAGTTGGCATCAGAGTGAAGCTTTGTAATGTTATGTGTTTGATTAATGTATGGTTCATAGACATATCCTAAATAGAATAACCTAAGTGATATGGCTTGATTGTCAGGCACCTTCTGTACCCATGAATGTTGACATGCAAGAGAAGAAATTCATTCTCAAGCAAATTAAGGCACCCTAGTTTGATGGAGAAGGGTTAGACATCGTAGGAGAGGCAGAGACATGGATTGAGTCGATGGATGACTATTTCTTTGCTTCGAAAATTGCCTCTATAAATCAAGCAATGATAGCCAAACTTAAGCTAGTTGGCCAGGCTCGCTTATGGTGGAAGCAATGGTGCAAAGATCAAGGTGTTTTTGAAGTTTCTGTCACTTGGACGCAGCTGAAAGATGTTGTACGAGGATGATACCTTCCGCCGACCTACCAGACTTTGAAGATGAATGGATTCTTCAATCTCAAGCAACGGGAATTAACCTTGGAAGCCTAGTACTCAAAGTTTGTAACCCTACTAAAATACTCGCCACCTATGGACCTTGCGCAGCAAGTATCAAAGTTTTTCCATAGCCTGAACACTCCTCTAAACCACCCTCTTGAAGCAATGCGTCCAACAGACTTGCAAGATGCATTACTTCGAGCAAAGTCAATCATCCAAGAACCTGGATCAAGCAAAGATGTTTCCTGAGATCAGGACAGGAGATGCCATGCGTGCGGAGAGATAGGGCACATCTGTAGGAGATGTCTCTACCATTAATGCTACCACTGCAACGAGCTAGGACACATCCAAGCAGACTGCCCTGACTTAAGTTCGAAAGACATTGAACTCACAAGGAAATGAAGCTACAAAAGTGCACTCTATGGATATATAGAGGAGTCAGATGAAGACAAAGACCTAAAGCCTACTACACCTCTTTAGGATGATTAAAAATCCTAGGAATTTTGACGACATCAGATACAAATTGTATTGGAATAAAATTTACTCTTGTAACTATAGTTAACCTGAGTAATATGAGTTTCATCTATTTTGAGCCTAGAATTCACAAATGAGAAAAGATACTCCAGCAAGGAATGACAGTTATAACTTGCAATGAATTTCCCTTAAGTCATTTCTTCCCAACTAATACGGATTGGGTCTTGCCAGAATGACGATGTTTGGGAGTATTCTTTAATACTGCAAGCAAAGCCGATTGACGATGGACCTCAGTCCAGATCTAAGAAGAGGACAATTCGAAAACAAAGTTTTCGCGATAAAGGATCACTTTAGTCTACTGAAAGGATCCTAGGACAATTTGGCCTAAAGAAGAAAATCCTGCCAAGGACGACTAGAAAGCTTGCAACCCCAATTGATAAAGCTCAGCTCTATTTCTATTGCAAGGAGCTTGGTCATTTCAAAGGGGAATGTTCAAAGCACCCTAAACACCGACGCTCCGAGCGCTACAACATTGGACATAACCATGCCAATTGTCCCAAGAGAACTCAAAGAGAACTTGAGCTTACAAGAAATGAAATTGTACAAGCTCCAGCGATCCAGAATATACCAGATACTTGGGAAAAACCTAGAAGATATTCATGAGATGTAACTACAATAAATTTTCTCTTGTAACCCAGAATAAGATATATCTAATATAATAAGCGGTTGTTTTAAAAAAGCTGTATGCTTATAAGTAATCAGAGTGTCGCAATGAGTATGTGATGGGTCCTACCCCATAGGTTCCAGAACAAATTCCCTAGTCCATCCGAGATGAGGACATCTTGGGTTCTCTAAGGGGGAGAGGGTGTAACATTCTGCTCATTGCTTTCATCCATCGCACACGAACTTCTCCCCCCCCTTTTTTGTTAAATGAAAAATTAAAATTTTTTAATCATCTCCCTCCCCCTGCCGTCGTCGATAGGTGGCAAGGGGAAAGGAATCAACGTGGCGGAAATAGGAAAGGGAGAGAATGTGATGATGTCAAGGGGATGGAGCACATGGCGATCAACAACGACATGGTGATTTTGATGACAAAGCAGGGGAAGAAGGCAATGATGCTGATGAAAGGGGAGGCCACGTGGCCTGCCACCCCCCCTAACTCCCCCTTGACAATAGACTGCATGGCGACAGCCGTTTTGACCACCCAAATGGGGGTAAGGGGCCCCGTGTACCCCCCCTCTATCGCAATGAGGGGAGGCCACATTACCTCTTGCCCCTCCCCAATTGCTACTAGCCTTGGTAAGAGGGAGAGAGAGAGGGAGAGGAAGAGAGATAGGGAGAGAGAGAGAAAGGAGAAGAAGAAGAGAAGAAGAAAAAGAAGAAGAAGATAGGAGAAGAAGAGAAGAAGGAGAAGAAGAAGAGAAGAAGAAAAAGAAGAAGAAGAGAGGAGAAGAAGAGAGGGAGAGAGGGAGAGGAGAGAAGAAGAACAAGAAGAAGAGAGGAGGGAATAAGAAGAAGAAGAGAGCATCCCAGTGCTATGCGACAAAGTCATACGTGGCATAAAGATCATATAAGGTTACTTAAGAGTTATGCACATAGATGGTGCATGCATGGGAAAGACAGTATGAAACATGCATCGATGGTATACAAATTGATCTTGCATTAAAGTCTTGCTAATATCTCGAACTATTAGTTCATTTGGATCTTGAAGTCATGCGTGGCTAGTACAAACAACAATCATTGGGATTAAGACTACAATGCCTTGAGATTCGCCAATAGTGATTATGTTTATCAATTCTATTTGAGGTTAGGCTAGAAGTAACAATAACTCTAGGGCAAGCGAAGAGCTCAAAGATTACGAAACCCTAAGTCAAAGGAAAGACAATTGCCTTTGTACTCGTTAGGAAGAAGGTTCGGTTATATCAACCAAAGTAAGGGATTATAAGAACTTGTGTCTTGAGCAATGTCCTAGTTGAATGGAGGATATGTTAAGTACTTTTTGCATGGAATCACTTAGAGCCCAAGGGGGAGAGCAAATGCGCGATGGAAGGTTATTACGACTATTCTTGCACTGTTTGGAAATGGACACCCTTGTTTTGTGGATTGATTAGATAACTTTGTCGCAACGTGTAGGGTTGAAGGTCACCACAGGGGTTTGGCCAGAGAAGAATGTATGGGGTTTCAAGAGGTTAAACTTCGAAGATGATAGAGATAAGAGAAGGGTTGAAGGTTTCAAGCCAAGTTCTTGAAGATAAGAGACAACAGGGTGAAGGTAGATTTAGGGAGAGGAGTAGAAAGAAGAGAAGGGGTTCAAAGAAATTGAAGACGTTGAAGAATACTAAAAAAAAGAATTAGAAAATGTAGAAGAATACTAACAGAGATGAAGCCTGCCAATTCCTTTCAGCATTATGAGAAGATATAATTCTAATAGAGAAAAACGTGTATAAAATAATACCTTCCTCTATGCTGCTCAGATCACCAATCTGATGCTTCCATTGGCTCTAAAAGGGGAGTAAAATACTAGCACACCTGGCCAAAATTTTACCACATCACTCTTTCTTCATATCCCCCTTCGGAGTGCTATTCACTGCGTGAAAACAGCGATCACGTTGCACGATTTTGTTAATCTCTCTTTTTACATAAAATCCTCTCAAATTGGCTGAAAGCTACATTTTTTTTTTACATGTCATCCTAATCTATAGTTTTATGGTTTCTTACAAGAGATAATATCTAGAATATAAAAAATTGGCTAAAAAATTATCCAAAAAAATAATATTTTGAACCGTGGACACTAACACTAATGTCTAAAATGGCATTGGCTCTCTAAATAAAAAAGGAAGCCACACTCTAGATTTTTTTACACGATGTGCACATAATGGCACGACATCTACCCCCTCCTAACCGGCACAACCTCTGGCATGTGCCAAAGTCTTACGAATTTGTAGTGTCAGAAGAAGTATCTTCTGCCATGTTAATGTCTTCATCTTCTGCCTCTTCTTCTTCCTCTATGTCTCCATGCTCTTGAATTATATTCAAGTTTTCTAACTCATATGTTGAACTTTCTCTTCGTTTGAAGAGCTTGATTTTTTTTTAGCTATGGGTATCTTTATGCTGGTCCCATCCAATTCAACCAATGAATATGTGGCATTGTCATGAATGACCTTTACCACATACATGCCAAACCAACACTTTACCATCTTCCGAATCACTGTATTGATTGTCTAGGCTGCTGTCATAGACAAGCACCCAATCATTTTCTTGAATTGCTCTTGGCCGAAGTCGATGTTGCTTATCGAATCTTCTTTTGTTCTTTAGTCTTGCTGTCTTTAGCTTCTCAATACCTACTTGAATATCTTCAGGCCTTCTTTCTAGCTGCCATATGTGCAAAGTCAGCAACTCTTCTCTTCTGATGCCTTCCTCCCAAGGTAGAAAACTCTATGTGAGAATAGATTCTTCAATTGGCATAATTGGTTGTTGTCCATGCAAAAGTTCAGCTGGCATATAGCCAGTCACTGAACTGTGAGTAGTCCGGTTAGCCAATAATGCAAAAGGTAGCATTTTAGGCCATTCTTTGATCTTTCCTCTACAAGACTTTGCTAGAGCTTTAAGAACAGGTTGATGACCTCTTGCACTCTTTCCATTGCCTTTAGGATTGTAGGTTGATGTCAAAGCTAACTTGATACCCAATTGAGCAAAGAAGTTGCATGCCTCATCAGCATCCAACTCTCCTCTATCTGCAGTTACTTTACCCACACAACCATATCTGCAAAACACATCTTCAAGCAAAAAACGACAAACATCTTGAGTGGCCTTGGTTGTTAAGGCTTTGCCTTCAACTTTATTGGTTAGATCCTCTCTTGCAAGCACTAAATACCGTATATTCCATATTCCTGTAGGCATGGTTACAAGATTAATAACCCATCTGTAATGTATAGACAAGGGATAAGTCGGTTGTAACCCTTCTCGATGCTTGACCATAGAATACATTTGACACACATAGCAGGTTTCAACAAAATGTGCTATGTCCCAATACATATTTTGATACCAATATTTTTCTTTGACTTTACTGAAGGTTTTCCATATGCCTCTATGGCTAGCCCACAGGCTTTCATGAAATTCCTTCATTACCTGTTGTTGCAATATTTTGTTATCTAAAACTCAAACAGGCACTCCTTTCTTCTTCTTTGTGTGCTTCCATAGATGTCATTCTTTAAGAAAAAAGCCATAAGCTTTTCTCTTGATATGCTTGAACTCCTCATCAGTCCAAGTCTCCTTCTTCATTGTGCTTAAATATTGGCCGATCTTTAGCCAATCTTCTTCAAGGAAATGAATTAGAACTTGAGCAATGCAATAAGCATGCTGGCTTCTAGTTGACCACCTTGTTGTTTTCAGCTTTGGACCAGTATATGTAATAATAACTGAAAAGGTATTTTCAGCAGCCATGGAATGAAATTCAGCAAGTATAGATTCTTCAGCTTCATCTTCTTCCATCAGCTTTTCTTCATTGTCATATCTTGCACATGATAGCATGTCAACAAATGGATTCGCCTTTCCTGCAATATGATTTAATTTGGGATTAAGAGATTTAATATATGCAATCCATCTTAGCATAACAATGTCGCGTGTAGAGCAGTTGGTAATCATGCCCAAGAGTGAAAGATAATCAATTTCCACCACTACGAAAGCACTTATAAAGTATTCACGATAACACTTTAATGCTGTTACAACTCCCCATAATTCCCTTTTTACTTGTGCATACATTCTTTGACGTTCATTGAGAACTTTTGCTCCAAAATGAATTGCATACCTGTAACCTTCAAGATCCTCTTGGCCAACAACCCATCCTATCCCAATGGGACTTGTATCCACAGTAAGGATGATAGGTTGACCATTTGAATAATCAGCCCTTTTGAGAGGGGGTTGAAATTAATATCTTTTTTAATTTACGCATAGTGAGAGTATGCTCATTATCCAAGAGAATCTTTGGCCTTTTCTTAATAATTGATAAAGATTTTCGGCTACATGAGCAAAATGTAGTATCCATATGAGATAGAATACGCATGCGTCAAAAAGTCTTCTTAATTCCGAAACATTTGTGCATTTTTCTTGCATTCTGCTGATGGCATCTATCTTGATTGGCAAAGGTTTGCGTCCATAGGGGCCACATAGATGATCGACCACTAGGACTTCTACTCCAAAAATCAACTTAGCGCCAGAAAGGGTAAGATGTACCTCTTCTAGCCTTGTTAAAATCCTGTCACAATCATGAATATGGTTAACTACAAATGTCCTGTAACCATCTTTGTCAAGCTCCTCATTCTTTTCATTGACTTCACATCCCTTGATAGGTACATCATCAAGAAATGGAAGAGTAAGTTGTGGAATAGAGTCCCTTAAGACTTTGTGCATGGCATTCATCATATGGGCTACGGAGTTTGTTGCACCTTGTGGTAGAGTGCACATGTAGACCAATCCAAGAGGTGTCTTCATCGTGGTAATGTCTCGGCTTTCTAATGAAAGCTAAAATTGGTCATATCCTGAATATAGGTCGCCCATAGAATAAATTGCTCTACCTGCAAAAGCTTAAGCAAATTCGTCAACAATTGGACTCGAACTAGCATTGCGGATTGTGACACGATTAACAGGTTGTAGATCTTGAATGAATCATAAAGATCCATTTTTCTTGGGCATGGTAAACCATTGGTTTGAGTAAGGTGCTGAAGAAGGTTCTAAAATCTTCATTATGATATTCTCATTTAGAAGTTCTAATAATTTGGAAAAATGTGCCCTTGGAATAGGAATAGGCTTGAGGTTCCAAGGCACATGTGGGACCGTAAAAATAACCATAGGAGCCACAATATTTGGATGCACACAACCTATTTCACTTGGTTGAAATGTAAAAGATTT
This sequence comes from Lygodium microphyllum, assembly GCF_053477565.2. Taxonomy (NCBI): domain Eukaryota; kingdom Viridiplantae; phylum Streptophyta; class Polypodiopsida; order Schizaeales; family Lygodiaceae; genus Lygodium; species Lygodium microphyllum. The sequence continues at coordinate 109,427,674 of NC_141153.1, forward strand.
TTCATATTTCATTAGCATTTGCATAAAAGAGTGTTTTTTTGTCGGCGAAAGAAAATAATTTTCACATTTTTTGAGCTCTTTTATACTTTTAGATGTAAACTTGTGACCAATGTTGGAAGGATCACTAAGACTTGGCTGATTTGCTGCCCTATCAGACAGCCCTTCACTTTCAGGAGACAGTGGGACTACCACATGCTTGACTTTCTTATCCACCGTCTTGTATTTTTTCTCCACTTGCGCTTCAGCCTTGTTGAGTAAATCAATATCTTCGTGCTCAAAAAATTCTTGAATTGTTTGATAAAATTCCAATGTACATACTTCTATGGACTGATTTTTAGCTTGATTTTCTATATGAGCAACTGGATATATTTCAACCAATGTGTCAGTAGTAATCAGTTTAAAAAAAATGACCGAAATATCTTCATTTTCAACCATTATGTCATAAGTTTTCAGCTCCCTTTTTACATAACATAAGTATTTTCTTTCAACTTTAGTCATGGGTGGAAGAGACTTATAACAACCCATACTATTGGCTGTACATACACACATATTTGCTAGAGATATAGTTTCTGTAGCATAAGAAGGTTCAATCTTTTTACATGATGCACTGCCATAGCCTCCTTTTATAGCAGTGCAGTCCAAAAACCATTGAATTCTTGGGCATTAGGAGGCATATGATAATCACACAGTCGATCTTTATTTTGATGATGGTTAAAACATATATTAAGAAATTGGACAGCTCGTTCATTATCCTTGCTTCGGATTTGAGCATAGGAAGAACGATCAAGAGCTTTTGTTTCGAAGCAGGCTTCAGAAATGTAAGGTTGCCCAAGAATGATAGGGTAACTACAAGAGTCTTGAACAAAAAAGTGAAAATTGTATTTTATGTCTCCAATAGTTACCTGCACATTAGGACATGCAGCATATAACTCTCCAAAAGAGTTGTTTGCAGCTCTCATTCGCCAACCTAGATCAACATCTATGGGTCATTTGTCACTTTCATAGAGACTCCTTACCATGACGTTTATCTCTGAGCCATGGTCAAAGAGTGCAATGCATGGTGTTTCTTTTTCTCCAATTTTGACAATTGTCTCCATTGTTGCTCTTGCCCAATGTGTACAGGAGTAGTGACTGCTTGGAATGAACCGAGCCTCTTTCTCCTCATGATGTGCTATAAATGGCCTTCTTTTTGAGAGGTGGGCTGCCCAACTTGTTTGGACCAGCCGACCATTACATTTTCATCTTTTACTTCTTTAATTTTTGCATTCATGCTTTCTTTATTTTTAGCTTCAATTGCTACAATTAATTCTTTAACTGCTTCAAGTTGAATTCATTGTGAAGTCATCTTCTCTTCATCTTGCATAAAAACTCGAAGAACTTGTAAATAAGCATGCATTGTTTCTTCAGCTTCATCACCAACATATTGTCTTTTTCTTTTGATTACATTAATAATTACATCATGGATTTCACGTTTGAAAATTCCAAGAATTTTGCCTAAGGTGAATTCAATTTTGCTTCATAGAATTTGTTCTTCTAGGACTCGTTTGAGATTAGTTGCAGATTCTATGTCAGACTGTAATTTGTAGCATGGCTGCTTGCCTTTCTTCTTTCGTTTGATCTTCTTTGTTTGTGGTGCATCTTCCATCTCTTGATGTGGGATTATATTTTCAGCAAGCTTTGGTTGTTCAGGCGTTCTTCTAGTTACCCGTTTCGGAGGGCCAGAAGAGAAAGGCTCTGATTTATCTTCTCTTCTTATTTTTTCTTCAATCAAGACTTCTTTATGATTGACGTCAACCAAATGTGCAAGGTGAAAAAAGGATTTACTGGTTCTTTCGAACCGGTTATTCCTCGAATGCACTGACTAGCATTAACCACATCTTTTTTGGTTGCTTTACCACGTTCCATTTGATTTAGTGCCTGCATTCATACTTTAGATTGCACATTAGCTTTACATGCTTTCAAACTTGATTTAATTGGCTCAATTTTCAACCCATAGGTAGCTGTATCAATTGCTATATAGACATTCTTTACAGCTAAATCTTCTAATCTTTTCTTCATTCCACTGTTGCCAAAATTTGGCTCCAGTGGAAGACCAGTTTCAACTACATGAATTTTTTCGTCTTTCCAAAAGACGAGCTTGTGTGCTTCAGCCTCATGGAAAGCAGAACACTCCCTCTTATCAAAGCCTTCTCTCATGGGTCTTTGAGTTGATGAACGTCCTTGTTCTTCAACTTTGACATCTAGCTTCTCCACCTTGGAACTAATTTTTGTAAGATTCAGATGAAGGTCATGCATGCTTTTAATGAGTTCATCCATGACATCATTTTTAGAAGGAATAGAAGAAGAAAGAGTTGGTTGATTAGTAAAAGGAATAGGGGATTTTGAAGGTGGAACAAGCTCCATCAATGGAGTTGTTGAAGTTGAAGTAGAACCCAATCTTAGTCACATCCGCTCTCTTTGAGCAATCATGTTAATGGCATCCGTAACATCTGTCTATGCAGTCTTGATTCCTGATTCAGAGGTAGCATCTTCTAGGCGATTAGCAAGCTTCTCTTGCAGAATGGGACGTGCAACCTTAAGGAATAATTCAATCTTTTGACCTTCCATATTTTGTTGGTCTTTAGCATCAAGTTGTCCAAATTTACTTTCAAATTCATGGTATAAAGTTGTTGTAGATAACCTTGTTGGGTTTCTCAACCCAATCAGTGGAAATTTTCTTCGTTATTAGGCCAGAGTCTTCTAAGAAGAATTCTTCGTGTAGGGATTTTTTGAATGCAATCCAATCCGTATCTTACTGAAAAAGACCATGGATTCTCTCTTGAAGACCATGCTTGGCTAGTCTGGCAAAATATCGACTCCATGCATATTGTGGTACACCAAAGAAGAACATTTTTCAACATACAAGCAAATAAAAACAGAGACATTTTGACCATTAAATTGTTTTGCCCAACTTCCTCTAGGTCCTTGATAGCTGTGGAATCAATCTTCTCTTTGTCTTGCCTTTGTTGTTGTTGTTGTTGTAACATTTGGATTTGTTGTTATTGAGTCTACTGCAGTATGCGTACCAATTGTTGTAGAGTGTAACGTGCCTCAGCTGTCCAAGCACGTTTTAGCGGTCCATCGAGAAACGAATCTAAGCATCTTCGCTTGGCACTCCCATGGAATGTTTCGGGGTTTGTCACCTAGGGTTTCCTGAGTCCACCTCGCAACGGAACGTTCGTGGTTGAAACCACTAGGATCGACCTGAAATCTGGGTTTCTAGTTGTCAAGGTCTCCTGACAGTATTCTAGTGTTGGGTTTTGGGCATCCTACTTTATGCAGAGATACCCAATCCAAAGTAGTTCCATACTGCACTTGGTTCAAAGAGAATAGAAAATGAGAAAAAAGCGCCGCTCAACCTCTCTGCTTGTAGGGCACAGTTCGATTTCGGTCCCCTAAACAAAATGAATCGGGTTCTAACTTAATAATACATGAAGTCATCATTGGTAAAACCTTGTGAGAAGTCTCCCAATTCTCTGGGACCACCCAGTCGTAGGACAGACCCGTTAGGGCCCACCTGCTTCCCTTGATAGCTTTAGTTTTCTAATTAGGTCCTACCACATTTATGTGCGACATTTAAAATCAGCTTCATTAATTAAACCTTTTAGGAAACATGGTTTGTTTGTGTAACTTACAGCACAGACAAAAAAAAAACAAGCAGTCCTTTTGACAAACAAGTTCCTTAACTTATCTTCAAGTTAATCTTTGTCTTCTGCCCATACAGGAGAATTATGTATCCCTTCTGTCAAACAGAAGTATCTGGTCCAAATCACATGGCACCAAAATTTCCATCCTTTATATAGAATAGGATCTTCCAATGCCTCCAGACATTGGGCTCATAGCAGTCTACAACTCCGTTCTAGACTCAGCAAGGGGTGTCCAGAACTCCATGACCCCAAGCGACCTAAGAGCGAGACACACTTTTTGTGGTTGGCCTTTTCACCACTTGACCATCGGCCTGTGAATCGAGCAGTGCCTTCTCGGGGTAATCCGCAGTGTGATCTTGGAGATGATCCACGCGTGCAAAATATAATTCCTTAATTAATCCCATTAAGAATCAAGCATAATCAAGGCAATCAACCCTAATATCATCTTCTAGAAAAACATTCATTTATTTCCATGGCAACTTGTCATTATAGACCCCTGCCATGCATTTGCCATTAACACAAGCCTTGGAATATTTATCCAAATCACAATGCAATAATCAATTGATTGAAAGAAAAACATTTAGGGTGTTATTCAATCAACCAACAAAACTAATTGTATTTTTTTCAAATAATACAAGAATAGATGCGATAATAATTCCATCGTATATTCGCTCTTCCCCTTGGGATCAAAGAGTGATTCTATGCAAAATTTTCTTAATACTTGTATGCACAATTCCTAATGTCATTCTTTTTACGATTATGCTATTCATAACCCTTGACTGATTGCTCTATCAATGAATAAGCCATACGTAACTAAGTACAATTAACTTCCCTTGATACATGCATTTTGCAAATTTCATCTTTCAAATATGTGAGAAGATGCCTGTCCCTTCCCATGAACTATTCTCATCCATCATAATATGGAGCCTAATGTATCTCATGCGAGAATTAAAACAAGCATCTATCAATTTGAAAATACATTACTTACGACCAGTACCGCAATTGGATTGACAGTGATGACTTCGTTGTTGCTGATTGTAGGATTGCCATCCGCTTGCGACATTTTTCGCTTGGAGGCCATCGTCCACAAGTAGACCCAAGAGATTAAGAAGATGGAATAGATTCGAGATAGGTGAGGGTAAGAGAAGATGGCTAAGTCGAGGATCGAGTTAGAGGGAATTGAGCTAACTCTCCCCCTTTGCAGCCTTTTGAGGTAACTCTTCTCTCTCTCTCTCTCTCTCAAGCTCTCTCACAATCTCTTGGAGCAGTGTTCTTCTCTCTACCTCTCTCTTGTAGCCTCTCGGGGTTTCCTTATGCTCCCTTGTGCCTCCCTATGCCTCATGTTTATAATGAATTAGAGAGGAGGGGATAAGGTTGAGAAGAAGAGTGGAGGGGCTCTTGGAAGACTCAGTGATCTGATGCTCATATCATAAATTTGATGACTGCATTGGCTCCAAAAGGGGGGTAAAACTCCAAGACACTTGACTAGAAAGCTCTCAGTTCACTCCTTTTCTCTATTCGAAGTGCTGTCTACTGCCTGTAGACTGCGATCGCAGCGTGCACAATTTTGTTAGTCACTTTTTTTTATTTTTCTTTTTATAAAATCTCCAAAACTAACTAAAACATCACTTGTCTTTTCTTTTAAATGACTTTCAGTTCTATCTTTTTAGGATAATATCTAAAATATACTTTGTTTTGAACTATCCAAACTATATACATTAATACTAGTGATTAATATGGCTCATAAGTCTTGTTCACGTTGTAACTTCCGTGAAGGGTGGCTACGATCCTTGTCAATTCGAGAAAAATGTCAGATTATGACTCTCGATTTATTTTAAAAAATATTTTTAATTAAATAAAAATTATTAGTTATTAATGTTAGTTAGTTTTTACCTTAGTTAATAATCTTACTAACTTATTAATTGACTAATTAACTTTCGAACTAACCAACTAACTTTTATTGTGTGGAAATATTACATAGAGTATCTCCTGAAGAATCCCCCATCTTGAAGTTTTCTTACACTGATCTTTACGTTGGGTTCACCAATGTTTCAACGCATCGGGTTGAAGGTCACCACAGGGGTTTGGCAAGAGAAGAATGTATGGGGTTTCAAGAGCTTAGACTTCGAAGATGGTAGAGATAAGAGAAGGGTTGAAGGTTTCAAGCCAAGTTCTTGAAGATAAGAGACAGCAGGGTGAAGGTAGATTTAGGGAGAGGAGTAGACGGAAGAGAAGGGGTTCGAAGAAATTGAAGACGTAAAAGAATACTCAAAAAAAGAATTAGAAAATGTAAAAAAATACTAATAGAGATGAAGTATGTCAGTTTCTTTTAGTATTATGAGAATATATAACTCTAATAGACAAAAACATGTATAAAATAATACATTCCTCTATGCTGCTTAGATCGCCAATCTGATGCTTCCATTGGCTTCAAAAGGGGGCTAAAATATTAACACACCTGGCCAGAATTCTACCAGATCACTCCTTCATTTTTCCCTTCGGAGTGCTGTTCAAACTGCCTGAAAACAGTGATCACGCGTCGCACAATTTTGTCAATATCTCTTTTTACATAAAATTCTCTCGAATTGGCTAAAAATTACATGCTTTCTTTTACATGTCATCTTAATCTAGAAGTTTTCTATAGTTTTATGGTTTTTTACAAGAGATAATGTCTAGAATATAAAAAATTGACTAAAAACTTATCCCAAAAAAATCTAATATTTTGAACCATGGACACTAACACTAATGTCTAAAATGGCATTGGCTCTCTAAATAAAAAAGGAAGCCACACTCTAGATTTTTTTTACACGGTGTGCGCGTAGCGGCATGACAACGTTCTAACTACTTTTGCATTAAACTGATTGTGGGATGTGAATTGGATGATTATTCCAAGTGCTTATGTTTAATGGTAAATGCATGGCAGGGGTTTATAATGACAAGATCCATGGGAATAAAGGAATATTCTTCTTGGAAGATGATATTAGGTTAATTGCCTTGATTGTGCTTGATTCTTATTTGGAGTAATTAAGGAAGGATATTTTGCGCGGGTAGATCATCTCCAGGTCACACCACGTCTCAACCCGCAAGGGCACTGCTCGATTCATAGGCCGAAGGTCGAGTGGTGAAAAGGCCAACCACGGAAAGTATGTCTCACTCCTAGGTCGCTTGCGGTTAATGGAGCTCTGGACACCCCTTGTTGAGTCCAGAATGGTGGAGTTGTAAACTGTCGTGAGTCCAATATCTAGGGTGTTGGAAGATCATATTCTGAATAAAGGATAGAAATGGATAATTCATATCTGAATATCCAGATACAAATTGCCATCCCCGCTATTCATTGAGGCATAGGTCTGCGCATGAATTCAAATCTACAAGTAGCTTGAATTTATCTTTTTTGATAATTAACGAACTCATAGGGGATCATAGGTTAATTCTTTTTGCAACCATAGATGGCCTCGTATAGATTTATGCATATGGCACATTAAGGTTTGCACAAACTCATGCACTCAAATAATTTACATCCGAGTGCTACGCGACGAAGTCATACGTGGCATAAAGAACATATAAGGTTACTTAAGAGTTATGCACATAGATGGTGCATGCATGGGAAAGACACTATGAAACATGCATCGATGGTACACAAATTGATCTTGCATTAAAGTCTTGCTAATATCTCGAACTATTAGTTCAGGGATCTTGAAGTCATGAGTAGCTAGTACAAACAACAATCATTGGGATTAAGACTACGATGCCTTGAGATTTGCTGATAGTGATTATGTTTATCAATCCTATTCAGGGTTGGGCTAGAAGCAACAACAACTCTAGGGCAAGTAAAGAGTTGAAGGATTAGGAAACCCTAAGTCAAAGGAAAGACAGTTGCCTTTGTACTCGTTAGAAAGAAGGTTTAGTTATCAATCAAAGTAAGGGATTATTAGAACTCGTGTCTTGAGCAATGTCCTAGCTGAATGGAGGAAGTCTTAAGTAATTTTTGCATGGAATCACTTAGAGCCCAAGGGGGAGAGCAAATGGACGATGGAAAGTTATTGCGACTATTCCTGCAATGTTTGGAAAATGGCACCCTTGTTTTGTGGATTGATTAGATAACGTTCTAAATGCTTTTGCATTAAACTGATTGTGGGATGTGAATTGGATGATTATTCCAAGTACTTGTGTTTAATGGTAAATGCATGGTAGGGGTCTGTAATGACAAGAGCCATGGGAATAAAGGAATGTTATTCTTGGAAGATGATATTAGGATGATTGCCTTGATTGTGCTTGATTCTTATTTGGAGCAATTAAGGAAAGATATTTTATGTGGATAGATCATCTCCAAGGTCACACCGCATCTTAACTCGCAAGGACACTACTCGATTCACGGGCTGAAGGTCGAGTGGTGAAAAGGCCAACCACAAAAAGTGTGTCTCACTCCTCCTAGGTTGCTTGGGGTCAGTGGAGTTCTGGACACTCCTTGCCGAGTCCAGAACGGAGTTGTAGAGTGCCGTGAGTCGAACGACTAGGGCATTGGAAGATCCTATTCTAGATAAAGGATTGAAATTATAGTGCCATGTGATTTGGACTAGGTACTTCTGTTGGACAAAAGGGATACATAATCCTATATGGACAAGAGAAAAAGATTAATTAGAAAATAAGTTAAGAAACTTGTTTGTCAAAAAGAGTGCTTGCACTATTTTTGTGTCTGTGCCATAAGTTACGCGAACGAACCTTGTTTCCTAAAAGGCTTAATTAATGAAGCTAGTTTTGAATGTCACACATAAATGTGATAGGATCTAATTATAAAACTAAAGCTATCCAAGAAAGCAAATGGGTCTGTCCTATGATAGGGTGGGGTTTTAGCAAAGAATTGAGAGGCTTCTCACAAGGTTTTACCATCGTTTGAGTCTAGGAATTGTTGAGTTAGAATCCGATTCATGCGATTTTAGGGGATCGGAATTGAACTATGCCCTACGGGTAGAGAGGTTGAGCGGTGCATCCCTCTCGTTTCCCATTCTCTTTGAACCAAGTGCGGCATGAGTTTGCTTCGGCTTGGATATCTCTGCGTAAAGTAGGTTATCCAGACTTGGCACTAGAATGCTATTAGGAGACCTTGGCCACTAGGAACCCAAGTTTGAGGTCGATCTTAGTGGGTTCGGCCGTAAACGTTCCATTGTGAGGTGGACTCAAAAAATCCTAGGTGAAAAACCCCAGAATATTCCATGGAAGTGCGGGAAATAACGCTTAGATTTGTTTCTCAATGGACCACTAAGACGTGCCTGGACATCCGATAGGCGGACACGTTACAGTGACATGTAGCACATTACTTGTTCAAGACATAAAGCAATGCTTGATGGTTATGAAAAACATAAATGGGGTAGCCAACAAGTAGAATGGAAACTTTTGATGGCAAACACTAACACGAATCCTTCCTATTTTGTCGTGGAGTAATTCATTTAAGCTTTAGTGAGTTATTTTGCTAGCAAAGCTCACGGGGAAAAAGTGATTGTTGTTGAGATGGCAAGCTCAAAATGTGTAGACATTGATGATGGACCACCTGGCTAAATGGGTCTGTACGTCTACACTTAGCACATTGGTAGTCATTATGATACTCATATGACCACTGAATTATCACTTATTATATTTAGTTTGTTACACCTACCTACAGCTGGCAAAGATATAGCGCTAGTTGATTAGTGTAGTCTATTATATATGCACTATTTGACTTTGTAGGCCACTTTTCTTTATGTTGTATCTTATCTATACTTTGTGTACATTATATAGTATGTGGAAGAGGAAGAAATTAGCAAGAAAACGTTTTGGCCTCCAAGTCTCTTCTTGTGTTCTTGAGTGAGCTTCCTCTTGTGTATATAGTGTGTGTTTGGCACAACAGCTCAAGCAAGTCTCCCCACCATGCAATTCTTAACATGGTATCAGAGCCGCACCACTGAGAGGATGATTTTGAAGGTTGAAGCGAAGGAAAAAAAGAAAGGTTTGAGCAAGCAAGCAACGGATAAGAAGCTCTCTCATTCTTCCACTCTTTCTCTTGGATAGTATCTATGGAGGCACCGAAGCAGGGTAGAGTGAAAATCTCAGATTGCTATGAGATTTGGTGTGCAAGCAGAGCACTATATATTCTATAGTTTAGTTCTTTAGGGTTTTCTCACAGTTTTTTTGGGCATTTGAGATCGTTTCAGACCTTGTTTTAGAGCCGCAAGGTTGCAGATAACAGTTTCAAGGTATACTGTGATTTGGACTATATTAATCAAAAGTGGGTGCACAAGTTACAGATTTTGAATCTGTAATTTTTGAGGTGTTTGCCAGGAAGCAAACATAAGGTTTATCTGCAAACAGGTTGCAGATTACATGCACTATTGAGCAATCAGTGAAAAAGGTTGATGTATTGCTGTGCACTTATCGTGAAAGACTGCAGAAGGCTAGCTTATTGTGTTGTATTCTTTTTTGTGATAATGACAGAGAACAATGGAAATCCCATTATTGAGAAGCTCGACAAGAACAACTACCTTTCATGGAAGTTTCGTGTGAGGAACTTTCTCATTGTTTGGAAAGGGCCTTTATGAGTTTGTTTTAGGTGAAGAAAAGAAGCCAGAGTTGGGTATCCCTCCACGATTGTAGATGAATTAAAGACATGGAAAGAGTGGAATGCAAAAGACAAAAAGATGATGTACTGGCTATTTGCAGTCATTGATAATACTATGCTAGGACATTAGGAATGTAAAAACTTCACATGCAGCTTGGAAAATTTTTGAGAACATATTCTCAGTAAATACAAAGGCACGAAAGATTCAACTCAAGCAATAGTTGAATACCTTGAAGAAAGGAAAAATGTCTATCAATGAGTATGTTTTGAAGGTGAGAAGCATTGTAGATGCTCTACTAGCGATTGGTGCAATGCTTGATGATGATGATTTGGTTTCATCCACTTTAAGTGGCCTTAATAATGAGAAGACATGGAAATCATTTGTTACTTCAGTATATGTACGGAAGCCATTTCTAGATTTTGATGAGCTGGTCTCTCTCATGATTACAGAAGAGATCAATATGCAGGGTGACTTGTCTGAAAGAAATGGTAAACATGTCCAAGCATTTTACTCAAGTTTAGGGAGGGGACATGGTAGATACTCTTCGAGAGGCCGTGGTATGGGACGTGCTAGCAATAATCAATAAAACAATTTCAATCAACAATTTGATGAAATGCAAGTTTCAAGAGGTTGAGGAAAATTTAGAGGTAGGGGAGCTCTAGAGGAAGAGGTGGATGGCAGAATAGAGGTTCTGAAAATATTGCTATTGTTTGCCATTATTGTGGCAAAGTAGGTCATATTTTAGCCCATTGTTATGCTAAGAAGGATAGTATTCACAATGGTATTTACAGCAAGAAAACTATGCATCGTCTTCACGACAGAATGAAGACAAAAATGAGCGTCTATTTGTTATGCAACACATAATGAATGTAATTACAAGAAAGGGGACACATGATGATATATGGTATGTGGATTCAAGTGCATCTAATCATATGACCAGTTATGTTGAATGGTTTGGAGAGATGCAGGACTTACAAAATCAAGGTTATGTGCAGACGCGAGTGATGATTCATGCCACACAATTTCACATATTGGAAAGGTTTCCTTGTCCTTGCATGATGGCCAGACAAAGAGTCTGACAAATGTATTACATGCGCCTTCAATCACGAAGAATCTAGTGTCCATTGATCAAATGGTAGAGGAAGGGTTGCAGGTCCGATTCAATGCAAAAGGTTGTTTTGTAGAAGACTTTAATGATAAGTGTAAGTTGGTCACAAAAGGAAGTAGGGTTGGTCGCATGTTCACTTTAGATGCTAGAAATTTTACAATGGATGTTGCTATGTATGCTAAAGGAAAAGGAGTGGTTGTAGACATTGAAATATGGCATAAACATATTGGACATGCAAATGTGCAAAGGATGAAATTAATGCAATCTAGAGGATTGGTACAGGGTTGCCTTCCTTTAGAGTTGCAGAATTTCATTAAGTCTACGAAGTATGCCAATTTGGTAAGCAGGGCAAGACAACCCTTCTCGAATGATAGAGAAGTGAGAAAAAAAATACTTAATGTAGTGCACACAGATGTTTGGGAGCCTACACAACGTATCTCTTGGTGGTAGCAAATACTGTCACATTATTGATGACTGTTCAAGGAAGCTATGGGTATATTTCATAAAGGAAAAGAGTGATGTATTTGAGCACTTAAAAATCTTTCAAGGCAGTTGTTGAAATAGAAACATGCTTGAAAGTGAAATGCTTGAGATTAGATAGAGGGGGAGAGTACCTCTCTAATGAGTTTAGTGGATTCTTGACAACTCATGGGATAAAGAGGTAATTTACTTGCAAGTATAGCCCACAACAAAATGGGATTGCAGAAAGAAAAAACATGCATATTGTAAAAGTTGCACGGGCATTAGTGGCTGAAAAGAATATACCAAAATATTTTTTGTTTGAAGCTGTTCATATTGTTGTCTATATTATGAACAGAACCCCCACAGTTGAAGTTCATGGGATGACTCCCCAAGAATGCTTTACTGGTAAGAAGCCCGATGCATCACACTTGAAGATAGCTATGTGCAAAAAGAAAAGCAAGAATCATGGAGTCTTAGTGGACTAGAAACATCATCTAGTACTACACCTACAGTGAGCCCTTGGTCTGGGAGACTAAGGAGTAGCCCCACATCTTCAGGTTGATCTATAAGTGTTGTAGGCAAAGACAAAGGAAATAAGAAAGTGTTGGATGGTAATGATGCATCTACTAATCATTTGAGATTTGATAAAAATTCTAGTGGTTCAGATAGTTTGGATAATGAGCTTGGTATTCCTTCAGTTAGGATACTAGCTGTACAGAGAACTCATAGTGATGTAAAGGCTCCATTGAGTGATCCAGTAGTACACGTCTAGTAGGGTCAAATACCTTGTTAAAAGATTTGGTTTTGAAGATTATGTAACTCACCATTATGATTATATGGTGAAACTAGTTGAGGATGTTGAGCCCACTTGTTTTGAGGATGCTGTTAGTCATGCTCATTGGGACGCAGCAATGGATGAGGAGATGGATGCATTAGAAGCCAATAAGACTTGGGATTTGGTACCCTTGCCTAAGGAAAAGAAAACTATTGGTAAGTGAGTTTACAAGTCAAGCATAATGCACATGGTTCCGTTAGTAGGTATAAGGCTAGGATGGTTGCAAAAGGCTATGCTCAAACATATGGCATAGATTATGAAGAGACATTCAGTCCAATTGCTAGGATGGAAGCTGTTAGATACGTGATTGCCTTGGTAGTAGCCAAAGGTTAGAGTTTGTAGCAAATGGATGTTAAGAATGCCTTTTTGCATGGTGAATTGCAAGAAGAAGTGTATATGGAGCAGCCACCAGAATTCCACATATGTTGTAGAGGTTAAAGAAGGCACTCTATGGATTGAAGCAAGCACCTAGAGCATGGTTTGATAAGATTGGAGAGTATCTTGTCAATATTGGATTTTGTATTTCTGATGCTGATCACTCACTTTATGTGAGAAAGGGAGATGCAGGTTTGGTCATCATAGTCATCTATGTGGATGACTTGATTACTACAGGTGACATTGACAATGGGATTGCTAAAGTTAAGGACTTCTTGAAGAAGAAGTTTGAGATGAAGGATTTGGGTGAGCTAAGATACTTTTTGGTATTGAGGTGATCAGATGTGATGATGTTATATGGCTATCACAAAGGCAATATGGCTTGGATATGCTATCCAAGTATGGTATGACAACATGTAAGCCTCTTTTAGTACCATTGGAGCAAAATGTGAAGTTGAGTGTCCACGTTGGGGATGAGATAGATGACCCTAGTATGTTCAAGAGGATAATAGGAAGTTTGATTTACATGACTATCACAAGGCCAGATTATATTATGGAATTTTTTATGAGGCAGGTAAGGATGTACAGGTCTTTAGAGACATAGATGTAGATTGGGCTTGTAGCATGTCAGATAGAAGATCTACTAGTGGATTCATATTTTCCCTTGGTAGTGCAACAGTTACATGGAGCAGTAAAAACCAACCTATAGTTGCTTTATCGAGTACAGAGGCTAAGTATAGATGTGCTACTATGGCAGTATGTGAGGTGGTATGGCTGCAAAAGTTATTAGGTGATTTGGATGTGCAGGGAGATGGTTCAATTATCATTCATTGTGACAACATGAATAGCATACATGTAGTTAGGAATCTAGTGTTCCATGCTAGGACAAAACACATTGAGGTGCACTACCACTTTGTGAGAGAGAAGGTACTTGTAAGAGAGATTGACTTGATATATGCCAACACATATGATTAGATAGCTAACATTTTCACAAAGGCATTAGGTGCAGAGAAGCTTCGAAAGTTCCGAAGCTTACTTGGATTTGTAGAGATAGAATTGAGCTTGAGGGGGAATGTTGAGATGGCAAGCTCAACACGTGCGGACATTGATGATGGACCGCTTGGCTAGATGGGTCTGCATGTCTAGACTTAGCATGTTGGTGGTCATTGTGATACTCACATGGCCACTAACTTATCACTTATTATATTTAGTTTATTACATCAACCTACAACTGGCAAAGATATAGCACCAGTCGATTAGTGTAGTTTGTTATGCACTGTTTGACTTTGTAGGCCACTTTCCTTTATGTTGTATCTTATCTATACTTCGTGTACATTGTATAGTGTGTGGAAGAAGAACAAGAAATCAGCAAGAAAACGTTTTGGTCTCCATCTCTCTTCTTGTGTTCTTGAGTGAGCTTCCTCTTGTGCATACAGTGTGTGTTTGGCGTAGATCAAGCAAGTCTCCCCACCACACGATTCTTGACAATTGTCCAATCCAAAGCTCGTACAATGGGTGCAGTCATACGATCCTTTTTTAGAGCTTCATATGAACCATACCATTCCTCTATCCATTTCGTGAAAATTAGCAGCTTGTAAAGAGGCTGTGCTATAGAAGTGTACTATAGTACAAATTGATGATAGTAGCCAGTATGCCCAAGGAAACATTGGGTGCCTTTATGGTTGGTGGGCCATGGGAGATCCATTATCATCTTAATTTTGGCTTTATATCTTGAAATGTTATTCTAAGATACCACATGGCCCAAAATGATAGTGTTTCACCCGAAATTGATACTTCAAGGGATTCAAAGATAGATGGTACTACTGATATCCCTGAAAGACTAGTCGAAGCTTTTCGAGATTCCTTGATGATAGATGGTGCTATCGATATCCCTTGAAAACTACTTGAAGCTTTTCAAGATGTTTGTTTCAGTTGGAGTGGACACATAGGTTGTCCACACAAATACTTTAATCTAATGTCTCAATGTACCTTTGAAAATAGTAGATATAAGTCTTTGGAAGGTGATCAATATGTTGAGATGACAAGCTTAACACATGCGGACACTGATGATGGACCGCCTGGTTAGATGGGTCCACACGTCTACACTTAGCATGTCAATGGTCATTATAACTCTCACATGGCTACTAACTCATTACTTATTATATTCAGGTTGTTACACCTATTTACAGCTGGCGTAGTTATAGTGCCAGTCGACTAGTGTAGTCGGTTATGCATTGTTTGACTTAGTAGGCCACTTTTCTTTATGTTGTATCTTATCTATACTTGGTGTACATTGTAAAGTGCGTGGAAGAAGAAGAAGAAACTAGCAAGAAAACGTTTTGGCCTCCATCTCTCTTCTTGTCTCTTGAGTGAGCTTCTCCTTGTGCATTGTGTGTGTGTTCGGCGCAGCATCTTGAGCAAGTCCCCCCACCACGTGATTCTTGACATGGTATCAGAGCCCCACCACTGAGAGAGGCTGATTTTGAAGGTTGAAGTGAAGGAGAAGAAGCAAGGTTTGAGTAAGCAAGCCACGGGTAAGAAGCTCTCCCATCCTTCCACTCTTTCTCTTGGACAGTGTCTGTGGAGGCACTAGAAGCAGGGCAGAGCAAAAATCTCAGATTGCAGTGAGATTTGGTGTGTGCGAAGAGCGCTATGTATTCTGCAGATTTTTTTGGGCATCTGAGGCCGTTTCATGCCCCGTTTTAGAGCCGCAAGGTTGCGGACAACAGTTTCAGGGTATGCTGTGACTTCGACTGTATTGACCGAAAGTGGGTGCACAGGTTACAGATTTCAGATCTGTAAGTTCAAAGGTGTTTACTAGCGAGTAAACACAAGGTTTATCTGCAAACTGGTTGCAGATTGCATGTATTGTTGAGCAGACAGTGAAAAAGGCTGCCTGGTGTATTGCTGTGCACTACAGGTCGAGGGTTGCAAAAGATTTGCTTGCTGTTTGGTATTGGTTTTGTGATAATGGCAGAGAACGGGATGTAAGTGGGTTTATAAGATTAAGCACAATGCAGATGGTACTATTAGTAGGTATAAAGCTAGGTTGGTTGCAAAAGGCTATGCCCAGACATATGGCATAGATTATGAAGAAACCTTCAATCCAGTTGCTAGGATGGCAACTGTCAGATGTGTGATGTCTTTGGCAGCAGCCAAAGGTTGGAGGTTGCAGCAAATGGATGTGAAGAATATCTTCTTGCATGGTGATTTGCAGGAAGAAGTGTATATGGATCAACCAACATGTTATGAAGATTTAGAGCATCCCACGTATGTGTGCAGGTTGAAGAAGGCGCTCTATGGGCTCAAGCAAGCACCTAGAGCATGGTTTGACAAGATCAAAGAGTATCTTGTCAATATTGGCTTTTATGTTTTTGATGAAGATCACTCACTTTATGTGAGAAAGGGAGATGCAGGTTTGGTCATCATAGTCATCTATGTGGATGACTTGATTATTACAGGTGATAGTGATAGTGGGATTGCTGAAGTCAAGGATTTTTTGAAGAAGTTTGAGATGAAGGATTTAGGTGAGCTAAGGTACTTCCTTGGCATTGAGGTGATCAGATGTGATGATGGTATATGGCTGTCCCAAAGACAGTATGGCTTGGATATGTTGTCCAAGTATGGTATGACAGCATGCAAACCACTTTCAGTCCCGTTGGAGCAGAATGTAAAGTTGAGTGCTAATGTTGGGGATGAGATAGAAGACCCTACTATGTTCAGGAGGATAGTGGGGAGTTTGATCTACATGACCATTACAAGGCCAGACTTGAGCTACACTGTTGGTCTTGTGAGTCAGTTTATGCAAGTACCTAG
Source organism: Lygodium microphyllum (assembly GCF_053477565.2). NCBI lineage: Eukaryota > Viridiplantae > Streptophyta > Polypodiopsida > Schizaeales > Lygodiaceae > Lygodium > Lygodium microphyllum. The sequence continues at coordinate 109,444,546 of NC_141153.1, forward strand.
AAAGCCACATTTGGATGTAGTCAGATGCATATTGAGATATGTGAAGTCCACATTACATTATGGGCTTTTCTATGAGGTAGGTACAGATGTACAGGTGTTTGGATACACAGATGCAGATTGGGCTGGTAGTATGTCTGATAGAAGATCTACCAGCGGATACATGTTCTCTCTTGTTAGTGCATCAGTTACTTGGAGCAGCAAAAAGTAATCTACAGTTGCTTTGTCGAGTACAGAGGCTGAGTATAGAGGTGCTGCTGTTGCAGCATGTGAGGTAGTATGGCTGCAAAAGTTATTGGCTGATTTAGATGTGCAGGTGGAAGGTCCAGTTGTCATTTATTGTGACAACATGAGCAGTATACAATTGGCTAGGAACCCTGTGTTCCATGCTAGGACAAAACATATTGAGGTACACTACCACTTTGTGAGAGAGAAGGTACTAGCAGGTGAGATTGACTTGGTGTATGTCAGCACACAAGATCAGATAGCTGACATCTTCACGAAGGCATTGGGTATAGAGAAGCTTCAAAAGTTTCGAAGCTTACTTGGAGTTGCAGAGATGCAGTTGAGCTTGAGGGGGAGTGTTGAGATGACAAGCTCAATACATGCGGACATTGATGATGGACTGCCTGGTTAGATGGGTCCACACATCTACACTTAGCAAGTCGGTGGTCATTATGACTCTCACATGGCCACTGACTCATTACTTATTATATTCAGGTTACACCTATTTACAGCTGGCATAGTTATAGCGCCAGTCGACTAGTGTAGTCGGTTATGCATTGTTTGACTTAGTAGGCCACTTTCCTTTATGTTGTATCTTATCTATACTTGGTGTACATTGTAAAGTGTGTGAAAGAAGAAGAAAAAACCAGCAAGAAAACGTATTGGCCTCCATTTCTCTTCTTGTCTCTTGAGTGAGCTTCTCCTTGTGCATTGTGTGTGTGTTCGGCGCAGCATCTTGAGCAAGTCCCTCCACCATGTGATTCTTGACACAATACATTCTTCAAGTCAAAAGGCATGACAACATAGGAAAATATCCCCCATTTGGCCTTGACAAAGGTAGTTTTGGGCCAATCATCAAGGTATACTTGCACCTACTTGTAGCCCAAAAATCCATCCAAGAAGTTGCGAGCTTCCTTTTCTACCATGTTTGATCATGTGTTCTATGTATATCAGTGGGGATAATGGTTTCTTTTGATTGTAGTATTTAGTTTCTTGTAGTTAATGCATACTCAAATAGTTTCATTCTTTTTGAGTACCACAATGATGGGTGATACCTAGTCGATATTGTTGACCAATGCTTTGATCATGATATGCTCATAATCTATATGTAGTGTGAAGTATAGCTTAGTTGTCATGTGAAGCTGATACTCTTTTATATTAGTGTAGGTAGCAATTACTTCCATTGTATCTTTTATCAAGGTTTTTTGGGTTAATGGAGATGATTGACCTATTTTGTGCCAAATAGTGTCTTTTTTGATGTTTTGTTTCTTATTTTGGATATGCTCTTTGTCATTCACATTGTTTAGGGTTTGTCCATTCTATCTGTCTTTTGGGTGTTTGTTGTTTAAGTGATTGACTAACATGCCTATAAATACTTGGCAATATTGAGTTGATTAGTTTTCATTGAATAGATGTAGAAAATATATGGAAATTATTACTATTATTATGGAAACTTGATGTGTCTAAATGTGGTGTTATGTTGTATCCATCCATGTCTTCCAGTTATGGAAATTAGCATAGTGTTTGCATGTGGCATTCATGCATGATGGAGAGGTTTCCATTCACATCTAGTGTGATTTTAACCTGTTCCAAAGCCAAGCATTTGTGAGCTTAGGCTGGTTGAATATGGGACAAATTGCAATGTCCATGTGGATCTTCTACAGCACAAAGGGTTTGCCATTGCTAGCAAACTCAATCTCAAACATGCTCTTTGGGTTCATCAAGGTAGGCCTCATGTTTACGTACATATACAGATTCTTTTATGCAAATTCCACTTGATATTTTCTATCTCCAATAGCTTGTACTAGGTAGTCGTCTTCTAAGTCAAATTCCTCATAGTAGGATAAGATTACAATTTAATCCTTTGCCATCTAGACCAACAGCTAAGAACCAACCACTATGGCTAAACCCACCTCGTTTGGTAGTTAAATAGACCAATTTTTATGGTGAAAAGAAGCAACATCCAGATTGGCATATAGCTAGTTTGAAACTAGGTGGGTTGCAAGTGGCCATGATGTACTACACAATGATTAAATTAATAAAACCTAGTTTGCCACTACTTTATATCTTATAAGGAAATGGACTCGGTTAGGTTGGGCGAGCTTCGTTTGCCAATTATAATGATTTGAAGGAAAGCCTTTTTGTCCTAGTTTTAAGAAGGATAAGACCCCCTAGTGAGGAATTAGATTAAATTTAAATTGTTAAGTAGAAGGAGATGTTGGTACAAGACTATGCTCAATAGTTAAAAAATTTGTCAAACGGATTGGATCAGAATAATCAATTTTCTTTGGATATGCAAAAATTGTTATTTCTTAAAGGGATTTAAAAGTAAGATTCATGGTCCAATAGCAAATGTGGAGATAGGAGTAGAATAGGCATTGGACACTTTAATTGAAGCTATTTTATGAGTGGAAAAATGGCTTGGTTTTGGTCCTTCCTAAAAAAACCTTAAAAAAAAGAGTGCATGATTAGGTCTTGGAAGTGATACTAAAAGTGAATCTAAATACAACGATGATTCAAATGATAAAAGTGATAGTTTAGATTCGGAATCAGATGAAGATTATGATAATTTTGATGGTGAATATATCAAGAACAAGAAGAAAAAGGAGAAAAAGAAGGCAAATAGTAAGAAATCTCATTGCAAATCCTCCAAATCTAAATCCTCTTCTAAGAAAAAATCATCCCATATAATCGGATGCAAAGAGGTTTTAGATAATCCAAATGGTTTCAATATAGGTCAACATAAAATAGACCCCAACAACAAGTTGAGGGGAAGCATGAAGCTTGTCACTACCGCTGTAGAGTCTAAGGACATTTTGTGGGGATGCAATGTGAATAGTGGGTTAGGCATATAACTCAGAGAGGAATTTCAATAGTGAGGAACCACAATGAAGGATGGCCCATAGGAGAACACCATCTACAACCACTAGCCCCAATTGTTGCTGTTATTATAGATTTTCCCGAGGAGCAAGTGGAGATGTCAAACCTTGTTCGATATGTTGGTACTATTGAAACATGGGAAGAATTACTTGAAGAATAAGGATGTAGGTTTGCATTGGTTCAACAAGTGGATAGTGTCCCATAATTATATGTTAGATGTCATTATTCAAGTTGCATGATTATGGAAGATTCCTAAGAGGATCCAATTGCAATGGTTGTTACAAGATCCCAAAAGAAGAAAGGGTTATATTGGAAAATGTAAAAGGATGTAACAAATCAACTATTACGTCAAGTTCGATGATCTTGTAAAAGTAGAGTAAAATTGTAGTAGCAAGGATTGTGATGAACAATATGGTTTGTAGCAGCAGTAGGATCTTGAAGAAATGCAACTCAAGAAACCTGTAGTTTCAAAACTAACTGATAGTGATGCAAACATGTCTAAAACATTATTTTAGGCATTACTTACTTCATCCCTATATTTGACATTAGAACGAGTGTTGAATTTGATTTTAGATTTCAAGGAGAATTTGTTGTAGAAGCTTAATGTAAGAAAGTTGAAGTTAAATCCACAGACTACTAGGAAACTTTTAGTAGAGCTAGCAACTAGGAGAGAAATTATGCCAATTCAAGCTATTAGTAATACCCAGTCCTATTTAGGAGGAGAAACTACTAAAGAAAAATTTAGGGTTATGTCCTTAGGTGTCGATGATAAGATATCAGGAGAATGAACTCACTACTACCAAATCAGGAAAATATACACAGTGAGGAAAGGTGAATCACATTACAAAAATCTTTTTGGGAAAATGGTTTAGTCATAAGGAAAATTGAGCAAACTTAGAATTTAGCGAGCCAAGGCCAGTTGAGTCTTGAAAGGAATAACAATGTGAGGTGCCTACTCCAACCTACCTGGAGGAGTCCTCTAGTAGTCGACTGAAATTCATATCCATGCGCATCACCATCCCGTCTCCCCATGGGAAACCTTGGACTTAGTTGAACATGGGAATCTTAGTTCTACTTAACGGGGGAAGTGTGGACTAGTCACCCCTGATAGAAATCTAACGACCACCTAAGAAAGAACACTTTGTAATCAATCAAAGGCAGGTTTGAGGTTAACAACACACTTGGTTCAAAGAGAGTGAGAGACGAGGGAGAGTGTAACTTGATCCCCCTACCCATAAGGTAAAATATTAGCTCAAGCCCCCTAAAACAGTGTTAAACTTGGTAAATAATTCTACCAGTATTGGGAGGGTCATGATTTAATCAGCTCTATCTAATGTTAGCCCGACTTATCAAGTCCACCTAGCCATAGGCGTCCAACCGTCACGATCGAAGCCTCCCACTTTCCTCGATGGGGTTTGCTTAGTTTTCTAATTAGCAAAGCATACTACCAAACTGTTTGGACATATAAAATCAGCTTTCTTTTATTCAATCTTTAGCACATGACAAAAAATATGGAAAATCAGATACTTTATTTCATAGTAACATCCAAAACTATCACTTCATAGAGTGGTACAAAACTGTCTTTCCACAGAAAAACACCGTCCAGTCTAGGATAGGACCTTCCAATCCCTTGAGATTGGGCTATATGTGATCGCACTTCGTTTGCGGTCAATAGGGAATTTACTAGCTTAGAGTCCCTCTAAGCTTTTCTGAGCCTCAGGAGCCATCCTACATAATAGGGGCACTTATCACTTGGCCCTTTGCCCTCTCAGGTGCTCAAGTGATCATATACAAAGAAACACCTATCTTCCTCAAGAGCATAGGGCCCCTACTCGCAGGTGAGTTTTTCCAAAAACACCTACCTCCCTGTGGAGCGTAGAACCCCCACCCTTAGGTGAGTTTTTCACACTTTGCAGAGTGTTTAGGGAGCATTGGGTTGGGGATCACAATGTCCCAAACCACAACAATCCACAACTTGTCTGGTTGTGCAAGCCCGAAATCATAAGAGCTATAAATCATCATTCACAAATCCAAAAGAAGTCATAACCATAAAATATTTTTAACATAATTGTCAATATATGCGATGCATAAAATCTATCCCCTTCATCAATTTACGTGTTTCTTCCTAAAAATAAAATGATAATGCTTTTGCAAGTTTAAGTAAGTTCTAACTAATTGTAATCCTTTTCTTATATACTAACTTGATTATCTCTATTTGGCCCTCCATCGTGATTATGGTTTATAACCTCAACCTCGATTTGTTGTGGAATAACCCATCCTTCTCAGGTTAAATGGATTCGGGGTTAACTTTCACTTGTGCTTCAATATCGTGTTGAGTTCCTTTAGTAGCGGCGGCCACTTCCTCATGTTGGGGAGATCTCTGAGCATGACCTTGCTCAACATCTCGACGTCTCTTGGGAACCATGGAAGAAGCTTACTGGGTTCGAGTAGCGCTTCCGCATAGGGGTGGAGAGAGAAAGAGAGAGAAAGAGAGAGAGAGAGAGAGATAGAGAGAGAGAGAGAGAGAGAGAGAGAGAGAGAGAGAGAGAGAGAGAGAGAGAGAGAGAGAGAGAGAGAGAGAGAGAGGCTCGGTTGATTGTAGTAGAGCTTTGTCACGTCAGCATTGCACGCTGTATGGGCGTCACTCCAAGGTGCACGACTAAGGTGGCGACCAAGGCATAGACCTTGGCATCTTGGCCTTGGCATACTTGGCAACGTGTAATGTCTCTCCCCCCCCTGCCGTGACTCCCGTGGCGACCAAGGCATAGACCTTGGCATACTTGGCAACGTGTAATGTCTCCCTCCCCTTGACCCCCGTACTATCCCCCCCATAGGAACTCCCCTCCTTTAATTTTTTTAAATATTTTATCTCTCTCCCTCTCTAGCCTTGCCGATTATGTATGGACATTGATGGAGAGACCTCAGATGATCATGGTATCTAGATTGATTCGCAGCAAGGCCTCAGTCCCACATGACATTGTGCGAGCAGAGCTTGCCACACCGCCCATACTAGTCAAGGCATTATTTCAGACAGTCTGCTTCCTACACAGATTTCAAGATATGGACAGAGATCGCATTGCATACAGAGCATATATGGCATCTCAGGAGATGGCTCGAGCGGGAGATACCACATCATGGTATGCACAGACTAGAGCTTGGTTTGACAGACATGGGCTGGACATTGATAGACTCCCACCTCTTCTATATGATACTCAGGCTCCCACTTACACCCTCTCTCTCTCTCTGAGAGGAACAGAGTCATCAGACAGGAGATATGGCATATTTATATACAGAGGACATGGGTCAGTCCTGCACAGCCACTGCCATCGAAGATGGCACATTATTATACACAGTTCTTGAGCATATCAGAGCAGGGATTCATAGAGATTCCGAGATATATGCAGATCTATATGCCACATCGATTGAGAGTTCTTATTGGACAGCTCAGGGTATCATCACATTAGCTTATGATTGAGAGTGGCAGAGCCAGTGGCATCCCACGAGAGGAGAGGATATGCCCCCTTTGCAGATCAGAGGTGGAGAGTGAGGAGCATTTTGTTCTCAGATGCCCGGCATACTCAGAGTTGAGATCTAGATACACATTGAGCAGCTCACTTCAGGGATGTATGACTGACATGGATCAGAGGTCATTTGGCCGTTTTTTGGGAGAGGCATGGCACATCAGAGAGCAGAGCACACAGCGGGTCCTAGTCAGAGAGGGGCCCACCCAGATGACTATTACACAGTTCTTTCAGACAAACAGAGTGAGAGCTACTGTACCAGCCTCCAGCCAGACCTTCGGGCTCACACTATAGCAGGCTGAGGACCAGCGTATCCGACGCTGCACGAGGATCCGTGGGTTTCGGACCCCACAACCACACCGACAGGAGATCCGGAGGATTCTTGATCTACATCGACAGCAAACTGAGATCCGACGACACTCGACACATTGGATCTCAGATCTCCAGTTTGCTCTTTCTCCACCGCCGATGTACCACATCCTGCATCTAGGAGGGATCACCTGCTATTAGCGACTTCGACGACTGCTACTACATCCCAGGATAGTATATCTCCCTGCATCTGTTACATATACACATCGCACCACTTTATCACAGCCGACAGCTGTTCCCCTATCACAGCCGACATTTGTTCCCCTTTTGTAGCCATTATCTGGAGTACCAGAGCTACATACGCACATACACATACACGACACTTATCACACTCACAACACCGTATTTTCAGTTTCCAGTTTTTAGCTTTTCATTCAGCACTTTTATTTTGGATAGATGGACCTCATCAGTTGTATCATAGTTTGTCTCATAGGCCAGTTTTGGTCTTTAGAAGACGTTAATATAACTTTCTTTCTTTTCTCTCTCCCCCTGCCGTGTGCATGGCGGGGAGAGAGAGAGAGAGAGAGAGAGAGAGAGAGAGAGAGAGAGAGAGAGAGAGAGAGAGAGAGGGAGTGAAGTGTGGGAGATGGGGGGGCATGCAGCCCCCCAGATGGCGAGGAGCTCTCCCCCCCTACTGCAGCACGGCCCCCCCCTCCGTCTTCTAGACAACACGCCCCTCCTTTTCATCATGAGCACGTGGCCGCCATAATGGCGCATGGGCCACACGGTTGAAAAACCATATAAAGGGCTCATCCTTTATGCAGGGGAAAAAAAGAATGGATGATCAGGCTGTCGTGCTGAGAAGAAGAGAGAGAGTGAGAGAGAGAAGGAGGAGAAGAAGAAGAAGAAGAGGGAGAGAGAGAAGGAGAAGAAGAGAGAGAGAGGAGAAGGAGGAGAAGAGGGAGAGAGGAGAAGAAGAAGAAGGAGAAGAGGGAGAGAGAGAAGGAGAAGAAGAGAAGGAGAAGAAGAGAGAGAGAGGAGAAGAAGGAGAAGAAGAGGGAGAGAGGAGAAGAAGAAGGAGAAGAGGGAGAGAGAGAAGGAGAAGAAGAGGGAGAGAGAGGATAGGAGGAGAGAAGGAAATGCGAATATTAGAAGGAGAGAGGGAGAGAGGTAGGGAGAAGTTAGAGGAAAAGATGACGATTAGTAAGAAAGAGAGAAGGTGGAAGTTAGGAATGACGAGATGCTGCTAGGTAGAAAACAAGGGAGAGAAGAGAGAAGAAGAGAGAGAGAGTCTCATAATTGAGGATGGCCCTGAAGCGGAGATCTTCCCAAGTGAATGGGAATCCCACAACCATGGACCAAGATTCGGGTCAAGATGCCACCACCCATGCAAACATACTGCCAAGGGTAAACACTAAAGTTTTTTCCCACAATCAGGTATTTCTTCGATGTCTTGCTTATCTCATGAGGATAGGGGATCATAATAAAATTCATATTGCATGGTTTGATAGGTAAAGAACCTAGGCACGAATGTAGCTACGATAGTTGTAATAATCATAAGATATTTCATGTTTATGGTCAATGAAATGATAGGTAAAATTGATTAAGGAAAACACATTATAAGATGCCAAAATGCCTGACACAAACACTTGCATGAAGAAAATTCTACTGATTAATAATAGAAGATAGTTGTGTATTATACATTGAATGGATTACCTTAGTTTACATTTAGAAAGAGCTAGAATCTTGCATTATCTTCATGAAAAGGATTGGAGCCTCGCATCGAAAGAGATAAAAATACTCCCTTATTAAAAAAATGCAATAGTATCCTAAGATTGCAAACCAATTTTTCATGCGCAAGGATGATAGAGTACATTAGAGTAACAGTTAGATCATGCACATGTCGATATATGTTAACTTGCATACACAATGGGATTGCACGATAAACATTGTTAGAACAGTAGTTCTAAAAGAAACTCCGTTTAGAGATCCTTGCCGATAGATAAAGATTGGATAACCTATGGCTAATCAGGTTGGAATCTCATTAATGTACTCTTGGTGATGTACTAGCAATATGAGTTAGCACTTGGTGACCTGTGATATTAGATAGCTACTCTAAGAATTGGGTTGATCTTCTACCCTAAATAGGTGGCCATGATTAATAAAGGTCAAGGTGAAATCACTAAGATCATTTAAAGGATGTAGAAGGAATTTGTTAAATTGACCTTGCGAAGCCCTAATCCAAGGGGGAGAGCAAACTTAGGGGTAATTGATTTATGCTAAGCATGTTGCTTGGAACTGTTGAAATGGTTTTAACGAAGGTTGATCTTATTAAAGATGGATTGTTGACCCAAGTTATGCTTGGTTGTTTGAAAAAGGTTGTAAAAGTATTTTGATACATCCAAGTTAGATTTTGGTTGTGCATGCAATGGGATTGCGATGCCTTGAAGCAAGAGGTTGTGCATTCAACTATTTGTTAATGTGGTTTTGGATGTTAACCCAAGTGGGGTGTGATTGATGATTGCATGGCTAGGTCTGAGATGACAAAAGGGATGTTTTCCCTAGTAATTGTTTTTAAGCTGGTTGCTTCAGCTGTGGATGATTTGCTAAAGGGATAATTAAGGAAGGATGGTGCTAGCTGTCCCCCGCAAACCGCCAAACCCTAATCAAGGGGGTTATGAATCCACGCCGGGAATGTGGACCGAACCCGCCGTGAGAGGTCTCTTCGTGGAAATTACTTGGTGTAGGAGGATGCTTGGGTGCCAATGGGGGCTCTGGCTGTAAATCCCAATGCCTTCGGACCCTACACAAGTATTCTACGTGACTCGAGATGGGATCTTGAGGCCTTGATACTAGTTACAAGGTGGAATCTTGGTAGGATAAACCTTCGGGTTTTGTTGCCGAGAGATGGAAGGATTTTTTTGCAGAGGAAGAAAGGAACACTTAATTCTCCTGTATGGGCGGGAGACAAACATTAATCTGAAGATAAGTTAAGGAAGTGTTTGATCATGTTTTATCTTGTCTTCGTGTCAATGGCCTAAATTATGTAAAGGAACCTGTGATTAATGGGTTAATTAAGGAAGTTGCTTTTATGTGTCAAACATAATGCGGTAGTAATTAGATAACTAAAACAACCCCCGAGGGAAGTATGGTGGATGTGACCGTTGAGTCCATCCTATGGTAGGGCGGTCTCGGTTAGCCGAGAGCTTTCCTCAATGGAATTTATTTGTTGCAAATGTTAGTTAGACAAGGACCTTAGAACTTGTAAGTTGAATCCCTGATTCATATCGTTTTAGGGGACCGGTATGGGACTATGCCCTATGGGCAGAGAGGTCGAGCGATGCCTCCCTCTCGTTTTCCATTCTCTTTGAACCAAGTGCGATGTGAGTCTCCTTGGGCCCAGTTATATCTATGCAAAGTGGAGCGGCTGTCGACCGACGCTAGAAGGCTGTTAGGAATTATCGACTGCTAGGAATGCGGACTTCAGGTCGATCCTAGTGGGAATGATCGGATAAGTTCCGTTGCGAGGCAGACTCGAGAGACCCTAGTTGGAAAACCCCGTATCATTCCTTGGGAGTGCCGGGCGGCGCCTTCTAGATTGATCTCTCGATGGGCTGCTAAGATGTGTCCCACAATCTGAGGGGCGGGCACATTACACAATGAGAGCGGAATTTAGGTGACGGGAAGTGCTTAAAAATAGCTAAAAATTATGAATATCAAGGAAAAAATATTCACTGTCAAAGGCGGCGGCTCGATCTAGGACGATTTTAAGCGCCAAAGTGCTTTAAAGGCGCCCGAGCGACACTTGTTGATTTTTCATAATTTTTCAGACATCCGTGCGGGTTGGCAAGAGTTACTGGCCAATGCGGGACGCTAATCCGGATGCCCAAGATTTTTCAGAGCTCAATTCGGAGTCCGGACGGGGAAATGGCCAAGGAAACGGTCAAGATATGAAAAGGTGGACACTTGGGAGGCCAAATTTGAGCATGCCTTTTGAGTTTGGACCCCCCCCAAAAATTTTATGCACCTTATGAAGCAAAAAACGTGGAGAGAGAATGAAGAGGCATGAAAAAACGTGATCAACAGAGGGCGCCATTTTTTTCGCCATGAATGGATGAGAGGCATCATGGCTGCTGCAAACAACCCCCCTAATGGATTATGGGGCTTCATTCCCCTCTGTCTGTGGACTCTATCGCCGCCTCTCGCCCGAGAAATGGTGGTCTCTATGAAGAATTCTGATTTCAGTCTTTCTCTCTCCTCCCTCTCTCTCTTCTAAAGGCAAGTTCATGTGGGAAGAAGAAGGAAGAAGAAAGAATGATGGAGGCTTGTCCGGCATGGATCGGATTGCTCCACGGGCTGGAAATGGTGATTGGTGATTGTGCTGGACATGAAGTGCTGCTGATTTCCAAATCTACAGCCATGGACATGAAACCCGAAACACGCAAATAAGCGGTAATTTAAAATTTTCAAAGGAATTTGAGCTTTTAGGGTTTTTGATTCATGAAATGTTGTTCATGTGGGACAAAAATTGTTCATGTTACTGTTTTTTATGAGTTCTTGCTGGTCATAATCAAAAAATCAGAGAAACATGCATTTTGTGGGTTAGGATAATATGCTAAAACACGTAAAACATGAAAAAACAAGGGAAAATGAGGGTTTTTGGCATAAAAATGGGGAAGTAAATAGGAACATCAACTAAACTTTCATTTTTCTGCAAGAAGAAACTAAGGGCCACAGCCCATAACCTGTTTTGAATTTTCAGTAATTAAATAATGCAAGAAAATAAGGGAAAATACAAGAAAATGGTGGAAAAACCCTAAAAAATAGGGAAAAAATGCATTTTGGGTTCCGAAAAATAAGGATAGATAGGAGCAATGTTTGTGAATGTTTGTGGGGACTGAAGCATGAGGATTTGCCTCAGTTCAACCCCACCTTCTTGTTCTAGTGTGGTTTTTTCCGCTTTTTATACATAAAATGATGTCAAAATACCCTATAAACCTATCCAACGATGCAATACTTAAACGGAGAAGGGTAGAGAAGTTGAAATATGTCTAAATGCCGTGTGAAATGATGGGAAAGTTACTGATTTCTATGCATAGCATTTAGGACGGATGATAATTAAAATTAAGAGCTTAGTAGCACGAGGATCACCTCGGTGCTAGGCCCATGCAACGAAGCACAGTCGTTAGAAAGGAACCATGAAAAGAATGTTTGAGCACTAGGCATCCACCAAATGCATGGAGCATGAAAAAGAATTTAAAAGTATCAGTGATCAGCTCCTGGACATGCATTGCAATTGTTTTTAGAACATGACCTACGTTGAGAGGCAGTGAGATACCCATGCTGTAGGCTAGTCGTGGGGTCTAGGCAATGGTACATTCCTGGACACGCTTATTTGGTACCTTGAGTGACGTTTGTGCGAAATGTCTAAATGTTGAGCGGCGCATCGAGGGGCCAATCCCCGAGGTGTAGGAGAGTCGCAGAGGGTTGACGGCATTCAGCCGTAGGAGGAACCCCATGTGTATGTGATTCGAGCCTTTTGGCTATGTGAAAGGGACTCCCTCTGAGGAGTAATATTGGGATAGGATCAGTTGGACTATAACGTATTACAAACGCAATGTTTAGGAAGACAGAGATTTCGATAGACGCTCCTGGGTTGTCTTGTGCATAGTGACGAGGTCCGGCTAGTGCATGAGCCAGTGCCGGCCCGTTTTTAGGTCCATCACACAACGGGCTATGAAGGCTTTGTTGGCGCCATTGACTGTGGGTGATAAGCTTCCACTAGCTTGTAGGAAAATCTTTACGGGAGGTCACCCATCCCGACAGTGTCATCACCCAAGTGCACTTAACTACCAAGTGACTATCCACTAGGCTAGTTCTTTTTGTTGTTCTATACTACAAACATAGTCTTAATAAGCTAGTCTTGGGAGAGTCTCCCAAGTCTTTCTTCCATGAACTAGGATATCACACCTCATTGATAATAACAATTATCTTCATAATGAGAGTCAGTTTCATAATTGGAGGTAGTTTTTAAAAATGTGCAACATAATTCAATTTTCTTTGGAATGTATATGCATATTAAAATAAACTAAGCAATGGGGACATTATGAATGAAAGGGATCCTAGTATATTTGATAAAACTAAACATGGTAGAAAATATAAAGGATGAGGATGATCCTTTGTGGCTAAGTGAATGTACAGATATCTTTTGAGGAATTAACTGATGTGGATCATGAGATTAAGTTGATAACTAGAGTATAGTTAATTGTAAAATGACCATACAAAGTATTGATTCTTGATGCAATTGAACTAAAGGAGTAGTTAAAGAAACTTTTGGATCAAGGATTCATATACCGTAGCAACTCTCCTTGTGGTGCTCTTATTTTATTCCAAAATAAGAAGGATAGAACCCATAGGATTTCAGTTGATTTTACAGGGGATTGAATCAAGTTACTGTTAACCCTTAAACGAACGAAGGTGGAAAATCCAGAAAAGCTAAAGTAGAAGAAAAAGACAAAGGCCAAGGAAAAGAGAAACGGAAGACAAAGACGCACAAGGAGAAGAGTCTTAAATAAGGGAGAAAGGCGCACAAGAAAAAGCGCAAGTCAAAACTTTTGTAAAAGAGCGCAAGTGCATCATGGTTTAATTCAAGGAGTGCCGGGCTCTCACCCGTGCAATTTGTAAATGTAGATGGGTGGTGGAAAGGAAGTTAGGAAGATAGAAGGACAATGGGAAAAAGGGCCAAGGCTACGGCGGGCCATGTAAAAAGGGGAAAAGGGGATGACCGCCCAAAAGGGATTTAGGGTTTTGTATATAAAGTTGAAAAGTGAATGAGAAGCTCATTCTTGTGTGTGGCCAAAAGTAGCTCTCCTCTTCTTCTTATTTTTCTTGTTCTTGCTTGCTTGAGCTTGTGCTTGAGAGAGGGAGTGTGAGAGTGTGAGGGAGTGAGTGTGTGAGGGTGAGGGACCGAGGAGGAGAAGCTCTCCATCTTCTCCTCTCTTATTCTCTTCTCTTCTCTTCTCTTGTCTTGCTCGTGGCAATGGAGCTTGGAGCGTGGAGCTTGAGGATGGAGCTTGCTTGAAGCTTGCACTTGGATCGTGGAGCTACCGGAGTGTGCGAGAGAGGAGGTAACTCAAACGGCACGGAGGTAAGCTCACTACACCCGTAGGTATGGATGGCGCGTCGGTTATGTGAGAGGTAGCCATTAGTGCTCGGCTTGGAACGCTTGAAGCAATAAGTGGTCCGTGGGTCTTGGCAGTTGAGTGAAAGCTCCCACATTTTGGTTCCGTTGCCGGGACCAACGGATTCAAGCCTTGAGCGCTTGCGCGCTTCGAATCGAGCATCAAAGTAAGGGGTTTCCCCTGAACCGGTGCTTGAGATAGGTAGGAAGGGAGGGGGTTGAAGATGGTATTCGATCTCCTTAGCAAGTAGGTTTTTTGCTTTCTTGAGATTTATGTTGTGGAATGAAGTAGTGTAGGTATTTACTTTTGATTTGGATGCATTAGGGTAGGAAAAAACAAAGAAAAAAGAATAAAAACAAGCACCAGGGTTGCTGCTATCATAACAAGGCATGAGGGTTTGATTCGTTTGTCGATTTGTATTTTGGAGTTTATTGGCTATCCTAGGTAGATAGATCTCTTCCCCATCACTCCAGCATCATTCCTGTTGAATCTTGTAGCTTGTAATAATCAATATCTTAAGATTTTGGACGATTCCATGCTTGAAAGTGCGTTCCAGTCGGTGGGATCGGACATTCGATCTAGTGTCCGATTCCCAGAATCAGACGTCTGATTTTGACTATCGGACGCTCGGACCGATTGGACCAACCCGTCTGACTCAGACCACTCGAACTCGGACGCTTGGACCACTCGGACACTCGGACTTGGACTAACCCGTCCGATTTTGAAAATCGGACCACTCGGACTCGGATGCTTGCACAACCATCCGATCGGACCAACCCGTTAGACTCGGACACTCGGACCACTCGGACCAGCTAGAATCGGACCAGTCCAGAATCGGACCGTCCGACTACTAGAATCGGACCACCCTGTCTGATTCGATTCCCAGAATCGGACCACTTTGAGAATCGGACCACTTTTTCCATCCGAGTCCTAGAATGGGACGTGACCAAAATCGGACCACTGGGCCGACCGGACCAAGGAAACTGTCAAAATCTGACAGGTATCTAGAACACAAATTTTGACACATCTAAACCCGAGATTGATCCCAAAGGCTACGCAGAGCTAAAGAAACATCATAGATCCATCATTGGGCTAAAATTTAGAGCACGTAGTTCAAAATTTGGCTATAAACGGTCCTCCAAATTGCATATGGCGTCTACCGTAACGGCCCTGCGGGCCGGGGGGACTGCCCCCCCCGGACCCCCGCAGAGGGGGCTCTGCCCCCCTCCGCACCTCCTCCGAGTAGGTTGGAGAGAAAACGCACGCTGTGACAGGTCTTCCAAATTGGACCCTAGTGAAGTAATGGCTCTACATGAGCATGGATTCTCATTTGCAAAAGAGCAACCAAAAGCCCATACCCGAATAGAGACAAACAGAGACCCTATAACATCAATGGGCGACATTGTGTTCATACCATGTCTAGTCAGAGTGAAATGCAACATCAGCAAGCTGCAAATGCCAAGATGACTAGACATGACACTCTTGACGAGAGATGTACCTTGAATAGCACTGTACTGATGATCCAAGACAGCAGTGGAGAATCCACATCTGGTCGTGTAGTCGAGAACTCAAGGGCATCTGTCAGAAGGCTTAAATTTACAAGCCAGGACCCGGAAGATGAAGACATAGTACCACTTGCTTATCTTAGGGTCAAACTCACCGCAGAAAGAGAGCATAGTGTTGATGCTCTCATTGATGAAGGAGCAAATTTTAATATCTTGACTTACGAAGCATGGACTCTACTAGGTCAACCAGAGCTCAAACCGACTGATGCAACTCTTAACCCTTATGGGGGACACCCACAAGCACTCATAGGGAAGTGCAAAATCCTTGTGACAATTGAAACAGAAAGCTTGCCTATCCTATTTCATGTTCCTCCAAATAGTGCTAGCTGCGGGAAAGAAACCCTCCTAGGAAGACCCTTCAAAAGGGCGACCAAGTGTGAGGCTGACTATGTAGTACAGAGGATACACCTGACACTACCGGGTGTGAGGATAGTCACCACCTTTAGCAAGGGTGACCTCATCGAACCTCAAGGGAAAGGCAAGGAAGGTGATGACATAGCAGTCAAGCCTACAAACGAGGGCAAGGACTTGTTGAAAGAGTTGATACAAGCACAGGTCGAACAACGAGAACCAGTGAGTGAGGCCATGCCGAAAACAAGAAGGTCAAGAGACAAGGCCAAGGACAGGGTTTGGACTCACAAATATCGTAGAAGACCACGAAAGAAGCCCAAGCCTTATAGGCGAAGGCATCGATGGAGAGCTAGCACAATGCCGTGATGGATATCCAAAGCGTTGCTTCGTGCTCAAGGGTATTATGCAGGAAACCAATGGATTTGGGTACCAAAACCCCCTGCTAAATCGCCTCTATCAGTTGAAGGCCAGAGTGCATCAAAAGCATGGCATAGGAGGAAATCTAAGAGAAACTCTAGGTCTCAAGGCAAGAAACCAGACATGATTGTTCGAAGGAAAGAGCCCCAGCCTAGCATGCTAAATAGACAGATGTCATGCGTAGCCATTGAGCAGGCACAAAAATCATTAGTGCCCAAGGAGCCTTTGCTTTCCCAAGGGGAGAGCAAGCATCATAGGCACAACATTGCTCAAGGCAAGGCTGATCGCTCAACAAAGCAAATGGCACAATCGTCTAAAAGCCTCGAGCAAATCATTCAGCCAGTGCCAAGTCCACCTAAGAGTCCTGGATCTCCTACATCCTCTTTTTTCAAAAGGACACAGGAAGCACAACAGCGGTTGTCAAGGGAAACGGCTCAATTCCAATCTCTATCTCCATCTAAGTTTCCAAATGCCCAAGAGGTGGGACATGACGCCATTTGTAGCTCTTGACTCAAGGATATGCATGAGCAACCTAATGTGACTAAATCAACTCATGCTCGATCTACATAGATGAGTACTCAAAGGCCAACAAAAGACATGAACACTTCTGATCGCCCTAGGGACTTGACACCGCAATCCACCAAGGGTAGCCAGCCCACTAAACTAGCTGCTACTACTTCCAATCAGGGATCATAGCAATCACAGCCCTTGGCCGTGACAATACCCTATGTGGAACGTGTCCTTAGAAGTTCACCTATGGAAGAGGTGTCGCAACCAACTTCCTCGAAAACTCCAGCACTTTCAAAGGGCCTAAAGCCTAGGCTGGAGGAGTTAAATGTAAGGGAGTTGGTTGAAAAGCTAGACTCTCCGAAAAGAGCGGCAGTTGTGTCCTCACAACCGGGCAAGGCTATTTAGCAAACCGCGGCTATGTCCCATAAGGACACACTAGAGAAGGAAAATGCTGAGGCCCGACCAAGCACATCAACGGTCGATATAGCCTAGGGTCCTGAGTCGTTGAGATTCTCGATGAGCCTTGGGAAAGTATAGCCATGGACTTTATCATGGAGCTTCCTCGCACACAAGCAAGACGATGCAATCTAGACTATCATTGATAGATTCAGTAAGCAAGCTCACTTTATACGTGTGCAAAAGACAATGAAAGCCGGTCATATGGCTAAGCTATTCATTGCTCATATTTTCAAACATCATGGCATGCCTAAGTCCATTATAAGTGATCGAGATCCCCGCATGACCAGCCTCTTTTGGCAAGCTCTCTTTGAGAACCTTGGGACAAAGTTAAAATTTTCATTCTCTTATCATCCTCAAATGGATGGGCAGAGTGAAAGTGCTAATTCTACTGTTTTGGATCTTTTGAAATCTTATGTCTCTGATAATCAAAGAGAATGGGAAAAGTAATTGCCTTTAGGAGAGTTTGCATACAATAATACGGTGCACTCTAGTACTGGTAAGGCACCCTTTGAGATCATCTATCGTAAGCCTCATTTACCACCCATCCTTCTTACGAAGGATAAGATCTTTGCAATAGATGAGTTTGTTAGAGACATTGATACAGCTTTCACTCAAGTGAAAGATGCTACCAAAGAACACAAGAGAAGCAGAAATGCGAAGCTGATAAGCATCGTCGTAAATTAGATCTCAATTTGGGACAACATGTTCTTATTAAGTTTGAAAAGGCTCACTTAAAGAAGTAGAAAGGTCAAAAGGGTAAAGTGGTTAAGCTTTCTAATCACTATTATGGCCCTTTCAAGATCACACTGCTCTTTCATTCCATATGAGTGATTGTGCGTTGAGTGCAACATTCCTCATCATCGACGAATTTCCTGCGATTCCTTCAACCAGCTACCTCCCTGGGTGCTGCTGCGTGGTCCCTGCCACGAAGGACGTGTGCTGTGAAGATACCTTGGCACTTCCTGCAGCCGACAACGACAGTGGACGTGCCATCGACAGTTAACCTTGATTCTCGACAACATGGGTCAAGTTTTTCTAACCCTACACCTTGTTTTGTCAGTGACGGTCATGTTTTAAGTGCGGTGACATTAGCGGTTGGTCTGTTGAGTGGTCTTAGGTCCATGTTGCTCGGTCAACCCTACCCGTTAATGTTTTAAGTGTGGGGACGCGTCCCTGCGCGTCTACCTTGCATACCGCCCTACATATGCCTCACTTTGCTCATGCATGTACTCCATGACTTTCTGTTACACTCCCTTCTCCACCCACCCGTCCACTGTCACCCCTCCCTTGGGGCTGTTCCTCCTCCATTTCTCTTTTTCCCTTATTTTGCTGTGTTTCTATGTGAACGCACCCTACGTTCAGCGGCATCCATATCTGCCCTTCTACCCCTATTCGTCCCTTTGAACTGTCCAACTTTCCTCTTTACCTACCCCTATTCCGATGCACGGTTTTTGAGTTATTAATTTTTGACGGATTTTGCGTAAATTGGCCAGTTTTTCATGTGAACGTGCTTTTCTTGTTTCGGAACCGTGATCTGACATCATAGCCCTGCCAACCACTTTCTCCTTGACATTTTTACTTTTTACTCCATGTCATTTTGATGTACGGTTTGTCCAATATTAATTTTTGCAGTTTCTCGATACTTTTTCGTGCGTCTTTTTGACATTTTTCCATGTGAACCTACCCTGTTTGCATTGGAATTCTAATTTGATTTGACACCCATGTCCACTGCGCCTTTTCCTACATTTTTCCTTTTTTCTCCCCCCTATTTCGACTTCTAGATTTTCAATTATTCATTTTTAAATGTGTTTTCGGGTGTATTTTTGGAGTTTTTCGCATGTGAACTCCTCCTACTTCCGCCGGAACTGCATTCTAACATGACAACCCTGTGACACCCCTTCTTGCGGACATTTTCCCTTTTTATTGCATGTCATTCCGGCAAGCGGTTTGTCCAATATTAATTTCTGATTCCATTTTCGGGTTTGTTTTTTGGGCTTTTCCTATGTGAACGCGTCTTATCTCAGTCGGAACCATGTTTTGACGTGATAGGATTGTCGGCATATCTTTCTACACATTTTTCCTTCTTCGTGCTCCTCGTTCCGATGCACGAATCTTTCGATATTAATTTTTGTTTGCGTTTTCGGGGCTGTTTTTCGTGTTTTTTGCATGTGAACGCCCTTTACCCCCCCGGAACCCCCGTTGCACGTTTCCTCTGTCTTCCCCCTGCCGTCCTGCACAATTTTTGTTTTAACAACATTTCGTTTCGATGCCTGGATTGTGAGATATTAATTTTTCCTTGTTTATACGTGTTTCGCGCGACTCATCCCGCGCGTGAACGCACCCATTTTCGATTTCACCCGTCTTCACATGCCCCGGCCGCGTCCGCGTGCCCCGTACCGACATTGCGGCACCATTCCGATCCCGTCACGGTAAATTTTTTTACCCTTTTATTTTAATTTCTTTATTTGTTTTTTTAATTATTTAATTAACAATTTTTTTCTACATCCCTCCCCCCACGGGCACCCTCCCCTATCCCCATCACCCCCCCTTTCTCTCTCCCCGACTCCCAACCACCTTCCCCCCCATCCCCCCTGCGTCCCCTCCATCCTCCCTATCTCCTCCCTCCCACCACCCCTCTCTCCTCCTCCTCATCTCCTTTCTCCTCCTCCTCTTCTCCTCCCTCCCTCCTCTCCCCCCGCCCCCGGACGCTACCGTCGCTCCTGAGGACGCCCGCCCACCGCTCCTGGCCCCCGCCCCCGCCTGGCGCTCCTGTGGCCGCCTCAGCCCGTCGCCTCCCCCTGGTGCGCCCGCCTGCAGCACCGCCGCCACGCCTGATTCCGCCCCCCTCCTCGCCACCTGGACGCTAGCCGCCGCCCCCAGGCCGTCTCCTCTTCGGCTGCCCAACGCCGCTCTCGCTGCCGAACGCCGCCCGCTGCCCAGCGCCGCTCGCTGCCGAACGCCGCCCACCACCCGTCGCCTCCCCCTGGGCCCTGTTGGCGCCACCCTCGCCTCCCTAGCCCGCTGTCCTGTCGCCCTGCTGTCGCACATCTCAACCTCCCACAAGCCCCCATCCTCCCCCCCCCCCCCCAATTCCCCACACCCCCCCACACACACTCCAACCCCCCACAAGCCCCCATCCCCCCCCCAATTCCCCACACCCCCCACACACACTCCCACCCCCCATAAGCCCCCCTTCACACCCACCTACACCCCTCTCCTTCCTCAGCCCTTTTCCCACCCAACCCCCTGACGCGCAAACCCCATCCCCTTCATTGACTAAACATCAAGAACATCTCCGTACCCCCTTCTCGGCCCCCTATCCCACGAAAAGGTGTGTCCGTTCGCGATTGTTCGTGCGTGTTCGTATCGCGAGTTCGTGCGCACTTAGCGGCCGTTCACGCGCGGGGACGCACGTTAGCTTGTCCATGCGGTGGTGTGCACCAGCCAGCTGTTCACACGCAGCTGACACGCAATCCATTCCCGGGTATATATTCTCGAATTTTTTATTTCCAAACCCGAAAAAACCCTAAAAATACATTTACAAATTTAAAAATTCATTAAAAATCAATTAAATATCAAAAAAATTACAAAAATTTTCTTTTAAAAAAATTCAATATTTCTGCAGTCAATTGAAATATTTTTCCAAACTGAAAATCTCAGAAAAAAATTCAAAAATTTCTAAAAGTAAAAATTCTTTCTAAAATACATATAAAATGAGCAAAAATTCATTAAAATTGGTAAAAATACCAATTTAATTGCAAAAAAAATTCTAAAACTTTCATCAACTTCTTTGCTTATTTTTGGAATATTTCCTAAGTTGAAAATGCTGTGCCAATTTATTCCATTATTATTTTATGGTAAAAATGCTTCATTAAATGCCTAAATTCATGAAAAATCCTCTTTAATTCCAAACACAAGCTGAAAAATCTGGAAAAATCCAGATACCTTGGTTACATGTGGTGGATTGATGCTGAAAATCTTCAACATTTTTTTATGTGTTTCATTGTCAAAATTTTGCCACAAAGATCAACAAAAACATGAAAAAAAAAACATTACAACAGACAAAAACACATAAAAATCAAAATACACAATCAACAATACACAACATTTTAACTTTTTTTTTAAAAAAAACAACAACATATAAGCCATCAGTCATCCAAACAAATTCATATACACTAATCTTGCTATGTCGTGTGTCCAATTATTTTCAGTTCGTGGTTTTTCTTTTTGGATTGCTGACCTACATTTTGGGGATTGAGAAGTGTGCATTCATTGCATACACATACACCCACTTTCAGGTATTTTTTCTTTTATATTTTTTATTTTTTGCTACCCCAAAATTCACGCTTAATTTTTAATATGAATCCTAAACACCACCATGGCACGCGCGCTCGCGCCAAACACACATTTTTCTTATTAAAATCAACCCGCCGTTCAGTTAGCACGCGCTACGTGCGCTTCAGAGGCACCTTAATATTTTTAATAACAATGAACCAGCTGTCACAAAAGCACGTGCTGGCAAAAAAAAACGCTCCACATCACCTTAATTTTTAATAAATGAATTTGCATTTAGAGACCCAGTCTGGGTATCGAAGTCCGGGATTCGGATTAAAGCACCGCTCCAACCTAATAATTTGTAATTAAAATTTTAAGAAGGAATCGTCGTTTTCTTGTTAAGGTTTACCACTTAATTAAAAATTCACCCATTTCTTAATAATTCATAAAATGAACCGTTCATTAAACTACTTCCCCTCACTGCGCTTATTTCCCATTTTTAATGAACTCGCTTTGTGGGATGGGTACGTGAAGTCTTCGGAGTTGTCTCCATGGTCAAACCTGATTATCAAAGTTGTGGTCATGATATGTGTGGGTTGTTATGTTTTGGTTTAGTTTCTTTGTTACGGTTAAGGGTACGGTGTGTAGTTTTTTTTTTAAAATTGCCTGATACGGGGATTTGGGTGTTTGCATGTTGCATCGCATGAAGCTTTCGGTCACATATGTGTAGAGGTCATGTCGAATTTTTTTAGGCTGTGGTTTGCTTGGGAATAGTTGGTCGAGTCACGTTTTACCACCTTGGTTGATATCTTATCCTTGGTTTTCGTCTGTTGCTTTGCAGGCATTCTCTTTGTTTGTCTGTGTTTGTGGTGTGTTTGTGTAACCATTTGAATGGCACCCTCTCGTACTCCTCCCCCGATTCAGTATGTTCCTTTAGCTTTACATGATTATTCTTTGTTACTGGATTCGGACGTTGTCGCTAAAGCAGGCTTGTCCAAGTTTGTGAGCCTTTCTTTCCCACTGGTTCCAGATGTTCCTACTATTTGTGATGAGTTTTTAACCTCTTACAGTAAGAGGTCTGGTCCAATCCGTGGCACTACTGTTTTTCTGACACCGAAGAGTCTAGGCAAGGCTCTTGGTCTGCCATATCGTGGGGAGTCTATCCCTGCTGCCAGACAGTTGTTCGCCAATGACGATATTTTGAAGCTGTTGCAGAAGAAAACTCAAGATGTTTTTGATCCGAAGAAGGTCATTACCACGTCAAGAGTCAGTGTCTCCATGATTTCCAATCCCCTATGGAAACAGCTATGCCAATTCCTTCAGGACAGGTTCATGCCTGCAAAATCCCCATCTCATTATCTTTCCAAGGAGTTGTTTATAGCTTCACGAATGATTTTGAAAGGCATTAGTATTGATTGGAGTACCTACCTTCTCTCCAAGATGGATCACCACTTTATTCGAGCTACTGGAGGAAATGTGACTAATGTTACATTTGGATCCTTCCTCTATGTCTTCCTGCTACATGCTGCCCCTACAAAGGAAGTTCCTTTACCTCCAATTGATCCTCCAGAAGTTCCTCCTCCGCCTCATAATGAAGATGATGATGTGATAATTGAGGATGATGGTTCTCCTCCTCCCCTTGTCATTCAGAGAAAATGCCTCAAGAGGGTGGCTGAGTCAGTGCCTATTCCTCCTCCAGTTCAAGTGACAATTCCTGCCTAGTCTTGCAGCACCTTGCCTGCATTCCTTCAGACGCCAAATCTTTTCAGAGCCCATAGAGACGGGTTGCTAGAACTTACTATTCCTTCTGTTCACCGCCTGGTAAATAGGAGATGCTATTCCGTTCCTGTGCAAGGATATCCAGAGTTCTATTGAACTTTCGATGACTGCCTGTATCCAGCAATTATATTCTTCATTTTATGATGAAGTTCAGCAGTCTAAGCAGAAACTGAATAAAACCAATACTGAGTTAGCCTCTGCTCAGGAGAAATTCTCTGACCTTTGTACGCAAATGGAGCAGCAGAGTAAGCTCATGGATACTCAGACATCTGAAATCTCTAAGTTGAAAGCTGAGTTGGCAGAAGCTAGGTCTCAAGTGGTTGTTGTAATAGAGGAGAGGGATAAGTTACAGAAGGAGACTCAAGAGATGAAGGAGGTGATAGCTGCCCAAGCAGAGCAGTTTAAATCCACCACAGCTATTTTAGACCAGAGCAATACTCAAATCCAGCAACTCAAAGATCAGTTGGCTCAGTCTTGGTCTAATACACAGAGTCCTGTGCAACCAGTTTCTCTTTTATCCCTTGCAGACTTGGCATTATGTCCCTTATTTCAGGCCAAGGTGGAAAGATTGCAATCTCGCATGGATTTATTATGGTCTTCTTTTGAGCAGTATCAAGAATATGTTCCACCAGATCATTCCTTTTTTGTCCATTATCAACAACAAAAGTTGGCCTTCTATATAAAACTTTCCACAATGGATTTACCTATTCCAGAGGATGGATGGAGTGGGGCCTGGTCATCTGATTTGCTGATAGAAGTAGTGAGGATGGTTTTTGAAGACTCTGTCACTCCAAATACGATGCTTCTGTCCTATATGTATCTGAGGGGTGATTTACTGATTCCAGATGATGAAGATCTGGCTTGGTATGTTGGAGATGTGGTATTGCAAGCTTCTTTGTATGTCCGACATTTGGAGTTGAGGATTGATGAGATGTTCCAGGGATATTCTTCAAAGGTGGCTGAGTGTCCTGAGTTTTCATGGCACACTATGGTTGATGCTGTCATTTTGAATCACCGTCAGGTCAAAGCTTCAGCTCATGCCTAGAACATTAACCAACTGAGGGTGGATCTTTTAGCCTATCTCTCCAACCAACCCCCATTTGATACTTCTTTCTTTGAAGCCTATCATCGTAGATCAGCTTTAGGTCCGTCCTTACCATGCCTAACTCATTATCAACAAATGGCTCATAGGTATGATGCTTATATTTCCCTTTTATAATCTAACCCAAAGGTCATTTTACCCCTTCTTTTCCAACCTCAAGGATCTCCTCAAATTCCTATATTTACCCATTGTTCTTTTATTGAAGATCGAGTTTTTCTACCTCCTAATCCTTGTCCTTCCCCATCCCCTGACATTCTATCAACTTTTCCTGCTTATCTTTTAACGCCTTTCTTAATCGAATCTCCTCAATTTTCAGAAAATCCATCTTTAATCCATTCTTCATTTTATGATTTTGCATATCCATCACTTCATCCTCTTTCATTAGTCCCTCTTCCGTCTCCTAATACTTCTATTCCTAATCCTCCTCAGTTGGTTAGTGGGTATCAAGGTTTTGATAAGAAGATTCTTCAAAGAAGAGGCTAGAGTTCAAATGATTCCCTTACCGGACCTTAAATCAATTGGCCATTGATCCCAAGAGAATGGATAAGTGTTAGTCAGGCTTATCAGAATTATCTGCATTTTGCTCAGCAATATTCTCAATCTGCAGATCCTTCTGTGCGCTTAACTGCTCATTTTACTTGGTACCTGGCGTATATGCATAGGCATTCTCATAATGATTCAAAATCTATTCCAAAGTTGTGCATGAATGTCAATGTGAGCATTGATTCCCAGCAACTGGATGTCTTGTACTTTCATGCCCTCTGTTTGCCTAGCAGATACCTCATCTTGTTGGAAAGATGTGCTGCCTTCAATTCTTTCAGAATCCTCCCAAGACATTTGTAGATGAATCCTTGTCTATGGATCGTTTTCGAAACCACCAAGCTTTTAAAAGGGATCATCTCCATTGATACCTTTGCAATGTATTGTGGATGATTTTTAATGATAAATCTCTCTTTTTGGAGGAGTCATTCAGATGGTTGTGTTGTGTGTAGTGTTTGTGTTGTGGGTTAATTTATGTCATAAGATCGTGGTGGTTGCCTATTCGATTTGTTTTCATGCGAGCTACATTTTTGGAGAATTTGCATTGATGGTGTTGCTGGTTGGATAGTTGAAGATGCTGATGCAGAAGAAGAAACCTCTTATATCCTTTACAAGTTTGTTGTGATTTCCAGTTTGATAAGAAGTGTTAATGTATAAAGGGTTTTCCTTTCGTTGTATTCTTTATATCAGATACAGGTTATAAGTTAGGGTCGTGGTTTAGGGTAGACTGTTTTTGAAGATTTATTGAAGATCAAAGTTGAGCTCTTGAATGAACTTGTATTCCCTTTTTCCTGGGTTGCGAGGACACTTCCTTATTAAGTGTGGGGATATGTTGAGTGTTGAAATGATCTATTTTTTGGCTGATTTTTGTTATTTTTGAGAGCTGAATGGTTGATTTTATGAGATGATTGATTGGTTTGGAAGTGGTTTGAGAATGTTTTGGATAGGTTGGAAAGCTCATGATGTTTATTAGTAGAGATGCGAAGTTCTGTTGATGTTCTGATATGTTCTGTTTGGTCCTGATAGCTTCTGTTTTGTTCTGTTTTCTCGCTGTATGGAAGGATGGAGTATTGATTGATAGGGTTTGAGATTGTTTGAAAGCTTATTGAGTGATTTTTGATGGTTTGGAATGGTTTTGGTATGAGTTATGTGGTTTTGATGCTTTCTGTTGACCTTCTGTAACTCTCTGTTGAGCTTCTGTGAGCCTCTGCAGACCTTCTGTATGCTTCTGTATGCCTCTGTATTGTTCTGTTGGATGAGAGTGTAGCTTGGGAAAGTTTTCTAGCCTTGGAAAGAGGTGAATACAAGTGCAAAAGAGCTAAAAGAAGTCAAAGAAGTAGCTGTTGAAGACTCAAATAAAGACTGGAGTGAAGTGACAGTGGTGAGCTATGAAAGGACATTGTAGTGGCTCTGGTGCCTCTTCATATCAGACATACCTCTTGGGAGGTGCATCCACGACCTAAGAAGGATCATTGAGGGTTATTATTGAGTGATTGTAGTGAGGATATGATGTATTATTGATGGAGAGAGAGAGAGAGAGTCAAAGATAGTCAATTCTATCAAAGCAGTGTAACTGTCTATGAGAGATTGAGAGAGAGAACTATGAAGACAATGAAGATGAATAATATGAGATTGATTTCCATTCAAAGATGGTGTATTCCTTTGTGTTCTTTGTTCTATTGATGGATTTTGTGAAGATGTTGGGGAATATGGTTGATTCTATCAAATCCGTGGGAGAAATCTACTATGATGCTGCGTGAAGAATTGCTGTTTTCTTTGTTTTGATGATCAAAAGAATGAAATAAAAGCTTGTTGATGTTACAAGATAGATTTTCTTGCAAGAGAATTCCCTTTTTCTTGGTGTTCCTCTTGGGGCTCCATCTCCACAGATACCAAAGCATGATCTCTAGCTTGATGGTTGCATATATACTACTACTACTCGTGGAATAAACCTTAAAATAGTTATTATGCTCAAATATATGCTTGTTAGAGCAGAAATTTGTTCCTAAGACTATTCTAAGGAAGAAAGAGGGTTAATGATAAAAGAGTGTCCTTCCTTGCAAGTGATTTTATATTATATTTATTAATTAAAATTGATAGTTGAAGATGAGTTTCCTAAGAGATCTTGTAGTGATGCTGTTTTAGTTTTGTGACGCATATGAATTATGCTATTTTAGTTTTTTGTATTTTTCTTTTTAAGAAGAGATTAATTTTTATGGAATATCCAAAGTTATTTTTGGATTTACGTTATGAAAAATGAATATTTTTCATACTGATAGGCTGATTTCCTTCGTAGTATACTTGCGTGGTGGAGGCTAGGACAAGCCCCATGTATGAGAGGTCTCTTTGTATGAATAACATTATGCTAGGAGGCACAAGTATGCTAGGGCTCTCTAGCCATATATCCCTTAGGTTTGTTGAGGATCAGCCTAACCCCTATGAGCCTAGGATGAGCTTATTGTAAGGTCCTATTTACTTTTCTCTCTTTCTCTCCCTCTCTCATTTTCTCTCCCTCCCTCACCCTCACCCTCTCTTTCTCTCTTTCCCTATTAGGTTTAACGATTTTTCTCTCTCCTCTCCCTCTCTCATTTTTTTCTCTCTCCTCTCCCTCTCTCATTTTCTTTTCTCTCTTTCTCTCCCTCTCTCATTTCCTCTCCCTCTCTCACTCTGACCCTCTCTTTCTCTCTTTCCCTATTAGGTTTAATGATTTTTCTCTCTCCTCTCCCTCTCTCATTTCCTTTTCTCTCTTCCTCTCCCCCTCTCTTTCTCTTTCCCTCCCTCTCCCTCTCCCTCTCCCTCTTCCTTTTCCATTTCCTCCCCCTCTCCCTCTCCCTCTCTCTCTCTCTCCCTCCCTCTCCCTCTCTCATTTCCTCCCTCTCCCTCTCCCTCTCTCTCATTTTCCTATTATGTTTAATGTCTCCCTCCCTCTCCCTCTCCCTCTCTCATTTCCTCTCCCTCCCCCTCTCTTCCTCTCTCCCTCCCTCTTCCTTTCCCATTTCCTCCCCCTCTCCCTCTCCCTCTCCCTCTCCCTCTCCCTCTCCCTCTCCCTCTCTCTCTCTCTCTCTCTCCCTCCCTCTCCCTCTCTCATTTCCTCCCCCTCCCTCTCCCATTTCCTCCCTCTCCCTCTCTTTCCCTCTCTTTCTCTCTCTCTCCCTCCCTCTCCCTCTCTCATTTCCTTCGTCTCTATCTCCGTCTCCCTCTCCCTCTAATGCACTCTCCCTCCCTCTCGTTCTCTCATTTCATCCCCCTCCCTCTTCCATTTCCTCCCTCTCCCTCTCCCTCTCTTTCTCTCTCTCTCCCTCCCTCTCCCTCTCTCATATCCTCCCTCTCCCTCTCCCTCTCTCTCTCTCCCTTCCTCCCTCTCCCTCTCTCATTTCCTCCCCCTCCCTCTCCCATTTCCTCCCTCTCTTTCTCTCTCATTTCCTCTCCCTCTCTCAATATACACAAATTATATTTAAAAAAGTAAAAGAAAGAGAGAATGCACTCTCCCTCCCTCTCCCTCTCTCATTTCCTCCCCCTCCCTCTCCCTCTCCCATTTCCTCCCTCTCCCTCTCTTTCTCTTTCTCTCCCTCCCTCTCCCTCTCCCTCTCCCTCTCTTTCTCTTTCTCTTTCTCTTTCTCTTTCTCTCCCTTCCTCTCCCTCTCTCATTTCCTCCCCCTCCCTCTCCCTCTCCCTCTCTTTCTCTCTCATTTCCTCTCCCTCTCTCAATATACACAAATTAAACCCTAAACAAGTAAAAGAGAGAGCGAATGGACTCACCGTAAAGATTCAAAGGAGGGTTTGGCAGCTCCTCCTCTTCTTCGCGAATGGCGGCAGCGACCGCAATGGTAAGAAGCCTTCTTCCTCTCCCTCTCTCACCCTCTATGCAAAATGGTCACTCTCTCTCTCGCTCTCCCTCTTGAAAACTTCATGAATACGCGAAATAAAATGCACTTGGGTTTCGGCCCACTTTTTTTCTGTGTGGGGCATCGCTATTTGCGTCGCATTTGCGATGCAAATAGCGATGCCGCTATGTAACGTTGCTAATCGGCGTCGCTATGGCCTAGTTTCCTTGTAGTGCTTATCAGTTGGTCCTTAGACAGAGTATTTCCATCGTCTTGATAGTTGGGTCACAATTATCGCTCTAAGGTTTACCTATTGATCAAGAATCCTTGGGATAGCCTAAGTAAGTTGACCTTCTTACTTGGGCAGTTTTTAAGTAGTCTAATTATCCTTGTTATTGTCCCAAGCAGATCAGAGCTTGTTATGTCTTTCAAGTATTCATTATTATAGATACATTTTTTTAATGCTTCGATGTAGGCAAGTAACCTAATTGATGCACATTGCAATCATGGGGTGTAAATGCAATTTTGTGAAAAAAAAAGGAATAACACTTTTATCTTCTTCAATTCTTTCCTCTCTACAAGTGAAGCGGAAATTGAATACACTACTTATGCAAGAAGCGGAGATGAACTTAACTCTTTGCACATGCAGTGAAGCAAGAGTGCAAACATTTATCAATTCCTTTAATCTTTCATGCATACCAATGCTAGTGCATAAAATATAATGCTCCATGAATAAAAACCCAATACAAAATCCTTAATTTTCTATGTGCACCAATGAGAAGTTTATTATGCAAATTGTTACATTCTATAACATGCCCTTAGTGCAATAAAATCCATAATTTTTACTAAGGTGAATATAAATAGAATCTCCAACATGATTTTTAATGCAACATAATTGGTGGCTTGCTATCATGAATTTTAGCATGAATATTTTTTTCCTACTTAATGTAATCGATTTGCGTTTATTGTTTCTTCAAGATGATTTCTACCAAAGTAAAGTTTATTGAATACACTTGGTTATCAAGTGTTGCAGTTCATTGACCCATAGCTCCATCATTTGACATGGGATTAGCATTCATTTGGACCTCCCTTTGCTTTGGAGTCATTTTTTAGCTCGGGCCTTCTTTAACAAATGCACACACAGACTATTATGGAAGCTTGCTCCTTACGATAGATAGGGCATGGAAACCCCTGTCAAGGGGAGGAAAACTTGGAAACTTCTAGAAGTTCTCTCTCTCTCTCTTTCTCTCTCTCTCTCTCTCTCTGTGCCTAGTTTGACAGGGGGAAAAGAAGGTATCCCCTCATTCTAGGGGGAGTCTTTATAGGGAGGAGGAGAGTGGTATGGGGGCGTGACAGTACCCCTCTCCTCACCCTCCACATGGGAGAACCAAAACGGTCTCCGCCATATGCAAGTCGTCACTAAGTTGGGAGAGGGATAGTGGAGGGGAGGGAGATGGCACATGGGTGCCCCTCCTCCTCCTCATCATTGTCGTCTTCGACTTCCCCTCCCTCCCGCCAGTTGACGGCGTCAACAAGGGGGAAGTAAAATATTTTAAAGTAATTTTAATTATATTAGGGGGGTCCTATGGGACATGAAAAGGGGAGGGGGGGTTATTACACAGGGGTTGCTACATTAGGAGGCCCCCGCCCTTGCATTGTGCAACTCTTGGCTTCCACTGAGGGGGGAACTGCATAATGCGAGGGTAGAGTCACAACATAGAAGATGTCCCCCTCATGTTGTGTGGATTAAGATGGGGTGGGGGAGAACTGCACAACATGAGGCCAGGGGGTCGCAAGATTGGGAGGGTCTCCCCTCCCATTGTGCGGCTCCCACCATCGGGGAGATAGCACAATGTGAGGGGGGCATGTTGAGATTTTCCCACACCCTCCTCTTGTTGTGTAGGACACAACTTGAGGGGAGGGTGATTTTTCATCTTGTTGTTATGGCTATATCAAGTTTTGCAGGCTTTGTAGGGGTGAGACTCACCACCATAGATGAGCATCATCAAGAGCTATGGAGGTTCAAGAGGCTTGCAATGTGCAAAGTGAAAAATCAATCAACTATCAAATTTTGTGCTATATATGATGCTTACATGTGCTGATGTCACTAGATGCCGCATCAGCAAGAATGTGCATCCATATATGTGAGAATTAAGAGTACATGCCATGTGTCTACCACCATGGTCCCTTTGCATGTGAAGAAATGAGTGAGGCACCACATGTCCACCAACGTGGCTCCTCACATGTGCTGCAGTAAATGTGCATGTACTCACCATGTGTGCAACACCTCAGGCTATAAAGATTCGAGTCTGGAGCAGATTCACCTCCTATTTTTATACTTAATCGTACCCTCTCTCTCTCTCTCTCTCTCTCTCTCTCTCTCTCCAACTCGTGTTGCTTGATCGAAGGTCCATTCTCGCTCTCTATCCTAAGATGTGGCCCTCGTTGCACTCTCTTTTGGACTTCTATTTTTTTGGTATAGTAGCTCGCACCCCCTCCCCGTCCCCCTTCACAAGGCATTGGAACCACACAATGCAAGGAGGGGGGTTTTAAAATTTCAAGGGCCCCTCCTCGCTCAAGGTTTTGAAAGCATCCCCCCCCTCCTTCGCATTGACTAGGTTCCCCTTTGTTAATTGGTGTTTCTCATATAGTTGTGTTTGCAAATATGGATGCTACACAGGTGTAGCATATGGAGGGGACTCCTGAGCTTGCAAGGAGTGAAGCCAATCCTAATGCTCTAGCACACAAGAGCTTACTTTTATTATAATAACTACCAATTTTGGAATTACAACACTTGAATACAATATGTTTTACTTTCATATCAAAATTCGGCCCATATGCATCCCGATTCCATGATGAAAACAAAAATAGAATCAAATTTTCTTTGAAACCAAGACTTATCGTAAAATATTCTAACAAAGGCTTTATTTTTATGATTTTAGAGTTGCTTAGGCATCTCATTGATGTTCCACATAGCCACTAATAGCCACGTTCATGCTCCTTTGCTCCATTTCTCACATTGTACCACATCCTCTCAGTCTATATAAATAATGATTATGGCAAGAGAGAAAGACTAAAAACTAACTTTTTGATAGAATGCATCATTTTGCATTATTTTTGCATCAATTGAAGGTGAAGAAATTGAGCATCTCATGGCCAAGGCTGCTCCTTATAGATCCGACAGTTGTGTGAAATGTTATTTCATGGGAATTGAGAGGGTGCACCCAAAAAATATGCCCTCTCTCCAAATTGTGAGATTTTTAGTTATTTAAGCTTCTTAACCATAATGAGTCAAATAACTAATTTAGTCCTTTTGCATTTGTACTATGGTTTAGCTAAAATCAAAGGCCTAAAAGAAGTCGATTTCAAGATCTGAAAACAAGTTCCCATTTTTTATGTAATTTTCTACTGAATTGGCCTCCTATGTGCTTTTTTTGGCTTCTGGATCAAGTAGCTTCTTTGTAACATAAAAGTTGCACCTCTTTAAATGGGCCATCTAATAAATTCCTATTGACAAACATACTCTTCCAATGCATTTTAGGTCACTTTCTTTTTCTTAGAAAACTCCAACAGCTCCTCGAGTAAGTTACTCATGAATATATATGTGCATCACATGGGTTCAAAATTAGGTATTTTTAAAATACATTTTTTATATATTTTTTACATACAGAAGGATGTAATATAAAGGGGTTATTTATAGATTGAATAGAAAATGGTTATGTTTTATTCAAGAAAAATTCACAAATAAAGATATTTATAAATGGGAATGAACACACGTGATGATGTATAGGATATACATATAGTAACTTCCCCAAGAAGAGCTCTTCATTTTCACCACAAATGCTTCATTTTTTTCTTCAATTTTGGTAGTAGTCACACCTCTCTTTGGTCTAGGGCGACTCAGACCTTCAAATCCACAAATTGATCAGCACACAAATAAAACATAATGAGCATCAAGATGTTTCAAATAAAACACATAACATAATACAAAATATAACTCTCACCATACCCCCAACAAAGATCAAGGTATGAATTCTACTGCTTAGACAAAGAAATCAAAAGCTAGTTGCTAACCAACTACTCTAACACAAACTAGCTAAAAGATATATCAAAGAGGTCATCTAAGTGATGGTCTAACCCACCTACCTTGTTCAATATTCAAGAAAAAAAGAAAGAGAGACAAACATACATATGAGGAGCACAGAGAGCATAGTACTCCCTTCAGTCTTCTTCATTTTCATTATTATCTTCCTACTAGCTTACATACCCAATATCAAGTAAGACCTAAGTCTACATAATAGTGTGTAAAGGGATTTAATCAGTGAGACTAACTAGTATGACTAGTTCTGACCTACATTATTATGGCACACCTGTCTACAACTAGAGAGAGTCAGTACATCCTCATAGCTTGATTCTTCACACTCCCCCTCAAGCTCAAGTCATAGCATGTATCCCAAGTAGCAATGTAAAATAAGTTAACTTATCCTTACCAAGTGATTTAGTAAAGATGGCCACTACTACGTGGTCTTGTATCTTCACACAGATAAGATCTATATTACCTCTAAGTACCATTTCCCTGATGAAATGGTAATGCACTTCTATGTGCTTCAATCTTGCATGATAAATAGAAATACTTACAAGAAGCACGCTACTCATAGCTTGATTTGTTTATCCACACATACACCCAATTCATTTGGCATCTTAACCAGTTATACAACTTTGCATGCAGCTAAGGTTGAACCTCTATATGCTACTTTAGTACTCGTATCATAGGCACATCCAGCCCGATTGGCATCATTGTAACTTGTCAATTCAAGAGTCTTACCATACTCATAGAATAGTCCATAGTGTAATGTAGCCTTCACATACCTGATAATCCTTCTCATTGTATCTAAATGAGGTTTCCTTGGTTGTTGCATGAATTGAGTGATCAATCCAATTGAATAACTGAGATTCGATCTAATGATGGTAAGATAAATCAAGCTAGCAACCATTTTTCTATACATAGTCACATTCTCAATCTCATTTCATGTATCAACTATCAACTTGACATTTTGCTCTACTGGAGTATCCATGGGCTTGCATTCCAGTATACCATACTTTTCTAGCATATTATATATGTATTTATTTTGCAACATCTAGATTCCTTGAGGTGTCAATATGACCTCAATACCAAGGAAAAATTTCAGCTCTCCCAAATCTTTTATCTAAAACTCTTCATGTAGCATAGATTTGATCTCATCAATGCCCTATGTGTCATCATCTGTAATGACCAAGTCATCTACTTAAACCACTAAAATCATATAGCCATTCTATGTCTTCTTTGTAAACAAACTATGATTAGCTTTACCCGTATAAAATCCAAGATTCTATAAGAATGAGCTGATTTTTGCATCCCATGCCCCATTAGGGCCAAAAACGCTTCAAAAAATGCACTTTTGTTAATCACGGGATTAAGGAAAGGGCCAAAGAGAGTTCGCCACATGTGCAAGAATATGGTATTCTTGTCTCCTCTTTTTTAGAGATAGTGGAGTCCATTTCGTGATTCTCTCTTCTTTTTTAGCCAAAACCCCTAAAGTCTGACATGTTTTGGAGTCCCAAAGACGTTATTTACTTAAAAATCTGACAAAATACGTGACAGAGATGTGATGAAATTAAGAATGAGTTTTTTGAAAGTCGGGAGATCTTTCAATATTGTTTTTGGCGCCCAATACATACTCATTTGTGTTCTTGGCATTACTTTTTAGTTCATTCACTCCTCTTTGAGCTTCTTTCTCTGCGCTTTCATTCTTTTCATGGCTTCCTCCAGGCGCCCTTCTCGTTTAATACACTCTTGCACAGTCTATAGCCAGGGAGCAGATGGAAATTTTGAGCCCAAAACCTTTGCTGTAAACGATTGGGTTACCATGCTGCCATCTTGCAAGGGCTCTCATAAGGTGAAAAGAAGAAAACGAGAAGATATAAAACATCACTGGAAGGGGCGTATCATTGCCTTCAAAATTATGCCCGAAGGCTGGTTTGTCAAGGTGCAACATGTTTACATGGCTAAGGATATGCACTTGCCTCCAAACGAACGTGTTCCCCAATAAACACATTGTAAGTTATAAGTTGAATAACGTATATAATTCTTTTCCATTTATGCAAGTTCTAACAAACGGTTCGTCATTGTAGATATCTTTCCGTCAACAAGTATTGAATGGCAACCTGTGGAAAGCCTAAGTGGGACTTTCCATGCCATTCATAAGGTATTGGCAGACATTATTTATGCCGATCAAACTGTGTCTTTTTATAGTGAATGCAAGGTTTTTATATATTATGCACAGTATGTGGTTCCCTCTAAAGCGGATAGGTATGGGAATATCGAAGATTTGCCATTGCCAAGTCTTTCATCTCTAAACTGGGAGATTCCTGACAAGGTAACGGTGCAGAGTTTCAAATTCAAAATATCTCAGGATATTAAAAAGTCCATGAAGCTGGAAGGATCTCAAGAAGAATACGTTTATCATGGTTTATACCCCTCCATATCTTCGTGGCTTGCTTCAAAACGGCAAATTTACAAAGAACGAAGGTATCTGGCTAAGTAGAAACTTTTCGGAAGAGGATTTGGACAATGCTATAGGGACGCATTGGAAATCTAGAGAGTGCGATCATAAGGGTGATATCTTGAGGTGCAGTGCATGCCCTCAATCCTTGGCTTTGGCTTACAGTATCCCTCGCCAAACTCTTGCTTTGGGCTTTGATTACAGGAGATACAAACTAAGATTGGGTATTTGGGTTCCCTTGGATTCCGATACAGATTACACACCATATAAACTTGCGGTGCACGTTTTGCCGCATGAAGAAGTAAAGAAGGTGAATGTTACTTCCAATTGGAGTCTGAAAGATGTGAGGGATACCTTGGAATTGCTAGACAATACATCCCCTAGATATAAGTTCAAAGTGAATGGTGTAACAATTGGTAAAAGAGCCGAGCGCTCTTTCTTTTGTACGAGTTGTTTGTCTCCCACAATTGTGAGTTTTGAGCCTTGAGAATGAAAACTTGGCAGGAATTTATCCTAATAGACTGTCCTTAAGATATTTTTTAATGGGAACTCATAAGGAAGCAAGATGCCTTTCGAATGTGTATAAATAAAATGTACATTACATTCGATTTACAAGTGAAAATTTTCATTACACAATGAGGTACAAAAATTGCATAAAAATGTACAAAGCCAAAATAATAAGGCTCGTGTATGCTTATGTTTGCTATTTTCATTCTTTATCGATTTCTTCAAAGATATTTTTTCTCACAGGGCCTTTCTTTGATTGTTGAAAAAATTTCACCTTTACAGGTAGTCTCTTTTCTTGGGGCTTAAGAGGGGATGGATCAAATTTAAGAGGAGAGAGCATTGGCATTCCTTTTTTCTTAGACTCTGCAGCAGTGGTCCCATTGCCTTTGCCCTTGCCTTTACCATTGCCATTGTCCTTACCCTTTCCCTTGACCTTTCCCTTGCTTGTGCCCTTGGCCATTGAAGTTTTGGGAGGAAGAGGGGAGTCAGGATCATACGGTGTGATTGCCTTGTCCAGAATCAGCTCGATGCATCTCTCCCTTATCCACCAAACATATGATTCGGGATAGTCCTTACACTGTAAGAATAAATGTTATAAGTTAGTGAAAAGAAATGATGATAAGGGTTGCACAAACATTAAATGAAATTAACTTACATTCACTCCTTCTATTTGTAACAACTTTGAATCCACTGTTCTGCAAATGTTTGAGATAACTCTCCATCCACAAGAATGCGCATCGCTTTGCAATGGAACTTCTTGTAGAAGAAAAGTATAGGGCCTTTGAGGATCAACAAGATCCTCGTATGTTGTATCCAAAAATGTAGAAACGAGTCTACCAGCACTGCAAAAGAAAGCTTTGTAAGTTCAAAATATTCTTTATAAATAAAATCAAAGTAAGTAATTTTCTTTCAACATACATTCGTGCTTGACCATGAACACCGCTGAGAGAATTCATAAAGATAATTTCCCTTGAAAGACAATTAATGTAGATGAGACTCCAATGCCCTCTGCAAATTCATAAAAGAGGTGAGTAGAAGGGTGAAAGCAAATGAATATAAATTTTCCTCTACAGAAAAAGAAAAATACCTTTCTACATAAGGGAAAAAGATGTGGTAATTTGTCACACTATCGAAGCTACGAAAAAATGGTGAAATATTAGAACCAGATTTTGCAAAAAGTTCCACAGAGAGAAGTGGATCAACAATGTATATGGTTCTTCGGATATCGAGAGTGAGCGAGGAGACCAATGCCCTGTAGACAATAGCAAAAGCTATTCAATACAAATTTCATCCAAAATATACTTGAACCTAAAAGACTTAACTTACGCAAAAAAAAATAAATATAAACCTTACCTTATGCAACAAAAAACCATGGAGTCAGATAGTTGGACATCCCTTTTTTCCAACATGGGCTTGTCCTCGGGAGATATACTAAGATATTCCTCCTCAGGTTCCGCAGAGACATTCACAAGAATCTGCCCATACACTTTGCCCATCCTCTCGCTGTTGACGGGAGCAAGTAATGCGGCTTTCCTCTTGTAAACATCGTCTTCAGTTTCAAGCACCTCCTGATTTTTTTCACTCAAGAAAGCCTCCTGCTGGGTGGCACCCCTTGTAGGGTAAAGGTGAGTAACATCCTCAACATTTAGCTTTTTCTCTTTCCTAGACAATTTTGGGGGAATGTTAAGGATTTCAAAGGCTTTTTGATCATTGGAAGGCAAGGGCCTTAGCACTTTGTCAAACCTATACCTGACTCTGCTGATGATGCTGAAATCTTTATTCATAAGGGTGATCCTATGAGCATGGGCGGCAGCAATGTAAGCGTCGTTCATGAAATCAATAACAAAATCTTCTGCGGCCTCTTGCAGGGCAAGAATGGCTGAGAGTTGCCACTTCTTATTTAGACCAGAGACAGTTGCCACTTGAGACAATCTATCAGAGATCTCTTTAACGACCCTTATAAAAGCAGCTTTTGGAATGACATGCTGTGTAGCCCTCTGGGCTTTCCTTATCTCACTGAAACATCTCTGCATATAGAAGAACCTGGACTTCCTCTTTCTCTTTTGTGGCTTGGGAGGTTCAGTGGCTTCAGCAGATGTAGCCTCAGGTGCCATTGTAGGGAATGAGTCTTTCACAGGGCAAGAATCACCCTTTGCTTCCTCAACTTCAAGAGAAGAAACATTTATAGAAGATGTAAGGCCAACACCAGGTGTAGGGGGGATTTCTGTTGTAAAATGCTCTGGGGCCTGTGATGGACCAGCTACAGTAAACTTGGAAGAGGGCTCCTCCTCAGATTCATCAAATTTTAACTTTCTTTTACCCCCACTGTCCTTCCCATCCAGATACACTCTTCTTGTAGTTTGCTTTGTCCTTGCCATCTAGAAATGCAAAAATAACAACCAGAAGGACAATTCCAGAAATAGTAAATCAAACAGGCTAATTGGCGCGAAAAGGGACGAAATGAGCAATTCCGATACGGCGCGATATGAACAAAACGAGCACAATGGAACAGCGCCCTCGCTGCGTATTGGACACCAAATATCGATACCACGCGATATGAAGAAAACCAAGACTGCGTATGGACGCCCTCGCTCCGTATTGGCAATGCCACAAGGGTGAGACCGAAATGCTGATACGGCGCGATATGGAGCAAACGAACACAGCGTATGGACGCCCTGGCTTCGTATTGGCCTGGTCCGTATTGGTGAGACCAAATTGCTGATACGGCGCGATATGCAAGAAACGAGAATAGCGTTCGGACGCCCTCGCTCCGTATCGGCACACCTCTTTTTTAAAAGTGAATAAAGAACGGAGCCGAAAGACCACCGATACAACGCGAGAGTTAAGAAACGGAGAAGACGCAAGTCTTGTATCGCACCGTATCGACAAGCAAGGCGGGAAGAGCTCGAGAAATGAAAAGTGTACACGTAGGAAAGATCACCACTTATATACCCACGTCAATCATGATACGTGTCGGACACGTGTCCGACGCTGATTGTGCCACGTATCTGCATTTATGGTCCATGTGCTACGTGTCAAGTAACGACCAGTCCACTTCTTTGGCACGTGGTTATCGGCCACGTGTTGGCCAACGGCTACTGCCACGTGTCGGAAACCAACGGATACTGCCAGGTGGCATAATTCCGCACCTACATAAGGGTGTGTTCCTTATCCGTACGTTTTTTTTCGGTTTTTCGAGAGCTCTGTTTGTATTGCTAATACGGCGCGAGGGCGACTGTTTGCCTTCTTCACTTTTCTCTCTTCGCATCGTTTTGGAGGTTCTCCAGAGTCTTCTTTCGGCTCTCCTCTCAAGCTCATTCTGCCCAAGCTCGTGTGACCACCGTTGTGGCGTTCACGCTTCTTACTGGAATCACCGATACGGCGCGAGGGGGCCTATCCGTCTGATTCGTTTCTCTCTTATCGCGCCGTATCGGCAGAAGTTGTAAACATGTCTGAACCCATAGAATTCCTAGGATCCAAGGTTTCTCCAGGAACTGGTAAAAGAAGAAGGCTTTCAAAAGGCTCAAGGGCATCAACATGTGATTCTTTTTCCTCTCCATCCTCTGCCACTAGTGTGAGAAGGCCAAGTACATCTCCAGGGAAGCAAACGTCGGTAGTGAGAGGTCAAGGAGTATCAGAGCTCACTGATATCACTCCATCAGAGAGGCTACTTGATTTTATGCTTCAGAATGGAATGAATCTCTCATTCTATGGAGTTGTGAAAAATGTGTTTAATCCTGATTGGGAACTTGACAAAGTTCTGAAATCTTGTGAAAAATATATTGTGGAGGACTTTTTGGAGTTTGAAAATCTTGCAGGTCCTTCTGTTGAAGTTGGCACAATTGAATATGTCCATGTTCCCATTGGGTCAATAGGAAATGAAAAGTCAGTATTTACTAAAAAGTGCAGGGCCCACTCTCTGGAGAGGTTTTATTCAAGAGACATATTTTGCTGCACTCATTCCAAAAACTGCAAGATGATGAGAAAATCTGCTGCTTTTATTGTTTTCAGCCTTGTCAAATACCCTGTGAAAGCTGAGGAGCAACAGTTCGAAGGAGCAAAGTCTACCAGCTTTTGCATGTTAGATGATCTGGTAGATGAAAAGGAAACAGAGGAGGTTGTAGATACAGATTTTGAGGCTTCTATTGCTGAGAATTTGGATGTTGCTCACTTCAAAGCTGAGACTATCATTGAGGAGAGCCAAGGAGATACAAACCCTCAACCTGATGAGAGTTCTCACCATATTGTTCCTTCCCTACCATGTATACCTTTCAAGGACAAGTAGTACATTTTACTGTCAGATATTCAAAAACTTTTTAATCTCAGGGAAGATTATTGTCTTGCAATTATTGCAGAGGCTTCTGAAGCTGCAAATGGGATAATTGACACAGAAAATGAATCAAAGGAAGAGATTCTGAAACTTGATAAAGAAACTCTAGATGATAAGTTTATTGATGCTGGTGAGGCCCTCTCTCTTTGTTTTGAAAAGGCCAAAGAAGCTGAGAAAGAGTTGAGTATTACTGATGAGGACTTCGATCGCATTCAAAGCGAACTCGGGATTTCCAATTTTGGAAGAGAGGAGCCTGAATATGTTAAAGAATTGACTAACACAAATGAGACAGCATCATCAATTAATTTATGGAATCCATTTAAATTGGAGTACGATGAAAATCAAGTGGTAAGATAATTTTGAATTTGCTTTTACACATTGGTAGGTTTACATTTCATGCTCATTCAGTATGGGTTTTATTTGCAGTTGGAGATTGCCGATACAGATAACTTCTTGGGGCGTGGCAAAGGATCGAGAGCTGCTAGTAACACCACCAAAGACATTGCACTCGGCCACTACTTGGCTAGGATTGACCCTGATTCCTTTTTTGTACTTCATAGTAGTTTCTCAGAGGATGCAGCATGGCCGATACTTTGTATTAAAGCTATTACAAGGCTTCTAGGTTTCTCAGGATTACAATATAATGCCCACAAAGTAATGTTTTTGGAAAAGACTGCAGCAATTAGGATTTTTGGCTACGGTCCAGGTTACTCTGCTTCTAGAACAGGATACTTTTTGGCGTTTTCATCCTACGCCTTAGCTGCAGACCGAACTGATGTAAAATCTATAGCTGGCTACAAGAGAAAAAAATTTCTACGATATAGAGGAAAGATTCCTGAGGAGGAAGAGAATGTGAGAGTTTTGGAAAACTAGCTTTGTATATATTCTTTCTTATATATAAAAGTGCGATTGTTCATGTGTCATTGTCGTCTTTTATTTGCATTCTTTGAAGTTGTCGTCGAAAAAACCAGTTGAATAGCTCCTCTAAAGCATTGCTTTTTGTAACTCCTCCCCCATGCCTTGTGCTTCGAAAATAACTTGTGCGTGCTTGATAGTGGGATTTTTCCATGCCTTGGTTGCTATAAGTTGCTAAGGGGCCATGCTCCTCCACAAAGAAAGGTCCATGAATATGAAGAATATGCTGCAATACAAAGTAACACAAATTTTATACCAATTGAAAAACCTATCAAAATAAGCCCATATTAAATAATTATTACTTTACCAGATAAAAAGTGATATCTTTTTCTCCCCATGCCTCTTTTATCGCCTGAACAAGCTTTGTGATTGATCTTTTGAACTCTTCCGCATATGTATATGTTGTCTTATGTTGCCTGAGGAGTTTCAGAAAAACATCAAGGTGTATCCAGACCTCCATTCTAAGAAACGCAAGCCTCGGCGTGCTTGCAACATTTGTTGTGATCTCACATAGCTCTCTCCAACACTCCCAAGCCGCATTCACCTGCCTTCCTGAATGGTTTCCTAAGAATCGTCTAGCTTTTGAGCCTCCCATAGAGACATTGGCCAAGATATCTCTTGTTTTTCCTGAAAGTATTGGATCCTTTCTCAAGTGAACTTGGCCCCCATGAAATCCCATTTTCGATAGCAATGCCTCGCATTTATCAATACACTCATCTGATAAAGATAATGGCTTAATGGAATATGCGTAGTCAAGATGCAACCTGAGAAGCTTATCGATTATTCTAATCTCTGCATGCAAAGTACAAATATGAACATTCTTAAGAGAGATGGAAAGAATGGGATCCCAGATGTCTTCTATGTTTTTAAATTTACTCAAATCTATAGAGTCTCTATTTGGGGCTCTTCTTACTGGTCGCAAACTACTCCAATCTTTGGATCCAATACTTTCCATGCAATAAATGCAAGGATATTTTGCATTTGCACCATTACATATTCCAAGCATACATTTGATAGTTTTCAAATCAGCACTCATATGCCATTCCACATTAAATTTACCAACCCCATAAACTACCAACATTTCGCCTTCACTTTGAGACTTAATGATATTTGGAATACCTGTATGGTTGAACAACCATTTCAACGTTTGATGATTTTCAATTGGTACCTGGGCTGCACCAATCCACCAAATCTCCATCTTGGATTGGATCTTATGCAATGGAGCTTTGCCCTCGCCATTGCCATGGTCCAATGGCATGTTCATGAGGCAAATGCTAATTCTTTCCATCTTCTGTCCCTTTTGAATCTGTGCTTCATCCAACTTCAAGGCAAACTTTAGAACACCATAACTTTCTTCTACTGTGATTTTATACATGTGAACCATTGCAATTTGCACCTTTTTTAGATCAACCCATATATTGTTAAACTCATTGTAATAAAAAATTGCCTGTTTTTTTTGTTTTTCATAGGACATAGACCTTTCGATGTGAATGTAATCTCCAAAAACGTGTGGAATCTTGCGATTCATGGAAATTCTTGCAGTCGAAACTGCAAGGGCTCGGGGCAATCCAAATATAGTTACCCTATTGCGTTTAAGATTTTTAAACCATAATCCAGAGATAGCACGATAACCTTTTCGACTTATACCCACAGTATCGCATGTCTCTACGATTTCATTTGCTTTCACCGTGCCTTTTAAATCCTTCACTAACTCTCTCAGAGTTGGACCTCTCAAATCCACATTTTCTGGTGACTTAAGAATCCTCAAAATGTCTTTCTTATTCATGGTTTCCTTCAAAAGTTTGATTCTTTCCTCATTCTCTCGGATATTTATGCCTAGTATGTTAGAGACATATTTCTTTGTAAGATTTAGTCTCCTTTTCTTTGCTCTCTCGCACAAGCTGGTTATATTTTTTAATGGTCTCTTCCTCTCTCTAAATCCTACTGGAGTTTCTCTCAAGCGTGTTAGCTTATCCTGCAATGAATTGTTAACATTTTTCAAAATATCAATTTGACTTGTCAACTCTAAAATATTTGTTTGTGTAGTTTCTAGTGCTTTTTTCATTTCGTGCACTTGAGCTATATATGTGTAAGATGCAGAGTATAACCTCATACAGTAGCCAAGCATTCCATTGTAACCTTCTCCAGCATATCTTATATAGTCATGGACATTCAAAAAAGGAGGTGGTTTACCTGTAGAAGGATCCCTGGGATAGATATTTCCATCCACCCACAAATCTATATGCTTCATTCCTTGTGTTCGCAACCTGTTGGCTTCAATCTCATCTATCAATACTCGATGATGTATACTTCTCCAAGATGTGTAAGTCAGATCTAGCTGAATAGATAGCTTGTATTTACGTGTGCTTGCACCTGTGTTATTTGAAGTAGTATTGCTAGACATTCTAGCAAATGAACCGAGCAAGAATCTCACAGTGGTAGGAAGCAAGTGCAACAAAAGGAATGGTAAAAGAGAATAGTGTATAGAAAGAAAACGCGGGAGCAAACAAATGCGAAGTTCGTACGAAAATCTCGAAAATACAAAATCTCTCGAGTTCCAAGACAATAAACGGCCGAAAAGGTGACCCCTGACCTGGATTAAAAGATGAGGGCAATTAATAGCCGACCTCTTCAATGAACCAAATATTCTCTCATTAATCACATCTGGACAACCAAATTTAGAGGTTTTATTCTTCCTAAACCTCAACTAATTAGCAACTTAATCACTT
Source organism: Lygodium microphyllum (assembly GCF_053477565.2). Taxonomy (NCBI): domain Eukaryota; kingdom Viridiplantae; phylum Streptophyta; class Polypodiopsida; order Schizaeales; family Lygodiaceae; genus Lygodium; species Lygodium microphyllum. The sequence goes on from NC_141153.1 coordinate 109,488,504, forward strand.
TCTTACAAGTGCCATTTTTGAAGCGTTTTTGGCCCTAATGCATGGTGTATGTTTCAATCCATACAACGCTTTCTTTCATCTATAAATATAATATGGATATTGAGCATGTGATATCCCTTTGGTTGATCCATATAGACTTCTTTCATTAAGTCCCCATTCAGAATATCATTCTTTACATCCATCTGATATAGATTTCAACCTTTGGAGACAATTAATGCAATGATAGTCCATACAGCTACCATCTTCGCAACAAGACTAAACGTTTCTTCATAGTCCAACCCATACTATTGAGCATAGCCCTTCATAACCAACCTAGCTTTGTATCTCTCAAGTGAGCCATTTGATTTATATTTGACTTTGTAAACCCACTTGCAACCAATAGACATCTTGCCTTCAAGCAGCTTAACTAAATCCCAAGTTCCATTTTTGAACAAAGCATCTTACTCTTCATCCATTGCTTTACACCAATTCTAATCGTTAACTCTTCTACAAATGATGTGGGTTCTTTGTACTTCATCACTTTTGTCATGTATGTATAGTGTCTAGTTGAGTACCCACCATAAGTAAATGTGTCAACAAGTTTTCTTTCTCTCTGTGATCTTTGTAGGCCAAGATGCACTATGTGATTCCACTCTCTCATGACTCGGTACATACATCTGCTTATCACCAAGTGTAACAACTGTAAGTATTCCAAACTCACTATCCAGACTATCAATGGAATCACACCCTAATGTCAATGCACTTATTACATCATCAAGTGCCTTCCCTTTGTCTTTGTCCATGTCAAATCCCCCTCACTAATAGAGCTGTGTTAGTGGATTGTGATCCATGATTGTGTAATCTACCTATGCAAGGACTCACACTAGGGCAGATACATCATACACATGTCCACTAGTAGTAGAAGTATCCTACATTCCATTTTCAGTATATGTCATTTGTAAAGACTCATCATGAACTGATACCTACTTATCACCATACCAGGATGCTAGCTCATCAAATACAACATCATGATTGATCAAAGTCTCATGAGTTGTGGGAGATTTCACTCAACCACCAAGACCCATGGACCACTTATTGTTTCAAGCATTTTAAGCCGAGCACTAACGGCTACCTCTCACATAGCCGATGCGCAATGCCTACCTTATGGGTGTAGTGAGCTTACCTCCATGCTGATCGAGTTACCTCCTCTCCCACGCACTCCTTTAGCTTCACGATCCAAGTGCAAGCTTCAAGCAAGCTCCATCCTCAAGCTCCACGCTCCAAGCTCCATAGCCGTGAGCAAGAGAAGAGAAGAGAAGAAAAGAGAAGAAGAGAGGAGAAGATGGAGAGCTTCTCCTCCCCGGTCCTTCACCATCACACACTCACTCCCTCACACTCTCACACTCCCTCTCTCAAGCACAAGCTCAAGCAAGCAAGAAGAAGAAGAAGAGGAGAGCCACTTTTGGCCACACACAAGAATGAGTTTCTCATTCACTTTTCAACTTTATATACAAAACCCTAAATCCCTTTTGGGCGCTCATCCCCTTATCCCCTTTTTTACATGGCCGGCTATGGCCTAGGCCCTTTTCCCCATTGTCCTTCTATCTTCCTAGCTTCCTCTCCACTGCCCGTCTACATTTACAAATTGCACGGTGAGAGCCCAGTGCTCCTTAAATTAAATCATGATGCGCTTGCGCTCTTTTACAAAAGTATTGACTTGTGCTTTTCCTTGTGCGCCTTTTTTCCTTATTTAGGACTTTTCTGCGCTTCTTGTATTTCTAGATTTTTCTTGGCACGCCTTCATCTTCCGTTTCACTTTTGCCTTGGCCTTGTCTTCTACTTCAAATTTTTTGGATTTTCCACCTTCATTCATTTGAAGGTTAACATTACCCTTCTCCTAGACGAGTACCAGTCCCATGGCACTCACCGTCGTAGGTAGCAGGCTTTGGCATGCACTGAAGGCGTGGGTGGAAGGGACATCACTGGTTGCCGTGGAGAAGTGTTGGTGGTGGTGTGGAGGAAGGTCGTTGGGGGCACGTTGGTGGCCTAGGTGGCTGGTGGTAGGGTTGTTGGAGTTGGTGGTAGGGCTGTTCTTTGTTGGGGATTTCACTGATGGCCAACACAAGTGTTGGTTTGTTGGGGACTTTGTACATGAAGATTCTTGGCAGGCTTGCAGGATGATAAAGGATAAGAATTCAGAGTTGGATGTCGATGAAGAGCAAACGACACTTTCGTTGGAGTCTTCAATACCTGCAATTGAAAACCTCTCATAGGTGGTCTCTCCCTAGGGGTAGTGCTAGTCTTCTCTATCGTGCACAAGACATAGTTCAATTAGTTTGGGAGACAGGTCAAACTCTAAGTGGGCTGAGAGTATTGTCCTGCACTGGAGGACCCAAACTAAGTATATATTTCGGTGCACATATTATGTGAGTGCTCGTGCATACTTAGATATTACGTAGTTAGAAGACCGTGGGCTGGTTTCTCGTAACAATATGTGGATGAAGCAAAGTTGTCCATGTTGAGAAGAAGTACACGTGAAGGTGTATGAGACATCATTTGCATTGTGACTGCATGATGTAGCATAATTGAACACATGGACATTGCACTTTCAGTAGAGCTAGGAGCTAGTGGACTTGCTTGATAAGGACGGTATACTTTTCATGGCCATTCGTGCAGTGCTTACCACAATTGAATGCAATGGTTTTAAGGTAGAGAGGGAATCGTGCGAATGGGTCAGGGTGATAGGTCTAACCATAAGTGAGACAAGCTCCCTAGGTATGTCATGCCCTTGATGTGCCCTGAACAATTGTGGGTGATGCTAAAGGGCTAGGGGACTAGGGATGGAGCCAGCCGACCAAGGTCACTGGACGTACCTAATTGAGGACCCCTAGGTGTTGTCCTATGATCGTGGGTGCTTCGTATCTTTTTTCTTTTCTTTTTTTTCTTTTCTTTTTTTGCTTTTTCGTTTTCTTTTTCTTGTGCTCCCTTTTTTTTTTGGACTTGCCTGACTACAACCATTGCAATATGTTGAGGCTATCAGCCTTTCAATGGGTTGGGGAATGTCAAGCTTTGAAGGCTCAGGAAATGGATATTACAGTGATGATTGTGCCCTAGCCTCGTTGTTAGAGAAGCAGTCCTTGAGATGGGGAGATACACTTGAGATATTGCAACCCTCTTTGGAACGTGCGATGTTGGTACAATTGGGGTATCAGCTGCCGTGAGTGCCTAGCACAGAGTGTAACCCAGAAAGAGGAAGTGGTTAAGATCATGCTTTGGGCCATGCGATGTGGGCACTCGCAAGGGTGATTTTTTCTTTCGGCAGCGTGGCTTTGTCGCGGCTCTTTGTGGGGTCGATGGTCTTGCGATGACTTGGGCATTGAACACTTTCGCACGAAGACCTATGTCATCCTACATCCACTTGTCACTTCATGAGAGTACATGTACGGCTCATGCCATAACTATAATAAACCAGTGCAACACAAGGAGACATCACTTATCTGAATTCCATGGTGTTGACTTAGATACTTATCACATATGCTTGATTATCTTTTTCTTTTGCTAAAGACGTGAAACATAGCAAACACAGATATGAAAAGTTTGTACAATTGGGGAACATGTCAGTACGTAACCCTTTTAGAGACAAAAAGTCATGGCCAGGTAGCATTTGATAAGCCTTTTACATAACATGGGGCTACTCTATTTGTACGAGGTGGGACGAGTCCCGGTGGTTGGGCGACTGAGGCTTTGCTGGTGAGGGGCTCTTGTGAGGCTGGGCAGGGAAAATGTCGGTCGAAACCTGAATGGTGTAGTCCCTGGCCGCAACTGTTTCCAGAATGTTGTTAAACAATGCATCAAATTCCTGCTAGTCTCGAGCTGCCCTCTCCTCTTTTGAGCACCTGGTGCCTAAGCGTCTATTGGGGACCCACACGACCGGTGTTGCCACGCCTTCTGTGCTCCCTTGAGCTTCTATTCCCCTGGCTTGGGGATTTTTTGGCCTATTTCCGGGGCGGTGTTGCTTGGGGCCTCATTTCTTTGCATACCTTTTGAGACTAGATACGTAGCATTCTGACGGAGGAGCTTGTGCTACATGCTCCCTTCGACGGCGGATAGCGTCTTTGCAAGCCAGCTGCACTGAGTGCTCCATGTCTGCTACCGTAGGGGGACCTACAAAATGCAAACCAAGGATTAGGCCTTGAGGCAGGATAAAACTATTCGCATGGAAGGGATTATACAGTGAGTTATCAAGCACACATGACGAGAAGGGGAGAGGTGAGGCATGCAGTGTTTGTTGTAGAGGGATGGCCCCTATGATGATGTTCATTTGGCCTCCAACCATTAGCAAATCTTGGCTTATGCTAAGTTACGTGGATTGGTTGTCATGGAGTGGGGCAGGGCTCATCCTCAAAAGGATAGACCAGAAAGGGGGAAAGGTGTATAGAAAGGGACGGTACCCTGTCTACACTCTCAAAGATGTTGGTCACAGATTCCTATGGTGGTGATGAGGATTGAATGCCCTCCACCTAGAGGCGAGAATGGTCACACAACTTCTAAATTTGTGGTGAGAGGAGGACCTGAGGAGCTTAGCCTGTTGAACCCAACTCTTCTCCATGCGCTTGACTATCATTGCTTGTGTGTGTTGATATTGTCTATACAAGGTCACAAAATTCATTTTTTATTTATGTACATATTTACGAATCCCTGTCAGTTCACGAGGATAAAAGCCAATTGTAGAACTCCGTGGAGTGTGGCACACGCATCTAGTACTCGTGGCAGCTTACTCAATACCGATAGATATTTTACAATATCGAGTAGCATGGAACCTTGTTCGAGTCTACTGGCAACATGTAACTCCTCCTCAGTGAGAACCTTATCAGATAAAGAGTTCTCTTGGCTAGTTTCAGCTAAGTCCATACCTCGAATGGTAGTTAGCACTCGAAAGGAAGTTGGTGCCACATAGGTTGGGTCTCTTTGAGACTGCCATTTGGCCAATTGCTCCTCTGAGACTGTCATGATTTGGGCTCCTAGTTCGGCCCATTGCAACGCGGTTTTCAAACCAATGTTGTTCAAATTGACTTCGACCCTCTAATTGTCACTTTAGTTGCTCTATCTCTAAGAGATTTGGTTGGCAGAGCACATCATTGAATGTTACAGTTAAGCGTAGTTCGTCGGCTTCCTCGTCAGAGATGAGTCACATGCGTTCATACAGGAGCCTGTTATAGTGCTCATCAAGATGTTCTTGCTCTTCCCAGGATAAGGGAAATGGCAAGTATTCTTCAAGCTGCTCTTTAGGGAATGCGCCCATGTCTGCCAGGACATAGAAACGTACGAACACTTTGAGCTTAGCATCCAACTCAGTTAAGTATTCTGCGACACTTCTATGATCAACGAGGGCTTGCTTGGTTGCTATCTCATGCAAGGTTCTAGGAATTTGCCTAGGCTTTAGCATAGCTGGGGGCTCAGGCCTGGACGAGCAAGATTGGTCAACGCTAGGATTTCTTATGCTCTTGGGGTTTCCATGTTTCTCCTAAGGCTTTGTTATTGCATCATGGTTCTCCCTGGATGTGACTGGTATAAATTTATTGCCCTGTTGTGACAGCGTTGTATCCACTCTTGATTGGTCAATGCGAGTTCTGTTGGTGGTGGATTGAGTGTTCCAAGCAATCGTTGATGGTAACGATTGATTTGATTTTTCAGAGCACACAGATGTGTCTGAGGTTTCACCGCTATTAGGAGAGGCATCAATGGGGTCATTGGTGGATGGACTCGATGCTTTATTCCTCAGCTCTGCAGCGCTCTTGGTGTCAATGTTCTTGGGGTCTATAACCACCTATAACTGCTGTTGTTTTCACTGTTTTTTCCTCTCTTTCTTGGTTAGTGAAGGTGTATCTCTCAACGACTCAGGACCCTGGACTAGGTCAATCGTTGATGTGCTTGGTTGGGTCTCAACATTCTCTTTCTCTAGTGTGTCCTTATGGGACATAGCCATGGCCTGCTGAATAGCCTCGCTAGGTTGTGAGGGTACAATTGCCTCCCTTTTCGGAGAGCCTAGCTCTTTCCTTTTTTTTAACTCCTTCAGCCTAGACTTTAGGCGCTTTGAAAGTGCTAGAATTGTCAATGAAGTTGGTTGTGACACGTCATCCACAGGTGAACTACTAAGGACACGTTTCGTAAGGGCCATTGTCACAGCCAAGGGCTGTGACTGCTGTGATCCCTGATTGGAAGTAGTAGCATTCACTTGCATAGATCGTGTCCTTAGGTTGATTGGAAGTAGTCCTTACGTCGATTGGAAGTGATCGTGTCTTTTGTTGCCCTTAGAGCATTCACTTGCGTAGATTGAGTATCAGTTGAGCTAGCCACGGTGGATTGCACAGGCATATCCTTAGGCTGAGAGCTAATGATGGTGTCGTATCCTGCCTCTTGGACATTTGGAAGCTCTGATGTAGGTAGAGATTGGGATTGAGTGGCCGCACTTGATGACTGTTGTGCTTCTTGTGTCCCTTTAGGGGAAGAGGGTGTAGGAGACTTGGGACTCCTAAGTGGCTTTGACACTAGCTAGGAGATTTGCTCGTGGCTGTTAGATGATTTTTCTATTTGCTTTGTTGAGCATTCAACCTTGCCATGAGCAATATTGTGCCTATGATGCCTGCTATCCTCTTGGGGAATGAAAGGCTCCTTGGGCACTAGTGGCTTCTGCGTATCCTCAACGATTATGAGAGCGGAATTTAGGTGACGGGAAGTGCTTAAAAATAGCTAAAAATCATGGATATCAAGCGAAAAATATTCAATGTCAAAGGCGGCGGCTCGATCTAGGACGATTTTAAGCATAAGCAGTCGACGGGCGCCCAAGTGACACCTCCGGATTTTTAGTAATTTTTCTATCAGTCAGGACAGGATGTGGGAGCTGTTGGCCAATGCGGGATGCCGAGGCGGATGCCCAGAAATTTACAACACGTCAATCGGAGCTCGTATGCGTAAGTTGGCCCGAAACCGGCCGGGGTGCCCAAAAAGGGGGCCAAATTTGAAATTTGAAAGGGTGTGATTAGTGGGGGGTGCCCTTTGGCCCCTCCACCCCCCTAATTTTTTCGTGGGGGGGAAGGTAGTGCCGTGAAGGCAGCTGCGCGAAAAAAACGCGCCCCCCCCCAATCATGATGATGCTTGACAAGCAAGCTATGGAGTGCATTATGCCAGGCTTCTACACTTATCATACGCTCCATGTCGCTTCAATCCGCGCAGGGAATGGTGGCCTGTAGAGGGAGAGAGAAAATCAGTCTTTCTCTCTCCTCCCTCTCTCTCTTCTAAGGGGGAATTCATGTGGGAAGAAGAAGGAAGAAGAAAGAATGATGGAGGCTTGTCCGGCACGGATCGGATTGCTCCACGGGCTGGAAATGGTGATTGGTGATTATGCTGGACATGAAGTGCTGCTCATTTCCGGATCTACAGCCATGGACACGAAGCCCGAAACACGCAAATAAGCGGTAATTTAAAATTTTCAAAGGAAATTTGAGCTTTTATGGCTTTTGACTGATGAAATGTTGTTCATGTGGGCTAAAAATTGTTCATGTTATTGTTTTCTATGAGTTCTTGCTGGTCATAATCAAAAAATCAGAAAAATATGCATCTTGTGGTTCAAAATAATATGGTAAAACACGTAAAACATGAAAAATCAAGGGAAAATGATGGTTTTTGGCATAAAAATGGGGAAGTAAATAGGAACATCAACTAAAATTTCATTTTTCTGCAAGAAGGAACTAAGGGCCACAGCCCATAACCTATCTTGAATTTTTAGTAATTAAATAATGCATAAAAATAAGGGAAAATACAAGAAAATGGTGGAAAAACCCTAAAAAATAGGGGAAAAATACATTTTGGGTTCCGAAAAATAGGGATAAATAAGAGCAATGGTTGTGAATGTTTGTGGGGACTGAAGCATGAGGATTTGCCTCAGTTCAACCCCACCTTCTTGTTCTAGTGTGTCTTTTTCCGCTTTTTTCACATAAAATGATGTCAAAATACCCTATAAACCTATCCAACGACGCAATATTTAAACGGGGAAGGGTAGAGGAGTTGAAATATGTCTAAATGACGTGTGAAATGATGGCAAAGTTGCTGATTTCTATGCATAGCATTTAGGACGGATGATAATTAAAATTAAGGTGACATATCCCCCGAAGAGTTGAAGGTGTTTATTGATGACTTAGGGGCCGCCACCGTGAGAGGAAGGCAGTTGATCATTCTAAGAAAATGCTTTGAGCGCTGTAGACAATTTTGTATCGCCCTAAACCCACGGAAGTGTGTTTTTGGAGTACCTTATGGGCTATTGCTGGGTCATGTGGTCAGTTCAGTGGGAATTGCGACAGACCCCGAGAAGGTCAAAGTTATCGTTGCCATGGGTCCACCACGCACTCTGAAAGAGGTTCATAGCTTTCTGTCTTCGGTTGGTTACTACCGTAGATTCATCAACGCCTTAGCAGAAAGAACGTTGCCGCTTACAAATTTATTGTCCTTTAGCTGTTCGTTTGTATGGGGTGACCCTTGTAAGGTAGCATTCGAGGATGTGAAACAGGAGCTAGCAAGAGCGCCCGTTTTAAAAGCACCTAAAAGAGGTGAAGTGTTTTATATATTCTCAGCAGCCACCATGTATAGTATCAGCTGCTGTTTAGCCCAAATTTGGGAAGAGAAGTGGTACCACCCGATTGTTTTTGCTAGTCAGAAGCTAGGGGTATCCGAAATCAATTATACCTACATGGAGAAATTGTGTCTAGCGATGGTCTTTGGGACCAAGAAATTCAGGCATTACATTCTCTATGAGAAAGTCGTGCTTTATACGAAGGCGGAGGGACTTCGACTATTGATGAATAAGTTACAGCCGCCTGATCGTCTAGCAAAGTGGTTAATCACTTTGCAGGAATTTGATTATGAAATCAAGAGTAAGCCACCAAGGTTGCAAGGCATCGTGGAATGTCTAGTGGACTTTGGGGAGCCAAAAGAATCTGTGGCTGAAGGTAGTGACATGGAGTTGTTATTTAAAATAGATACGGTATCTATTCCCTCCTGGTACGTTGCAATAACGCATTATTTATCAACGGGAGAGGCGGGATCTGAACTATCTAAAGCTGAGAGAAGGAAAATTAAGCAGCAAGCGTTAAAGTTTGCTTTGATCGCAGGTACATTATATCGGCAAGGGGTTGATGACATCTATCGCCGATGTGTGATGCCTGACGAGGTGCCATTTATTTTGGAAGAGTGCCATGATTCTGCTTGCGGTGGCCATTTTGCTGGACGACTTACAGCACAAAAGGCTTTATGAGCAGGTTATTGGTGGCCTGCCATCTTCCAGGATGTGTTTGCGTATGTTAAGTGATGCGATATTTGTCAACGACATGATAATCGAGAGAATAGGAAACGACCACTCACCCCGATTATGGCGATACTTCCATTTGAGAAGTGGGGAATAGACTTTGTGGGTCCTATTACTCCGTCGTCGACTACGCAAAAGAGGTATATCATTGTAGCAACTGACTACTTCACGAAGTGGTCAGAAGCACGTGCAACAAGGAAAGATGATGCTAAAGAAACTGCTAGTTTCCTTTTAGAGCAGATAATATGCCATTTTGGTCCGCCGAAAGAATTAGTGTCGGACCGCGGAATGCATTTCCTAAATAAGGTGATTAAAGGTTTGACAGAGATGTGGCAAATCAAGCATAACAAGACAACCCCATATAATCCACAAGCTAATGGGCAAGTCGAGAGCACCAACAAGCAGCTTGTGGGCATTTTGTCTAAAATTGTGTCGGAAAAGAAACGGGATTGGGATAAAAAGTTATACGTGGCAGTGTGGGCCTACAATACGACCTTCAAACGAGCCACTGGCCATACCCCGTTCAAGTTAGTATATGGGGAGGAGTGTGTCTTGCCTTTAGAGATTGAGTTGCCGACCATTCGGTTTGCCATCAATCATTCTTTGGGCGATGAAGACGCACTTTTTGAGCGCCTAACGACACTAGCACATTTAGATGAGCTTAAGCTGCAGAGCTTATTGCACCAAGAAGTGGCAAAGCGCCGAATGAAGCAGTTACACGACCTCAAAGCCAAGAAATACACCTTCAAGAAAGGACAGCTTGTTCTATATTATGACGCTCGACGAGAATTATTTCCAGGCAAGCTAGAGCCCAAATGGGATGGGCCCTATAGGATCGTTAGAATAGGAAAGAATAAATCCACAGTCTTGTTAGCTGACCTTGAGGGGATAGAATTTAAAAATAAGGTTAATCTTAATAAGATTAAACCTTATTATTTCTGATTGCACTAATGCTATGACTGCCTTGCAGGTCTAGGCGAGATGGATCAAACATCTGCAAGGAAATCGTGATCGGGGTTGATGGGTCGTCTGATCCCTTATTTAGAACACCCATATTTGGAACAAAGGTATCATCAGGGAAAGCTCATTTGGTGGAGCAAAGGATATAAGGTGACTGAGCAAGAAGGCAGGACATTTATTTGGGAGATCAAGGTCTTCTGCCATCACTGCCTACAAATTTTGACGAGCATCCCTGTTGAATTCAATGCTGATGGAGGGATGGAGCCTACAGTCCACCCATTGAATATGCTGAATTTCGATTACCATAATTACGAATAGAGTTTCGGATGGCGGGATATGTAAACCCTTTATGGACGTACACCTTGTACTTTGATGGGGCGTCCAGGGGTGCATGCAAAAAAGGAAGTATAGGAGTTGTCATCCGAGACCCCCGACGACGCATTGTCATGAAGTTAGCTGCTTATCTCGGGGTGAATTTTACCAATAATATGGCCGAATACAAAGCCCTGATTATGGGTTTGAATATTGCAAAGAAGGGTGGTATCCGCTAGTTGTTGGTGAAAGGGGACTCTCAGTTGGTTTTAAATCAACTCAATGGGACGTACATGGTACGAAACCCCATCCTTTGTATGTACCATCATACTGCCATAGCCCTGCTAGATGAATTTGATAGAGTGTCTTTTCAGCTGATTCCACAAAATTGGAATCAGTTTGCCGATTCTTTGGCTAATTTTGCGTATGAAGAAGACCTCTTCTTTAATTGTGGCCCTTGTCCCGATATATCTATTGATGGTGAGACAGGACCCAGTCATTTGTGGGGTATGCTTTCTGAACATGCCCTCTTTGGCAGACGATGGCTAATTTGGATGATACAGAGGGTAAGCGAGACTCATCTGCCTTTATTATCCTGGACCCACAGACTGGTTAGACGACATGTGATGCGAACACCTCTTGCGATATACGCAGGAGGGATAGGTCATAATTTAATGCACTTAGTATAGGGCTACAAGCCCTGTTCCCCTGGGAATGGTATGCTTTGATGTCTATCATGGTTGTTTCCTGGAGGATGTTATGCGTAGTATTGTTTTATTTCCTTAGGCCAAGAGGGCCGATTCAGTTTTGTAGCAAAGTCAAGTTTCATTTCATTAGGCCAAGAGGGCCATTTCCCTGTCTAGTGCGGGTGCGTTTAATTGGGTTTTTGTTTTAAGTTCTGTGCTAGACAGGTTTGAAGGCAAGCTTGGAGGGAGCCTTTGTCGCGGCATCGATGGAACCTTCTTGTGGCCAATCCAGGTGATACCTCTCCTTTACGAGTACCTTTCTTTCCTGGTATCTGTGTATTTGTACTTGTCGAGGGGGCACATTTTTGTTGGGGGCCGGCAACCAAGGCATGAAGTCCTAAGTTTAGGCTAAGTATGTTTGAGGGAGGTCGGAGTAGTCATCGCCTCCTGTAAAGACATTGTCAGGCATCGAAAGACCTGTTTTAGAAGGGAGTCCTAGTGGCCCTGTCCTGCTAGCCTGCTAGGCAGCCGTTCTAGGAGTTCTTGTTAGTAGTGAGGCAGTTAGCGAAACCTGCTAGAAGATAATAAAGATGATGCCAAGAAACCCTGAACATCCTAAAAGATGAATATAAATACGAAGGTGTGTAAAAAGGGGTTCTAACCCCTATCAAAGAAACGAAAAGAAATGAAAATATATAAGCAGTTGATCATTGCCTTGCGAGGGCCTGGTAGGTTCCTGGGGACGAGTCAGACCCGAGGCTGATACCTTGTCTTCCTAGGGGTGGCTTCTTGCTGAGGAAAAATTGATGTCAAAACCAGGAAGGTTGGAGCGAAAATAAAAGTGAGCGTTAAAAAAGGATTAAGTGTTGCCTTGCGAGGGCTTGGTAGGTTCTTGGGTGCCGAGACAGGTCCTAAGACCGATGCCCTGTTCTCCTTGGGTCACTACGCTCAGCTCCCTCCTTTTTACATGCCCAAGTCTGTTCATCCAATAAAAACCCTAAACGAAGATATGTACTGAAAGAAAATACTCCTTGATCAGGCTATAGGAGTCCTCGCCTTGCAGGAGCTCCTAGTGGTGTTGTCTTTAGTTGGTAAGTAGTGCAGACTACCACTTAGGGCAACCTCTTTGATAGGTTTTTTTTAGTTTGGCTGTGTTGGAGCAGCTGGTTAGTGACTCACTTCGGATCTTCTATTAGATGATGCTAGGCCTACTCCTTGTGGATGCCATGCCTTGGTTCTGTCCAGGGGTAGAGGGAGCATTGTGCTGAGTTTTATTATATATTTGTTTTGTATCAGTTTGATGCTTCTTTGGTTGTTTATGTGCAGATATGTTCGTGGATTCGACGGGTTGAGTCGCCCTATCCCGTGGTCGCCAATGAGAGCGGAATTTAGGTGACGGGAAGTGCTTAAAAATAGCTAAAAATCATGGATATCAAGTGAAAAATATTCAATGTCAAAGGCGGCGGCTCGATCTAGGACGATTTTAAGCATAAGCAGTCGACGGGCGTCCAAGTGACACCTCCGGATTTTTAGTAATTTTTCTGTCAGTCAGGACAGGATGTGGGAGCTGCTGGCCAATGCGGGATGCCGAGGCGGACGCCCAAAAATTTACAGCACGTCAATCGGAGCTCGTATGCGTAAGTTGGCCCGAAACCGGCCGGGGTGCCCAAAAAGGGGGCCAAATTTGAAATTTGAAAGGGTGTGATTAGTGGGGGGTGTGATTAGTGGGGGGCCAAAATCAGTCTTTCTCTCTCCTCCCTCTCTCTCTTCTAAGGGGGAATTCATGTGGGAAGAAGAAGGAAGAAGAAAGAATGATGGAGGCTTGTCCGGCACGGATCGGATTGCTCCACGGGCTGGAAATGGTGATTGGTGATTGTGCTGGACATGAAGTGCTGCTCATTTCCGGATCTACAGCCATGGACACGAAGCCCGAAACACGCAAATAAGCGGTAATTTAAAATTTTCAAAGGAAATTTGAGCTTTTATGGCTTTTGATTGATGAAATGTTGTTCATGTGGGCTAAAAATTGTTCATGTTACTGTTTTCTATGAGTTCTTGCTGGTCATAATCAAAAAATCAGAAAAATATGCATCTTGTGGTTCAAAATAATATGGTAAAATACGTAAAACATGAAAAATCAAGGGAAAATGATGGTTTTTGGCATAAAAATGGGGAAGTAAATAGGAACATCAACTAAACTTTCATTTTTCTGCAAGAAGGAACTAAGGGCCACAGCCCATAACCTATCTTGAATTTTCAGTAATTAAATAATGCATAAAAATAAGGGAAAATACAAGAAAATGGTGGAAAAACCCTAAAAAATAGGGGAAAAATACATTTTGGGTTCCGAAAAATAGGGATAAATAAGAGCAATGGTTGTGAATGTTTGTGGGGACTGAAGCATGAGGATTTTCCTCAGTTCAACCCCACCTTCTTGTTCTAGTGTGTCTTTTTCCGCTTTTTTCACATAAAATGATGTCAAAATACCCTATAAACCTATCCAACGACGCAATATTTAAACAGGGAAGGGTAGAGGAGTTGAAATATGTCTAAATGACGTGTGAAATGATGGCAAAGTTGCTGATTTCTATGCATAGCATTTAGGATGGATGATAATTAAAACTAAGAGCTTAGTAGCACGAGGATCACCTCGGTGCTAAGCCCATGCAACGAAGCACGAACGGTAGTTGAAAACCATTAAAAGAATGTTTTTGCACTTGTGCACAATACTGTTTTGCTAAATGTTTGAGCACTAGGCATCCACCAAATGCATAGAGCATGAAAAGAATTTAAAAGTATCAATGATCAGCTCCTGGACATGCATTGCAATTGGTTTATGAGGACATGACCTACGTTGAGAGGCAGTGAGATACCCATGCTGTAGACAGACGCGGATCCTAAAGGGGAAATCAAGTAAGGACAATGGTACATTCCTGGACACGCTTATTTGGTACCTTGAGCGACGTTTGTGCGAAATGTTTATATGTTGAGCGACGCATCGAGGGGCCAATTCCCAAGGTGTAGGAGAGTCGCAGAGGGTTGACGGCATTTAGCCATAGGAGGAACCCCATGTGTATGTGATTCGAGCCTTTCGGCTATGTGAAAGAGAATCCCTCTGAGGAGTAATATTGGGTTAGGATCAGTTGGACTACAACGTATTACAAACGCAATGTTTAGGAAGGCAGAGATTTTGATAGACGCTCCTGGCCGCGAGGCCGAGGGGTTGTCTTGTGCGTAGTGACGAGGCCCGACTAGTGCATGAGCCAGTGCCGGCCCGTTTTTAGGTCCATCAGATTACATGTGGTATCTGCTTGTCAAGCATGCTAGGCTGAGGATCTACCCTCCGATTGGTCCCTTTTGGTTTCTTGATTTTGACCATGAGGGGCTCGGTCACTCCACTGTTGTTGACTCGAGACTTGTTTTTTTTTTAGATCTCCTCCTATGCTTCTTTGCTCTTGATACGATCTCACCTTCACTCAACAAGGGAGGTTTAGCAAGGGGTTTTGGCACCCAAATCCATCGGTTACCTGCGTAATACCCTTGAGCCCATAGCAATGCTTTGGATATCCATCGTGGCATTGTGCTGACCCTCCATCGATGCCTTCGTCTATAAGGTTTGGGCTTATTTTGGGGTCTTCTACGATATTTGTAAGTCCAAAGCCCGTCCTTAGTATTGTCTCTTGACCTTCTTGTTTTAGGCATGGCCTCACTCACTAGTTCTTGTTGTTCGACCTGTGCTTGTATCAACTCTTGCAACAAGTCCTTGCTCTCATTAGCAGGCTTGACTGTTATGTCAGCACCCTCTTTGCCCTTCCCTTGAGGTTCGATGAGGTCGCCCTGGCTAAAGGTTGTGACTATCCTCACACCCAGTAGTGTCAGGTGTATCCTTTGTGCTACATAGTCGGCCTCACACTTGGTTGCCCTTTTGAAGGGTCTTCCAAGGAGGGTTTCCTTTCCGTAATTAGCACTATTTGGAGGAACATGAAATAGGATAGGCAAGCTTCCAGTTTCAATTGTCGCAAGGATTTTGCACTTCCCTATGAGTGCTTGTGGGTGTCCCCCGTAAGGGCTAAGAGTTGCATTAGTCGGTGTGAGCTCTGGTTGGCCTAGTAAGGTCCATGATTCATAGGTCAAGTTATTAAAATCTGTTCCTTCATCAATCAGAGCATCAATAGTATGCTCTCTTTTCGTGGTGAGTTTGACCCTAAGATAACCAAGTGGTGCTATGTCTTCATCTTTCGGGTCTTGGCTTGTAAATTTAAGCCTTCTGATAAATGCCCTTGAGTCCCCAACTACACGACCAGATGTGGATTCTCCACCGATGTCTTGGGTCATCTGTGCAGTGCTGCTCAAGGTACATCTCTCGTAAAGAGTGTCATGTCTAGTCATCTTTGCATTTGTAGCTTGTTGATGTTGCATTTTGCTCTGACTAGACACAATCTGAACACAATGTCTTTGTGTTCTCATGGTGTGGCCTTTTTGCCCTTGATGGCTAGATTGGCATGTTGAGGTTCTAGGATCTCTTTTTGCCTTTGTTTGGGAGTGGGCTTCTGTTTGTTGCTTCGTAAGTGAAGATCTATGCTTGTGTAGAGCCATTACTACACTAGGGCCTAGTCTGGAGGACCTGTCACGACGCGCATTTTCTCTCCAACCTACTTAGGGGAGGTGCGGAGGGGGCAGAGCCCCTTCTGCGGGGGTGCAAGGGGGCAGTCCCCCCTTGGCCCGCAGGGCCGTTATGGTAAACACCATGCGCAATTCGAAGGACCATTTATAGCCAAATTTTGAACTACTTGCTCTAAGTTTCAACCCAGTGATGAATCTGTGATATGCCTATAGCTCTACGTAGCCTTTGGGGTCAATTTCAGGGTTTAGATACATCAAAATTTGTGTTCTAGATACCTGTTCAATTTTGACAATTTTCTGTCCGATTCTCAGATGTCTGATTTTCAGGAGTCCAATTATCAGAATCGGACGTCTGATTTTGGGTTGGTCTGATCGATCCAATGGTCCATTTTTGTCACATCCGATTTCTGGAATCGGGCGCTAGGTGACAAACCTAAAAATATTCCCTAAAAGTGTAAGGCGACGACGCTTAGATTGGTTTCTCGATGGACCGCTAAAACGTACTTGGACAACCAACAGGCAGGCACGTTACAGTTGATATCAGAGCGAAACTTCATGATGATGCATGATTAATTAATGTTTGGTTCATAGACATATCCTAAATAGAAATAACCTAAGTGGTATGGTTGGATTGTCGGGCACCTTCTGCACCCACGAATGTTGACATGCAAGAGAAGAAATTCCTTCTCAAGTAAATTAAGGCACCCGAGTTTGATGGAGAAGGGTTAGACATCGCAGCAGAGGCGGAGACATGGATTGATTCAATGGATGACTATTTCTTTGCTTCGGGAACTGCCTCCATGAATCAAGAAATGATACCCAAACTTAAGCTAGTTGACCAAGCTTGGTTATGGTGGAATAAATGGTGCAAAGATCAAGGTATTTTTGAAGCTGCTGTCACTTGGGCTCAGCTGAAAGATGATGTACGTTGACAATACCTTCTGCCAACCTACCAAACTCTGAGGATGAATGTATTCTTCAAGCTCAAGCAGCTGGAATTAACTCTGGAAGCTTACTACTCAAAGTTTGTAATCCTACTAAAATATGTGCCACCTATGGATATTGCACAGCAAGTATCCAAGTTTTGCCATGGCCTAAGCACTCATCTGAACCACTGTCTTGAAGCAATGCGTCCAATAGACTTGCAAGATGCATTACTTCGAGCAAATCCAATCATCCAATAACTTAAATTGACCAATTGTAGTAAAGATGATTCCTGATATTAGGACAAGATATGCCACTTGTGCAGAGAGATAGGGCACATCCATAGGAGATGTCCCTACCGTCAATGCTTCCATTGTAATGGGCTAGGACACATCCAAGCAAACTGCCTTAATCTAAGTCCAAAAGACATTGAGCCTCCAAGAAAACGAAGCTACACAAGTGTAATTTTTGGATATATAGGTGAATCAGATGAAGAACAAGACCTAGAACCCACTACACCTTATCAGGATGACTAAAAAATCCTAGGAGCTTAATCCACATGTAACACAATTGAGATTAAATCCTACACTTGTACATATGGTTAATTGGAATGATATGAGTACTACTTGAAACATTAAGAGTAGTGCAGCGGATGCATGGTGGGTCCTAACCCACAGGCCCTAAGCCCCATTAATGCTTGTCTTCCTCAGTTTCTCTCGAGATGAGGACATCTCAATTTCTCTAAGCATAGAAGGATGTAATATTTCCACGCAATAAAATTTAGTTGATTAGTTTGAAAGTTAGTCAATTAATAAGTTAGTAAGATTACTAACTAAAGACTAATTAAGGTAAAAAGTAACTAATATTAATAGCTAACAATTTTTATTTAATTAAATATATATATTAAAAGAAAAATCGAGAGTCATAATCCGACATTTTTCTTGGATTAACAAGGATCATAACTACCCTTAATGAAAGTTACAACGTGAACTAGAGTTATGAGCCATATTAATCACTAGTGTTAATATGTATAGTATGGATGGTCAAAAAATTATTAGATTTTTGGGCAAAAAAATAGCATATTTTAGATATTATCCTAAAAAGATAGAACTGGATATTATTTAAAAGAAAATACAAGTAATGTTTTAGTTAGTTTTGGAGATTTTATAAAAAGAAAAAAAAGATAAAGAGAGTGATTGGCAAAATCACGTGCGCCACGATCACAGTCTACATGTAGTAGACAGCACTTCGAACAGGGAGAGAAAGAAGGAGTGATCTGAAATCTTTCTAACCAAGTGTCTTGGAGATTTACCGCCCTTTTGGAGCCAATGGAACCATTAGATTTATTAGTTAAGCATCAGATCATTGAGTTTTCCAAGAGTCCCTCCACTAAGAAATCTTGTTCTCAATCTCATCCCCTCTTCTCTAATTCATTATAAATATGAGGCATGGGGAGGCACAAGAGACAGCATAAGGAGACCCCGAGAGGCTACGAGAGAGAGTTAGAGAGAAGGATACCCCTCCAAGAGATTGTGTGTGTGTGAGAGAGAGAGAGAGAGAGAATAGTTACCCCAAGAGGCTGCAAGGAAGAGAGTTAGCTCAATTTCCTCTATCTCGATCCTCGATTTAGCCATATTCTCTTACACTCTCCCATTACGAATCTATTCTGTCTTCTTAATATCTTGAGTCTACTTGTGAATGATAGACTCCAAGCGAAGAATGTCACATGCGGATGGCAATTCTACAACCAACGAAGCTTTGGGCGAAGGTGTCACTATCAATCCAACTGCGGTTCCGATCTCATAAGTAATGTATTTCTAAATTGATAGATGCTTGCTTTGATTCTCGCATGAGATACATTAGGCTCCATACTATGATGTACGAGAATAGGTCATGGGAAGGAATAGGCCTCTTCTCACATATTTGAAAGATAGAGTTTGCAAACTGCATGTATTAAGGGAAGTTAATTGCACTTAGTTGTGTATGGCTTATTTGTTGATAGAGCAATCGGTCAGGGGTTATGAATAGCATAATCGTAAAAATAATAACATTAGGAATTGTGCATACAAGTATTAAGTAAATTTTGCATAGAATCGCTCTTTGATCCCAAGGGGAGAGTGAATATGTGATGGAATTATTATTGCGTCTATTTTTGTATTGTTGCAGCTAAATCTTTGTTGGGTTTCTCAACCCAATCAATGAAATTTTTATTTGTCATTAGGCCAGAGTCTTCTAAGAAGAATTCTTCGCGTAGGACTTTTTTGAATGCATCCCAATCTGCATCTTGCTGAAAAAGACCATGGATTCTTTCTTGAAGACCATGCTTGGCTAGTCTAGCAAAGTAGTGACTCCATGCATATTGTGATACACCAAAGAAGAGCATTTTCTCAACATACAAGCGGATGAAAACAGAGACATTTTGACCATTAAATTTTTTTAATTCTTGCCCAACTTCTTCTAGGACCTTGATAGCTATGGAATCAATCTTCTCTTTGTCTTGCCATTGTTGTTGTTACTATAACATTTGGATTTTTTGTCGTTGAGTCTGTTGCAGTATGCGCACCAACTATTGTAGAGTATCTCTTGAAGAATCCCCCATCTTGGAGTTTTCTTATAACCGACCTTCACGTCGAGTTCACCAATGTCGGGGCCTGTAGGGCTGAAGGTCAACCACATGGGTTTGAGAGAGAAGAATGTATGAGGGTTCAAGAGCTTGAACTCTAGAGTTGGTAACGATAAAAGAAGGGTTGAAGGTTTCAAGCAATACAATTAGTTTTGTTGGTTGATTGGACAACACCCTAAATGTTTTTTTTTAATCAACTGATTTTTGCATTTGTGATTTGGATAAATATTCCAAGTGATTGTGTTTGATGGTAAAAGCATGGCAAGGGTCAATAATGACAAGTAGCCATGCGAAATAAATGAATGTTTCACTGGAAGATGATATTAGGCTTATTGCCTTGATCGTGCTTGATTCTTAATTGGATTAATTAAGGAATGATATTTTGCACGGGTGGATCATCTCCAAGATTGCACCGTAAATTACCCTGAGATGGCACCGCTCGATTCACGAGCCAAAGGTCGAGTGGTGAAAAGGCCAACCACGGAAAGTGTGTCTCACTCCTAGGTCACTCGAGGTCAATGGAGCTTTGGACACCCCTTGTCGAGTCCGGAACAGAGTTGTAGCCTGCCGTGAGCCCAACATTTAGGGCATTGGAAGATCCTATTCTAGATAAAGGATGGAAATTTTGGTGACATGTGATTTGGATTGGTTACTTCTGTTGGACAGAAGGGATACATAATTCTTCTGTATGGACAGGAGACAAAGATTAACTTGAATATAAGTTAAGGAACTTGTTTGAAAAAAGGATTGCTTGTTTTGTTTTAGTGTCTGTACTGTAAATTACGCCAATGAACCATGTGCCCTAAAAGGCTTAATTAATGAATCTGATTTTAAATGTCACACATAAATGTGATAGGATGTAATTATAAAACTAAAGCTATCAAGGGAAGTAGGTGGACGGAATCCCCGACGGGTCTATCCTATGGCAGGGTGGTCCCAGAGAGCTCGGAGGCTTCTCACAAGGATTTATCACCATTTGACTTTAGGTATTGTTAAGTTAGAACCCGATTCATGCCATTTTAGGGGACTTGAATGGGACTATGCCCTACGGGCAGAGAGGTTGAGCAGTGCATCCCTCTTATTTCCCATTCTCTTTGAACCAAGTGTGGTATGGATCTGCTTTGGATTGGGTATCTTTGCATACCGCGGGATGTCCAAAACCCAACTCTAGAATGCTATTAGGAGACCTAGGCCTTAGGAACCCGAATTTCGGGTGGATCCTAGTGGGTTTATCCATGGACGTTTCGTTGCAAGGTGGACTCGGGAAACCCTAGGTGACGAACCCCGAAATATTCCCTAGGAGTGCCAGGTGGTGATGCTTAGATTCGTTTCTCGATGGACCGCTAAAACGTGCTTGGACAACCGATAGGCAGGCACGTTATAGTAAATCATTTTATACTAACTTAGCCTCCAATAATTGAGAATTACTCCCTTGATCCTTAAGATTAGCATGCTACATACCACCAGATCAAGGAGTCATGCCACTTAGGCACCTAACTAAGTGTACTTCCAAAGACCGTCTCTTCCACCTTAGGGACACTAACCAAACTAGGCCTTACTACTTTCATAGCAGTAACCAACCCCACTAATTCTTTGATAGTGTCATAATGAATCAAATTGACATCATCAAGGATGTCTTTTCTAATTATCGCTCCTTTCTTTTGATTATCGCCCCTCAACACCCTAGGAGCACCACTTGTAGAATCTCCTTTCTGGACATAGGTCGCCCCAAGGTCATTCTCTTTATTTGACTTATTTGGCCTAATGCCCTCATTATATAGCATTGGCACCTTACCTAGTGAACTATTATCATCACTACAGGATTTGAGCTTCCAAATTTATCACCTTTTAATATTTGCATGGCCTAATTGGATACCACCACTTCTTCTATTTTTATATTCTTTCATGATTGATCTATGTCAGCTCACTTACTACCTATTACTATCTCTAAGTATGATCCTTTTACCTGATCTAGCCTTAGGTGGATCTTTACTATCATAAACCCTAGGTTTCCTATCACTTGAGCTTCTAATAATTGAGATCATCTCCACATGATAGCATGCATCATCTATATTTCAGGGAGTCATCTCATTGGCATAACATTTCTTCTCATTTGGACCATTTAAGGGCTACTTAACCACTTCACTTCCCCCATCAAGTCTAAACCGATTTCCATTTAGCTCATAGCTTTGGAACATAGGATTGGTTGCACTAGGATGTAAGGATTCCTAAACCTTGGGATCTTCATAGTTGATGTTGGGATTCTCCCTAGTAAGCCTCTCATTTATACCTCTAGCATTGTTAACATTTAGTACATGTTGCCAATCCTTATGAATTTCAAGGGTGTGAGGAAAGCCTCAATAATTCTCCCAATACCTCTGAATATAGCTCTCATAATCATCTACTTGAATATTTGCCTGCTTCAGTGACTTAGGGTTTCTCATCCTAACTTGAAACCGTGTGTTTATTTCCAAGCCATTAACCAAGAGGTCACAAAGCACATCTTTTGGCAATTGACTAACTTTAATTGGCTAAAACCTTCCATCTAGCAAATGATTTATTTTTAATAATTTTGGAATCACTTAGGCAGCCCACTAATGCTCCACACAGTCACTAACATCCACCTTCATGGTCCTTCGCTCCACTTCTCGCATTGTACCACATTTTAGTACCCATTTCCTATCATCCTCTCAGCTCATATGAACAGCAATTTTGGTTAGAGAGAAAGACTAAAAACTAAACTTTTGATAGAATGCATCATTTTTCACAATTCTTGAAATGATCAAAGATAAAAATTTTGAGCATCTCACAACCAAGGCTGCTCCTTGTAGATCTGACAATTGCAAAATGTCATTTCATGGGGATTGAGGGGATGCACCAAAAAATGTGCCCCCCCAAACTGATGAGATTTTTTGTTATTTAATTTTCTTAAGCTTAATGAGTTGAATAACTAGTTCAGCCCTTTTATGTTCACATTTCTGGCAAGGGGTTCAATTAAAATTGGAGGCCCAAAACGAACTCGGATTCGATATCTAAAAACACGCTCATGTTCCTAGTATTTTTTCCTACTAATTTTGCCTCCTTTATGCTATTTATAGCTTTTGGATCGAGTAGCTACTTTGTAATACAAAAGTTACACCTCTTCAAATGAGCTATCTAATGAACTCTAATTAACAAAAAAATGCTTTCAACATGTTTCAGGCCACCTGCTTTTGCTTAGGAAACTCTGGTACCTCTTCATTTTCATTGCAAATGCTTCATTTTCCACTTCAATTTGGCACTTAATTGCAACTCTCAATAAGGAATCTTAGTTGTTGATAATCCTTTTTGGTAATCTATGCGGTCAAAATGTCTCCATGACAAACAATAGCAACATCAGATGCCTTAGAGGTAGTTCTTACAAGAATGACATGTTTAACCTTTGGAAATATATAGACAAGAACTAATATTGAGTCATATCCTCCCCATATACTTGAAAGACCAATCACAAAATCCATACTCACGTATTCCCGCTTCATTTTTGGTATGTCAAGTGGATGTCAATCTCTTGGTAGTTTGATTCTCTCAGTCTTGACCCACTGGAAACTCAAACATTGAGTTATATATCTCAATACATTAGCTTTTATTCTTGGCCAATGATGGCTCCTTCCCATAGCATTTATTATCTTTACAAAACCAAGATGACCGACTATAGGACTATCACATGCATCCCATAGAATCTTACTTTTAAGATCCTAGTTGTTGGGCACACATAACCTACACTAGTAGTACAAAATTTATCCTTCAATAGGGTAATCATTGTACTTGGCATTCTTCTTTAAAGTTTTTCCTACCTTGTACAGTCCTCTTTATCTTAAGGTAGATAGGATCATTAGGAATTTTAGCTCCATAATAAAATTACTAGATATATGGATATTAGACTTACAATAAACCCTTTACTATTAGGCTCTTCTATTAGTAAGAAGCTTAGGAAATATTTTGTTATAAGATCTGAGATACATGCTCGACTTTCTTATATACTTAAGTAATATATATGGCGAATATTATGCTGTCACATAGGGAGAATAGATGAGAGAAAAGAAAGATGTAGAGAGAGAGAGAGAGAGAGGTAGAGAAATTGGCAACACACTAGCAACTAGAAGATGGGCCAGTCCCCCCCCCTTGTGGAGTTATATTATTGACAAGGAGCAAGCTCCTCCGTTACACATCAGCCAGTTCTTAATTGTAGATCTTGGAAACAATATCACGGTTCCTTGCACGGTATAAAACCGGCTAACACTTACACAACTTGGAAGTTAGCACCTTTTGATCCTTCTTAAGTCTCCCTCTCTCCTACACAATATGTGTAGGGATCTCCTCTTGGCGCTTGATTTCAACAGAGCTTCCGCAGCACTTGCACCTTCTCTTCTCCTCTTGGAACTTGATTTCAGTACAGCTTCCGTCTCACTTGATTTCAACAGAGCTTGCACAGCACTTGCACCTTCTCTTCTCCTCTTGGATGCATGCAAAGTGATGCTTCTTTTTCCTCTCTCACACCCAAGGAGAGCCTCCTCTTTTATAGGCTTTCAAGAGATTCTCTTCTTGGAGAGAGACTTGAGTTGATCTTCATGCAAGATGTTGTTCCAAGACCTACTCTAGAGCCCTAATTTTGAGATATCTCTCTATGCATTGTTCAAATGAAAAAACATCCAACACAATAGTTGTAGATCTTGTTGTTTCCAATAACCGTCGCGGCCTGTTTCTAGAGATCATCTTTCTATCAAGAGATATTTTAAAATTGGATTCACCATGTCTTTTTTAAAAAGAACAACTTCTCAAACTATACTCTTAACTTGTGATACATGCAACCACCTTAAGGAGAGTTCATTAAATTGCCTTGAACGTCAACCTTAAGATTGACTTCCATACAAAAGCTTGTGTCTTTTTAGACCTTAGAAAGAGAAAATCACTTCTCTCCTCACTTTCAGAGGATCACGTCTCTTATATTTCTTAGTGAGAGAATTACATATCTTGTCTTTCTTAATGAAAGAAAATATTACCTTAAACCTTGACTCGTAAGGGAGAGGATGACCCCAAATGAATGCAATGCTCATTACACACAAGTAAACATTCCTAGGCGTCCCCAGATGCACACATAAATACATATACACAATGCTAATGCACTTCCTCTTCTTAGAACTTAATCCACCTTCATTTATGTGTAACTCCTTGGTTCTTGTGTACACTCTTATACTTGGCAGACACTTCTTTTCCCCTTCAAACTTGTACTGCATGTACCAGATATCCCCGTCACAGTGCTCTAATCACCCCATTAAGTGATGCACTAGGAATATTGGTCTCTAAATGGTCTCATGGCCATGCTAGATCATCATCAACACTTATAGAAAAGCAAGTCATTAATTTATTGACATGAATTTATTAAATAGAGAATGCGTAATAAGCAATCAAGTTAGTGACATCCATCTGGCTTCTAAACAGTTGACCTCAACTGTAAAGGGGATACATAGTCCTTAAGAAGATTTGGAAATTCTTGTAGTTCTTTCTCAGTCATAAACTGAGTGTCCAATGGGGGATAGTTCTTAAACTTAACCAGATACTTTCGTAATACCTTACCTGACCTTAGAGTATTGTCCTGATGGTATAAAATTCTTTCAGGCATAAGGAACTCTTCTTTTTCTTCTATGTCAGGTAAATCTTTCTTGATTGGTTCCGTTGGAGGTTCTCCAGTATAGGGACATAGCAAACTTATATGGAAAGCATTATGAATGTTCCAATGACTTGGTAGATCCAAACAAAAAGTCACATCGTTTATCTTATCCGATTAATATCACTCATGATGAAACCCATAGTGCACACGCGATTTAGGAATCGACAAGGGGGATGGTGCAGAGGGATTATGCTAGGGTGCACAGTGAATAGTGCATCAGTGCATCCAACCCGTCTGGCATAGGTGCAAGCAGGAAGGCAAGGGAGCCTTACAGTGCAGTGTACAGAACAAGGTGGCGTGTCCTGTGATGACGGTAGAGACCCACCCCATGGGTGCATAGGGAAACAGGAACGTACCTAACTCCAAAGGTCGAAACGTCCCTCAATCCTCAGCTCTCGGTAATTGATTGAAGAAACTCCAGTCACACTCAGCCCACCCTCTGTCTCACGCTCTATTGATAGATACAGGAGGGCAACCATGTCCTGAAACCCATTGATGTAATCCTCACGGTCACTTGTGCACAGGTTGTATGCCTTGTGCGCATTTGATGGTGCAACTGTGCATCCCGCCCTGTGCTGGCATACGGTGCGAGAAGGAAGGCCAGGGAGCCTTATGGTGCAGTGCACAAAAACAGATCGTGCTTTGTGCATTGAGAGGCCCATCCCGTGCGTGCAACACTCCATTCACAAATCGTACCTCTGTGTTGAATGTAAAGGGCAGGGACTGGTCACTCATTCCACCCTCTGTCTCGCACTCATTTAATAAATACAGAGGGCAATCCATACTCACATCCCCATCCGGTTAGGATGAAAGCTCATGTCACTCAATTGTTTGTCGAAAAAAATCGCGTCGTCAGGTGTTGAAGAGGCGTACCCAGGGAGGTAGCCATCAGATCGAACGTGGGGTTCGATAGAAACATGGCGTTTGCTAGAGGACTGTCAAACGCTCTGCAGAAAGGCACAGGACATAGCATACCAAGGGAGGCAGCTTCGGAACTGGATCTTGGGGATGTCAACTGATGCATCCACTTTCTGGACGGTTGGGTGTTGCCACCTTTTCCACAGTCAGCTTCTCACCCAAGGGTGTTAAACACCTTTTTTTGGAACAAGGCCTGCTATGACAGGGAATTTCTTCCTTTTCTCCCATAACAGTTTTTTTCTTTTTTTCTTTTCTTTGTTTTTTTTTTCCCATTGTTTTGTTGTTGTTGTTTTTTTTTTTCTCTCCTATTCCCGAGGGTGTCTCCACCTTTTCTCAAAGAATAGGTCGGCATGACAGGGACCGAAGTCCTTTTCTCCCATGACTGATGTATATTTTTGGAGATTTGGCTGGATTAAATATATCTGATGATAGTCTCGAGAGCACTACTCTGAAGTTTTTGGACAGCGAGGAAGAAGAAGAAGATCATGATGAATGGCGACCTGTTCCTGATTGCAGATCAAAAGAGCAATAGGAAGAAAAAAAGAAGATGATGAATGAATAAGAAGACGAAGAAGAAGCAAAAATGTTGGCGTCCAAACTGCGTGCCCTCTGCGCCTCGTTCTAGCCAGTGCCTCTTCTTTCCTTCCACACAATGCATCAACAATCTGCCCTCTTTCCTCCATACTTCTCATCACATCCCATCCTCACGACCTCCAAAATGAAGATAATACTTCTTTTTGTGTTTTAAAAAACCTAAGGTTACATTATGGTTTCTTAATATCTCTTTCATATGCAATGATACAAAAACAAGATTTGCATAAAACCCAAGTCCTATTTTCTATTCCTTTGTCAAAATAAGCCAAGCTTAAGAGTGGGAGTGCTTCAAGGTAATCATTTGCGGGTTTTACACATTTTTGGTGTTGAAGTGGTGGAATTTCCCTATTTTTCCCTCATGAATATGTGTTCCAACAACAAAGTTGCATGGTATTTCTTCCTTATCATTCATTGTTGGTTGAAGTAAAAGAGAGAAGTCAAAGACAAGAGATAGTGGTTGTTGAAGAAGCGGACAAATGATCCATGGAAGTGTGAAGAAATGAGAAGAAGGATATGAAGTGTTTCTTGAAGCTTACAATGGAAGTTTATCATGATTCTTTGGTTCGCGGGAGCTCACCAATTTAAGTGTGGGAGGAATGATAGCCTCCAATTTTGTCATCAAAAAGGCTAAAAGGATGTGGCTCAACATTGACAAATATTTGTGCTATCCAAAATTATATACTATATGCATGTTCATTGCACTCTATTGTCACACATTTATGCATTGTAAATGCTTGGCTTGGAGCTATAAAAGCCATTGCATATTCCTTTATTTTAAAAACCTTAGGAATCTTGCCTAGAATGCATACAACACATAAGGGCTTCAACCTTTGCTTTTGTATGGTCAAAATATTTGATTTAATAAAGGTTCAAAAGGGTGCAATTGGGGTTCTTGGGAAACAGTGGTTGAGGAGGTTGGAGCACGGCAGATTGTGGTGCCTCTTTAACTTCTTTCTTCCCTCTTTACCAAACTCTTTTTGTCTATCCTCTATTCTCTCTCATACTTGTGCTGCAACTATGGATTCTTGGTGTGTGAGTTTGAAAGAGAAGCCTCATGATCTTGTTTCTTGATTGGTGAGGGTGTGTCTTGGGTCTTTTGTGTGTATGTATTCATGGCAAGAGAGGCGTGTTTGCAGGTTTCATGGTGAGGAGCAAAGCTCCAAGCATATACTTTGCTGCTCGGGACCCTAGTTTTATGCTTGTTTGAGTGATGGGTGAGAGCCAGTCACTACCTTGTGGAATTACCAAATGGTCGGAAATCACTTGTACCAGGCAAACTGCTAAGGTGGAATTCCTACTG
The DNA here is from genome assembly GCF_053477565.2 of Lygodium microphyllum. Classification (NCBI taxonomy): domain Eukaryota; kingdom Viridiplantae; phylum Streptophyta; class Polypodiopsida; order Schizaeales; family Lygodiaceae; genus Lygodium; species Lygodium microphyllum. Next base: position 109,516,488 of record NC_141153.1, read on the forward strand.
GGAGGAAAGTCGACTTCGATCAGATTCAGGGTTATGAACCTAGGTATCCACGAGTGTTTGCTAGGAATGGATTGGCTTAAACCCAATGATGCCCACATTCACTATAGAAAGGGCCAAGTCTCCTTTCAAAATTCTGAAGGAGAATTGGTCACAACTCAAGGAGAGGCTCGTAAGCCAAAAATTCAACTGGCCAAAGCATCTCGGATAATAAAAGGAGTTAGAAAGGGGCTACATGTCTATTTGATTAAGCTAAATAAGCTAGATCAGAATCAGGAATCTAGTGAAGAACCTTCATGGCTAAAGGAGTACGCAGACGTATTTCTTGAAGAGCTGACAGAACTTCCGCCTCAAAAGTTGATCATGAAATCAAGCTAGCGCCAGGAGCTGCACCAATCTCAAAGAGGCCATATAGAATGTCCATCCCAAAAGCGATTGAGCTAAAGGAGCAACTCAAGTGACTGTTAGACCAAGGCTACATCTGCCCTAGTAGTTCACCATGGGGAGCTCTAGTGCTGTTCTAGAAGAAGAAAGATGGAACGCTTCGGCTATGCATTGACTATAGAGGGTTGAATCAATCAACCATTAAGAACAAATGTCCTATTCCAAGAATAGATGAACTTCTTGACCATCTTCAAGGAGCGAATATCTTCTCCAAGATTGACCTCAGGTGTGGATATTATCAGGTAAGGATCAAGGAAGAAGATATCCCAAAGACAGCATTCAACATAAGATATGGACACTTTGAGTTCCTAGTCATGTCATTCGGGCTGACAAATGCTCCTGCCACCTTCAACAGGCTAATGCAGGATATCTTTAGGCCATATCTTGATGACTTCATACTCGTCTTCTTTGACAATACCCTAGTCTACTCCAAACAGGAAGAAGATCATGAACCCCAGTTACGCATTGTCCTTGAGACAATGAGGGCACACAGGCTTTATGCCAAGAAGAAGAAGTGTGCATTTTTCAAGCGACAGATTGAATATCTGGGATTCATTGTATCAACGGAAGGAATCTCAGTGGATCTGGCCAAGGTCAGAGACGTTCTAGAGTGGCCAATACCAACAACTGTCAAAGAAATACGTAGTTTTCTTAAAATGACAGGATGGTGCAGGGTCTTTATCAAAAACTATGCTTTGATTGTAGCGCCGCTGATCGACCTACTGAAGAAGCAAACATCAATTGTATGGTCACCTGCTGAACAATCCAGCTTTGACAAATTAAAGCAAAGCTTGGTATCAGCACCCATCCTGAAACTTTCGGACCTTAGTAAGGAGTTTGAAGTAATAACTGATGCTAGCACACTTGCCTTAGGATGTGTGCTTATGCAAGAAGGTCATCCTGTAGCATACTCTTCAAGGAAACTGAAGAGCCATGAAAGGAACTATGCTACCCATGATCTGGAGCTGTTAGCTATCATCCATGCCCTCAAGCTTTGGAGACACTACTTGCTGGGTAACAAGTTTACCCTAGTGACAGATCATAAAAGCCTTAAATGGATTTTTACCCAGAATGAGCTTAACATGAGACAACATCAATGGATGAAAGTGCTCTCAACCAACAATACCCCCAACTCTTCTCGAGATGAGGACATCTCGATTCCTCTAAGGGGGAGAGAATGTAATATTTCCGCCTCGAAATATTGAAGACCTGTAATCTGTGCAAAAAGCAAACTAGCATAATCTCCCCCATCAGTAATGTGGTGGTTAAGTGCTTACCCCGCACGCGCGTCAATAAACTCTAGCCGCATTGTGCAAAGGAGGCCAAGCCTAAAAACCCGTAGGTCGCACGGGAACACCTCTTCTAAGGAAAAAGGTAAATGGATAATGGTTAAAATTTTGACAAATTTTTTTAAATAAATCCCCTCCCCCCTCAGCCGATGCATGGCACGGGGAGAGGGAGTGTGAGAAGAGCGATAAGGTGGAGAGCATGGGGGAGGGAGAAGGCATGCAATTATGCCACGGGGTGGCTATTCTCTCCCTCCTTAAAGGCTATATAACCTCCCCCTTAAGCTTGGGGGGAGGAGAGAGATAGATTGCTGCCGCCTGAGGAGGACTCCGTGCTCCTTCACGCAGCTATATCGATGTCGCCAGGCTGCATGCCCTGCCATCCCCATCTCCATCTTTGTCATAATCATCATCACCGTCATCAGCATCGTCACCCTCTCCTATTCATCATCACTCTCTCTCCATGACTTCAGTCTGACACAAGAAGCTTGGAAGCTTCCTTGGAAGCTTCTATTGAAGCTCTCCAGAATCCTTGTTCACCTCATGCTTTCGGGTTTTCAAAATCGTAACTGAAAGGCCCCAGTTTCTACACGGGAGAGAATTATTAGCCTAATAGGCAGTTTCAGAGATCGAGAACAAGAGCAAGGAGAATTGCTGGAATGAAATTACTGCATCACATGGCCCCCAAACAAAAGACACGAGGTGCTCACGCAGGAGTTTCTACCCCGAGCACACATGTGGAGGACAATACCTCGAACCTCAATCCCCAGGTTCTTAGAAAATTAATTCCGCATAAAAGGGATGCATTAGGCACGTTTAATTTTCATGGGAAAAGTTATGAATGCAAATTATTCATTCGTCTTTCAAGATTTAGTTGCATGTTGCACATTGCTTGCACTTCCAAGTTGCAATCCTAATCACATATTGCATAAAAGGTGGATTTGTTTAAATGCATCCTTGATTGGCCACAAAAAAGAAAAATGCATAAGGCATTTAGGCAATAATTTTCTAGTTGTGGATTCATATGAGATAATCGTTGTCATCCATTAGATGTTGTCCAAGTAGTTGCATTGCTTGAAAGGGATTTATGTACCTTGCAAGTTGCATGCGATGTTAATTACATCCTAGGTTGGGTTAAGTGTTGTAGGACGGATTAAGTCAATAACAGTCTTATGACATTTGTCATGCATGGACTTCTTTTATCCAAGGTTGTATTTAAGGAAGAATGCATTTCATATTAAAGCTTGAACTCAATGCGTTAAGCGAAGGGTTATGAGCATAGTTCGTATTGAAATTCAACGTAGGGTTTATACGAGTTATCCCTAAATTGTCAATCTTTATAGTTTAGGCAAAGAAAAGAAATGGTCATTGTAAATCTCATAGTTGCATAGAAGGAAAAAGTCCATGAACCGCATATTTGCATGGAATGTTGCATTTTGAAATTGTTTACATCTTTTTAGAAAAAAGTATTTGCATCTCTAAGAAGGGATCACCTCTTGTCGCAAGACCATTAGATCGATTAGGTAATTCGCTTGCAAAGGTGTAACTCAAGCAATCATCACCTCAATGCACTAAATAGAGTTAAGTCGCGATAAAATTCTGCCTAGTATCGCACTTGGGATGCCAAGCCAAGACTTTCGATCTAGAAGCTCCTACCCGCATTTACGGAATGTTAGGGTTAGTTAGACGCCCATACAATAACGATCTAAGGTTTTTACCCTAGAGTAATTTGGCCTAATACTAGACTTCCGATTGAGTTTAGAAACCCTAGGGCCAAATGTTGTCGGCCTAGTATGGTTAGGGTTGGGTTGGGTCAAGAAGACTCCCAAACCCTACGACTTGACCAAAGGTATTCTTGACCAAGGAATACCGTGCGATGGGAGAAATGATCCCACAAGTTAGGTGCGACACTTGTATCATACAACAAGTTACAACGTTGCATGGCTTTGTGTTTATATCACAAGATAGATTTGCCACTCCTTCAAACAAGGTTGGCAGATTCTAAGTACAAGTTAATTTGCAAGAGGATGAGTAGTCATCCTGTTACATCACCCTTCTGTGAGGATGAGTTGCCAAGTTAAGGTAAACAAGATTTGCCTAGCAAGAAATTGACCAATCAAGTTGGGGCAACAAGGTTGCCCAGGATTTATTGTCTTAATTTAAGGAACCTAAGGTGTTTGTTAATTTGGGTTAACAAGGTATAAATCCTAACCCAAGGATAAAAGGGTAAACAAACAAACCCTTGGGGATCTTGCCAAGTCGCAATTGATTCCGGATCGAATACTGGATGAATTTGGAGAGAAGGAATTCACACCTTAGCAGTTGGCCAAATAAAGGACCACTGGATTGATTGTGTTTGTACAATTAAGAGGAATGTTTATACTTCTTTGCTCAAGGAATCTAATGCTGGAAAATAACTAATGCTTTAGGTTGAAAGCCTGGAGGGAGAGGTAGCATCAGTTACCCCTGAGTGTCTGCCGCTTGACCCTATCCAAGGGGGTTGTTAGCCATGCCGGATACGTGGATCGAATCTGCCATGAAAGGTCTCTCCATGGGTGCTACTTGGAGCAGGAGGATGCTTGGGTGCTAGGGGGGCTCTGGTCATAAGTCCCTTGCCTCCAGGTCCTGCACAAGAGGCCGACGTGACTCCGGATTGGAACTCAAGGCCCGCGTACTAGTCTGCGGGCGGAAACTTCGAATAGTAATCCCTGAGGATTGTTGGATTGCCTGAGGATTATCGAATAGTAATCCCTGAGGATTGCCTTCGAGCAGATTATGGATTAGCCTTCGGGCTAGATTATGGAATAGCCTTCAAGCTGGATTATATGATGTATTCCAAAGACTGATAAATAAGATCAATTGTTGAAAAGGAACTTGCCTGACATTGTTTTCTCTATGTCAGTGCTTAAATTACGTGAAGGAACCGGTGAATAATTGGCTAATTAAGGAAGCTATTTTTGCGTGTCAAACTAAATGTGGTAGGTAATTAGACAACTAAAGCAACCCTGAGGAAAGTGCAGTGGATGTGGCCATGGGTTCATCCTACGGATGGGTGGTCCCAGTTGGCCGGGAACTTTTCTTGAAGGAAATTGACAACAAAGTAACGATGACCTAGAATCTAGGAAGTTAGAGTCCCGATTTATGCTATTTTAGGGGAACGGAATGGGACTATGCCTTATGGGCAGCACTACATCCCTCTCGTTTCCCATTCTCCTTGAAGCAAGTGCAGTATGAATCCACTTCGACCCTGACGTTTCTGCGAAAAGAACTTCGCCTGGGGTTCAACGCTAGCTACCGTTCCAAGAATTTGACCACTAGAAAAACCCTAATTCAGGTCGGTCCTAAGTGGGAACGGCCGGAGTGCTTCCGCTTCGTGGCAGACTCGAGAAGACCTAGATCACAAACCCCGTGACATTCCATGGGAGTGCCGGCCAGCACTTTCTGGACTCTCTTCCCGATGGGCTGCTAAGACGTGTCCTACGAGTGAATAGGTGGACACATTACAGTACCATTAGTAGCTCTGGCACTTACACTTCCCGCAAATCTCTTTTTGGGAACCATTTACCACACGGAATTTGGATAGTCCTGAACTTAACGGGCTTTCAAGATGAGAGGTTTGGGAAAGGAAAGGTCATGAGTAAGGTGACCTTCACCGATGAGGGGGGGCTTGAAAAGTGGCTTTGCGAACACGGCTCCTCAAACATGGCCCTCAACACCTTCTCTGCTCACCAACTCTCTCTCTCTCTCTCTCTCTCTCTCTTCTTCTTCTTCTTCTTCTCCTCTTCTCCTTCTCTCTCTCCCTCTTCTTCTTCTTTTCTTCTCTCCTTCTCCTACACTCTCTCTCCCTCTTCTTCTTCTTCTTCTCTTCTTTGTCTCCTTCTCTCTCTCTCCCTCTCCTTCTCTTCTTCTCTCCCTCTCTTCTTCCTCTTCTTCTTCTTTTTCTCTTCTTCTCCTTCCCTCTCTCCCTCTCCCTCTCCTTCTCTTCTTCTCTCTCTCTCTTCTTCCTCTTCTTCTTCTTTTCCTCTTCTTCTCCTTCCCTCTCTCCCTCTCCTTCTCTTCTTCTCTCCCTCTCTTCTTCTTCTTCTCTTCTTTTTCTCCTTCCCTCTCTCCCTCTCCTTCTCTTCTTCTCTCCTTCTTCTTCTTCTTCTTCTTCTTCTCTCATTCTCTCATTCTCCTACTCTCTCTCTCCCTCTTCTTCTTCTCCTTCTCTCTCTCCCTCTCCTTCTCTTCTTCTCTCCCTCTCTTCTTCCTCTTCTTCTTCTTTTTCTCTTCTTCTCCTTCCCTCTCTCCCTCTCCTTCTCTTCTTCTCTCTCTCTCTTCTTCCTCTTCTTCTCCTTCCCTCTCTCCCTCTCCTTCTCTTCTTCTCTCCCTCTCTTCTTCTTCTTCTCTTCTTCTTCTCCTTCCCTCTCTCCCTCTTGTTCTCTTCTTCTCTCCCTCTTCTTCTTCTTCTTCTTCTCTCCTTCTCCTACTCTCTCTCTCCCTCTTCTTCTTCTTCTTCTTTTCTTCTTCTTCTCCTTCTCTCTCTCCCTCTCCTTCTCTTCTTCTCTCCCTCTCTTCTTCCTCTTCTTCTTCTTTTTCTCTTCTTCTCCTTCTCTCTCTCCCTGTCCTACTCTGCTTCTCTCTCTCTCTTGTTCCTCTTCTTCTTCTTTTTCTCTTCTTCTTCTTCCCTCTCTCCCTCCTTCTTTCTCTTCTTCTTTTTCTTCTTCTCTTCTTCTCCTTCCTTCCCTCTCTCCCTCCTTCTTCCTCTTCTTCTTCTTCTTCTTCTCTTCTCTCACGGCCAGGGGCGCTATTCATGGTGCAGGGGAGGTTGCCGCTGCCTATCGCAAGCTGGAGGGGGGGTTTCCACCTGACGAGATGGAGGGGGGGAGGGTTCCTGACAGAAGACCTAAGGGGATGCTGCTGCTGCCGCAACGGAGGGGGGGAGGACCTGCCGTTCAACGCAAGGAGGAGGGGGAGCCTCCCTTATAGGGTGGAGGGGGGGAGACGGCCACCACCCCTCGCACCTGGGGGGCCACATGTCCCCCTGAACACATACTTCACTCCCTCTCTCCCTCTCCCAAATGTGCTATTGGCGGGGAGAGAGAGAGGGAGTATATTACATCCTCTCCCTCTTAGAGGAATCGAGATGTCCTCATCTGGTGGGGGTATATTAAAGGGGGGTATATTACATCCTCTCCCTCTTAGAGGAATCGAGATGTCCTCATCTTGTGGGGGTATTGTTGATTGAGGGTATCTTCATCCATCCAGGTGGTATCCTCTTCAGGATAATCTTTCCACTAGATGAGGTATTCTCTCAAGGTCCTTGACCTCAAATGCCTCTCCCTAACATCCAGGATTCTATTAGGCCGCTCAAGGACTCCTTGGCTAGGCATTACAATTCGCTAGTCATCAAGTACATGATTCGGATTAGGTAGATACTTTTTCAATAGGCTAACGTGGAATACATTATGAATCTTTAGGGTTACAGGCAACTGTAGTCTATAAGCATTAGGCCCTAGGCACTTAGTAATCTTATAAGGTCCACAATACCTCGGACTTAGCTTCTTATACTCTCCCAAGGACAGTGAACTCTTTTTAGGGTGTACGCGGATGAAGACCATATCACCTTCGACGAAGGATCTGTCCTGCTGTTTCAAGTCAGCGTAAGCCTTTTGTCTATCCTTGGCAGCTTGAATGTCTTGTCTTATTGATTTGATTTGATCATCCATGTCTTCCAGCATCTGTCTTGAAACTTCTACCCTCAAAGTTGGGTCTGAGAAGTTCAAAGAGGTACGACAATCATGCCCTTACAATGCTTGAAAAGGCATCATCTGAATACTCTATTGGTAAGAGGCATTGTAGGCAAACTCAATCAGTGGCAAATATTGAATCCACTTTTTGGGTTCGCGATAGTAGTATGCCCTAAGCATATCTTCAATGACTTGATTGACTTGTTCTGTTTGACCATCAGTTTGGGGATGGTAAGCTGTACTGAAACAGAGTTGAGTTCCAAAAGCCTCAAAGATAGCCCTCCAAAAGTGTGATGTGAAGAGAGAGTCTTGATCATTAATGATTCTTCTGGGTAACCCATGCAGTTTGAATATGTCCTTGATGAATAATCTTGCGATGTCTCAAGCTTTATAGTTTGTCTTGACAGGGATGAGATGTGCGACCTTGGAGAGCATATCTACTACAACCATAATAGAGTTGTATCCTCCCTGAACTTGGGGTAGGCTAACAATGAAGTCCATACTAATGAACTCCTATTTCATTTGTGGAATGTCAAGTGGATGCAATTTTCCAGGCATTTTAACATGTTCTACCTTAATGCGTTGTAACATGATATAGGAACCCCCCCTATAATTTCAAAAAGAGAAAAAGTTATGATCATTAGTACAAATTTTTTTACTCCCCCCTCTCTCCCCGCCGACAACACGTCAGGGGGGAGAGAGGGTGGGAGTGGTGGTGATGGGGGGGAGGCATGCAACCTCTAGGTAGGAGGGGTGGCCATGCCACCTACCTTCTCCCCTCCCCTATATAAGGGGAGGCTTCTCCCCTCCCCCGGCGGTAGAGACAGAGGCTACACCCCCCTTCCTTACATCACCCCCTAGTCAGCTCTGCGCAGGGCCCTTTGGGCCTCCGACTAAAGGCTTCCCTCCCTCCTCGCTTGTTGGCACTGCACATCCCTCCCCTAGGCCTTCCGATTGGGTCTCCTTCCCCCCCCCCCATCTTGCTCAAACGGGCCCTTGGGCCTTCGACCTTAGTCACCCCCTATTTACTAGACGCTGCGGGACCCTCCCTGGTCCCTCCAAACAAAGCTGCCTTCCCCCTCCCCCCCCCCCCCCCGATTGCCATCCGATTCGGCCCATGAGGAGAGAAGTGAAAGTAGGAGTGAGAGAGGGAAGAGGAGGAAGAGGGAGAGAAGAAGGAGAGAAGAGAAAGAAGGAGGGAGAGAGAGAAGAGGAGGAAGAGGGAGAGAGAAGGAGTGGGAGAGAGAAGGAGTGGGAGAGAGAAGGGAAGAAGTGGGAGAGAAGGAGTGAGGAGAGAGAAGAAGAAGGGGTGGGAAAGAGAAGGGAAGAAGAGGGAGAGAAGGAGGAGTGGGAGAGAGAAGGGAAGAAGTGAGAGCGAAGAGAAAAAGAGGGAGAGAGAAGAGAAGAAGAGGAAGAGAAGGAGAAGGAGAGAAAAAAAAGGAGTGGGAGAGAGAAGAGAAGAAGAGGGAGAGAAGGAGAAGGAGAGAAAAAAAAGGAGTGGGAGAGAGAAGAGAAGAAGAGGGAGATAAGGAGAAGGAGAGAAAAAAAAGGAGTGGGAGAGAGAAGAGAAGAAGAGGGAGAGAAGGAGAAGGAGAGAAAAAGGAGTGAGGAGAGAGAGAATAAGAGGGAGAGAAGGAGAAGAAGAGAAGAAGGAGGAGTGGGAGAGAGAAGAGAAGAAGAGGGAGAGGAGGAGGGAAGAGAAGGAGAGAGAGAGAAGTAGAAAGAGAGAAGAAGAGAAGAAGAAGAGAAAGAGAGGGAAGGGAAAGAAGGAGAAAAGAAGTGGGAGAGGGAGAGGAGAAGAGAATGAGAGAGAGAGAGAGAGAGAGAGAGAGAGAGAGAGAGAGAGAGAGAGAGAGAGAGAGAGAGAGAGAGAGAGAGAGAGAGAGAGAGAGAGAGAGAGAGTAGGAGAATAAGAGAAAAGAAGAAGAAGTGGAGGAGAGAGAGAAAGAGTAGGAGGATAAGAGAAAAGAAGAGGAAGAGAGAGAGAGAGAGAAAGAAGGAGAGGGAGTGAGAGTTGGTGAGTAGCTGCAAGGAGCCACACCCAAACCACCCTCTCGGCGAAGGGCCCCATCCAGCGGTCTTTCCTACCCAAACCTGTCGACCCAAAAACCGTTAAGGTCTGGACTGCCCAATCTCCACGAGGCAAATGGCTCCCAAGAAGAAAGTCGCGGGAAGCGTAGGCGCCCAAGCTACTGGTAATGTTGGATAGGCGAGCGGAGCAACCAATGCAGCACACACGAATCAAGCCCAGGTTCTAAGCTTTAAAATTAATTAGATATTATTTCTTGTGGAAGAGATGAAAGGATTGGTGATGTGCATGGAACAAGAACGTGTCTTAGGGTTCTATTTACTCTAAGTACTAAGTTGCATGCGCGAAACGATAGAGTTTGGAATTCGCACAAGATTTTATGCATGAAATGATGGCTTTTACACACATAAAATGATAAGATTATCGCCTTAATTTACATAAAATGATAGCTTTTTAACGAGTTCAGTGCATGAATAGTCATTTAGAATTCACGAATCGCAATCATGGTTAAAAGAAACACATGAAATGTTAATTTCTGTTCATGAGATACACTCGCATTGTTAGACAAAACCCTAGACTTTCATATACGCAAGTCACATGTGATCCGAGGCATTAGAAATAAGTACTCGTTGCCAGGAATAAAGAGAGATAAAGTTGTTAAGGAGGTACAACTATACTAAACACACAATGTGCATGATAGTTAAGGTTGATTGGGAAATCCTACATAGAACCGCACAAAGAGAATTGGAAGGATCGCATGCATCTAGACTACATCTTGAAGGTCTAAATGAATAATCATGTGTTGCCATGTGTGTTAACTGAGCTTTGTTGGAATAGAGATTAAAATACCCCCCAAGGGAAAAGGGAAAGTCAAAAATAAGTTAACTTACCAAGACCATTTGCTTGCGTAATCTTTTTTGAAATTATTGGGATCTCCCCAAGTCGCGAAAACACCTAAGATCGGAGGAGCATCCGGGAAAAAAGGAGTCACACCTTAGCACTCAATCGTACAAACGACCTCCGAAATGTTTGTGCTTGTACTTAGGTATATTATTTGATCTCTTTGCTCAAGGAACTAATTCAAGGAAAACACTTAATGCTTCAGGTTGAAAGCATGGAAGGAGAGGCATGAACAGTTACCTCCGACTGTCTGCCTGGCCCTATCTAAGGGGGTTGTTAGCTGTCCCTGGTATATGGACCTAACTTGCCGTGAGAGGTCTCTCCGTGGGTGATGCTTGGAGCGGGAGGACGCTTGGGTGCTAGGAGAGGCTCTAGCTGTAAATCCCTTGCCTCCAGATCCCGCACAAGAGGCCGACATGACTCGCGATGGAATCTTGAGGCATGTGTACTAGCCAATGGGCGGAACTTGGAGCAGCAATACTGTAGATTGCTGGGATAGCCTTTGGGCATGATATCGGATGTACTCCAAGATTTTTATAAATAAAGAGCACTTATTGGAGAAAAAGGAATTCACTTGGCATTGTTTTTGTGTCGGTGCCTAAGTTATGTGAAGGAACCCGTGATTAATTTGTTTAATTAAGGAAGCTGATTTTGCATGTCAAAATGTAATGTGTTAGGTAATTAGATAACTAAACCAAACTGAGGAAAGTGCGGTGGAGACGTGACTTAGGTCCGTCCTATAGAAGGGTGGTCCCGGTTAGCTGGGAGCTTTTCTCAAATGATGAGATGATAAGACTATGAAGACCTAGTGTTAGTAGATGTAGAATCTCGGTTTATTCTATTTTAGGGGAAAGGGATGGGACTATGTCGTATGGCAGAGAGGTTGAGCTCTGCATCCCTCTTGTTTCCCATTCACCATGAACCATGTGCGGTATCAAACCACTTCGACTCTATTGTTCCTACGCAAAGTGGTACATCTAGAGCTCGACGCTAGCTTTTTCCTAGAGACTTTGCTTATAGGAAGGGAACCCTGACCTCAGGTCGATCCCAAGTGGGAACCGCCGGATACTTCTGCTCGGGGCAAACTCGGGAAGACCTAGATCGCAAACCCTGTGTCATTCCTTGCGAGTGCTAGGTGGAGCCTTCTAGGCCCTCCTCCCGATGGGCTGCTAAGATGTGTCCCACAAGAGGACAAGCGGGCACGTTATAGTTGGTATCTGAGTGAACCAACGGGATCTAAGATTTACAAGGGAACTTAATGGAGAAAAATAAAGGGAATAAGGGGATAGCCAGGGGAAGGTGAGTGGAATAGAGCAATGTTTTCTGTTGAAAACATTTTCTTACTCACTTATGGATGCTGGGTTGCAGAGTCACGAAGCATGGAGCAAGTTCTTGGTGTTCCAGGTCATGTTCATGACTGCAATGTGTACTTCGGATTATTGAGAGAGGATAGGCATGAAGAGAATCAAGTTGATGGAGGATTTAAAGATCGTGAAGCTTTTCATCTTTGTCGAAGCTCATGCAAACGCAACCCTGCATGTTGGCGGTCGGCAAGTCAAGCAGAACATGTGTATGAAGAAGTGACTCGGGTGATCCCTGCTGACAGAATCAAAGTGCTAGGTCACTATGAGAAGAAAGGGTATCAAAGGAAGGGAAACCCCAAGCTTCCTATGACTTATCATTTCCTGAAAATCCATGACCCCACTCCATATTATTACTCAGTCCCTATAGCCGATTGTAACACAATCCTATTTTCCTAAACTGATGTACCAATCAGCTTGTTCTACTTTCCCAAAATAAATGTACTCAAAGGGCTATGCCTTATGAATGAACAAGATTTTTACTATTGCCTATCCTGATTGTAAATGTTGGAAAAGGTGTTAAGTGATGAACGAGTGATAAGTTGTTAGCATAAAGAATCTTATTGTCCAGACGCAACCCCAAGTGCAGGTTTCAAGTTCGGCTCCCGCACTAAGTACAACTGTGATTCAAGAGAAGAAGTTCCTTCTCAAACAAATCAAGCCACCTGAGTTCGATGGCAAAGGAAGGACTGTTCAAGCTGACATCGAGATCTGGATCGAGTCCATGGAGGACTATTTTGAGGCAGCAAGAACTGCATCTGCTAACCAAGCCATGCTCGCCAAACATAAGCCTACAGGCAAAGAAAGACTTTGGTGGAAACAGTGGTGTAGAGACCAAGCGATCTCGGAAGGGACAGTCACTTGGGAGAAGCTTAAGGAAGCTGTGCGAGGGAGATATCTACCACCTGCCTACCGCACACAGAAGATGAACAAATTCTATGAATTGAAGCAGCTTAGAATATCCCTTGATGCATATTATTCAAAGTTCATTTCTCTCTTAAAGTACGCGCCTCCAATGGATATGACACAATAGGTGTCAAAGTTTTGTGATGGATTAAGTCCACCCATAAACACCCGCTTGGAATCAATGCGCCCAACAGACCTACAAGACGCACTCATTCAAGCTGCACCAATAATACAAGAGGTTCAGACCAAACCCAAGAACATTAGGACTTGGCCTTATAGATATTAGAACAAGGGAATGTATAGGGCTCTAACTAAGAGAGTGCAGGATCAGAATCGGGAATCTAGGGAAGAACCTTCATAGTTAAAGGAATACGCAGACGTATTTCCTGAGGAGCTGACAGAACTTCCTCCTCAAAGGGAAGTCGACCACGAAATCAAGCTGGCACCAGGAGCTGCACCAGCCCCAAAGAGGCCATATAGGATGTCCATCCCGGAAGCCATTGAATTGAAAGAGCAACTCAAGCAACTATTAGACCAAGGCTACATCCATCCTAGCAGTTCACCATGGGGAGCTCCGGTACTGTTCCAAGGGAAGAAAGATGGAACGCTTCGGCTATGCATTGACTACAGAGGGTTGAATCAATCAACCATAAAAAATAAATACTCCATTCCAAGAATAGATTAATTACTTGACCGTCTTCAAGGTGCAAAGATCTTCTCTAAGATAGATCTCAAATCTAGATAGTATCAGATGAGGATCAAGGAAGAAGATATCCCGAAGACTGCATTCAGCACAAGGTATGGACACTTTGAATTCCTAGTGATGTCATTCGGGCTGACAAATGCTCCTGCTACCTTCAACAGATTAATGCAGGATATCTTTAGGCCCTATCTTGATGACTTCGTACTCTCTTCTTTGCCGATATCCTAGTCTACTCTAAACAGGAAAAAGATCATGAACCCCAGCTTCGCATTGTTCTTGAAACAATGAGAGCATACAAGCTTTATGCCAAGAAGAAGAAGTGTGCCTTTTTCAAGCGACAAATTGAATATTTGGGATTCATTCATTCAACCCAAGGGATTTCAGTAGACCCAGCTAAGGTCAGAGACATTCTGGAATGGCCAACACCAACTTTTGTCAGAGAAATACGTAGCTTTCTTGGATTGACAGGATGGTACATGATTTTCATCAAAGAGTATGCTTTGATTGCAACACCTCTGACTAACCTACTAAAGAAGCAAGTAGCAATTGTATGGTCACCTGCCGAACAGACCAGTTTTGATAAGCTAAAGCAAAGCTTAATATTAGCACCTATCCTGAAACTTCCTGATCTTAGTAAGGAGTTTGAAGTGGTAACTGATGCTAGGGCACTTGCTTTAGGATGTGTGCTTATGCAAGAAGGTCATCCGGTAGCGTATTCTTCAAGGAAATTGAAGAGCCATGAAATGAATTATGCTACCCACAATCTGGAGCTGTTGGCTGTCATCCATGCTCTCAAACTTTGGAGACACTACCTGCTAGGTAACAAATTTTCCTTAGTGATGGACCACAAGAGTCTTAAATGGAACTTCACCCAGAATGAGCTTAATATGAGGCAATGTCATTGGATCGAAGTGCTGGAAGAATATGATTTTGAAATCAAATACAGGCCTGGAAAAGAAAATGTAGTTGCCAATGCACTCAGTCACGCAAGGCATTTCTAAATTCTCTTATTTTGCAGGATCCATCAACAGCAAGATCTCTAGCCACAAAGGTATCAATGTCAAACAACCCAATTCTTGCGCTAGATAAAGAAGAGGCATGTCCCAATCTATCAAAAATTGCTAAGGGAGATCCTCGTCAAGGATCAAGACCCAAAGCTAAAGACAAAGTATCAAGAATTCTCTATCAGTAGTGGACTTGTCTACTTTAGGACAAGATTATGTACCCCTGCAAGCCAATCTCTCAAGCTGAAGATACTTTGGGAAGCCCATGACTCCCCTTTCTCAAGACATCCTGGCTATGCCAAGACCCTTAATGCGGTCAGGAAGAGCTATTATTGGGATAGGCTCAAGGGTGACGTTCTATGTCACGGAATGTTTGTCTTGTCAACGCATTAAGGCAGAACATGTCAAAATGCCAGGGAAATTGTAACCACTTGACATTCCCCAAATGAAATGGGAATTCATTAGTATGGACTTCCTTGTTGGCCTACCCCAATTTCAGGGAGGATACAACTCTATTATGGTTGTAGTAGATATGCTCACCAAGGTTACACATCTCATCCCTGTCAAGACAAATTAGAAAGCCTCAAACATCGCAAGATTATTCATCAAGGAAATATTCAAACTGCATGGGTTACCCAGAAGAATCATTATTAATCGTGACTCTCTCTTCACATCACACTTTTGGAGGGCTATCTTCGAGGCTATTGGGACTCAACTCTGTTTCAGTATAGCTTACCATCCCCAAACTGATGGTCAAACAGAACGAGTCAACCAAGTCATTGAAGATATGCTTAGGGCATACTGCTGTCACGAACCCAAAAAGTGGATTCAATATTTGCCACTGGTTGAGTTTGCCTACAATGCTTCCTACCAACAGAGTATTCAGATGACCCCTTTTCAAGCATTGTATGGGCATGATTGTCGTACCCCTTTGAGCTTCTCGGACCCAACTTTGAGCGTAGAAGCTTCAAGGCAGATGCTGGAAGACATGAATGACCAAATCAAATCAATAAGACAAGACATCCAAGCTGCCAAGGATAGACAGAAGGCTTATGCGGACTTGAAACAGCAAGACAGGCCCTTCGTTGAAGGTGATATGGTCTTCATCCGCGTAGGCCCTAAAAAGAGTTCACTGTCCTTGGGAGAGTATAAGAAGCTAAGTCCAAGGTATTGTGGACCTTATAAGATCACTAAGTGCCTAGGACCTAATGCTTACACACTACAGCTGCCCGCAACCCTAAAGGTTCATAATGTATTCCACGTTAGCCTATTGAAAAAGTATCTACCTAATCCAAATCATGTACTTGATTATCAGAAAATTATAATGCCTAGCCAAGGAGTCCTTGAGCTACGGCCTAATAGAGTCCTAGATGTCAGGGAGAGGTATTTGAGGTCAAGGACCTTGAGAGAATACCTCGTCCAGTGGAAAGATTATCCCAAAGAGGATGTCACTTGGATGGACGAAGATACTCTCAACCAACAATACCCCTAAGTCCTCTTGAGATGAGGACATCTCGATTCCTCTAAGAGGGAGAGGATGTAACATGCCATAGGAACCCCCCCGTAATTTCAAAAAGAGAAAATTTTATTATCATTAGTACAGAATTTTTCACTCCCCCCTCTCTCCCTATCGACACCACGTCGAGGGGGGGGGAGGGGAGAGAGGGTGGGAGTGCTGGTGATGGGGGGGGAGGTATGCAACCTCCAGGTGGGAGGGGTGGCCATGCCTCCCCTCCCCCGGTAGTAGAGACAAAGGGTACGCCCCCCCTTCCTTACGTCACCCCCAGTCAACTACTACACAGGGCCCTTTGGGTCTCTGACTAAAGGCTTCCCCCCCTCCTCGCTTGGCGGCACTGCACACTCCACCCCTAGGCCTTTCGATTGGGGCTCCTTTTCCCCCCGCCATCCTTCTGAAATGGACCTGTAGGCCTTCGACCATAGTCACCCCCCTATTTACTAGACATTGCAGGACCCTTCCTGGTCCCTCCAAACAAAGCTGCCTCCCCCCCTGATTGCCATCCAGTTGGGCCCGTGAGGAGAGAAATGAAAGTAGGAGTGAGAGAGAGAAGAGGAGGAAGAGGGAGAGAAGAAGAAGGAGAGAAGAGAAAGGAGGGAGAGAGAGAGAAGATGAGGAAGAGGGAGAGAGAAGGAGAAGGAGAGAAGAAGGAGTGGGAGAGAGAAGGGAAGAAGTGGGAGAGAAGGAGTGAGGAGAGAGAAGAAGAAGGGTGGGAAAGAGAAGGGAAGAAGAGGGAGAGAAGGAGAAGGAGTGGGAATGGGAGAGAGAAGGGAGGAAATGAGAGAGAAGAGAAGAAGAGGGAGAGAAGGAGAGAAAAAAAAGGAGTGGGAGAGAGAAGAGAAGAAGAGGGAGAGAAGGAGAAGAAGAGAAGAAGAAGGAGTGGGAGAGAGAAGGAGTGGGAGAGAGAAGAGAAGAAGAGGGAGAGAAGGATGTTACCGTGTTTCCCACAGCACAAAGAAGCGGAAAATGGAAAAAATGGAAATAGCAAAAAAGGCGCAGGATAAAAGCAGAAAAAGGTGCCTTGACCGGTAACAGTCCCCGAAAAATTTAAATATTCGGGCACGACCCTCAGAAAGCCTCGGTGTTGGCCCGAGACAACAAAAGAGAAAAAGGGCGCACCATTAAAATGTGGGAGCGCCCCCGAATCTTTGTAAAAGAGTGCCAGGCTCGCTCCTGTGCAAAGTGTACGCATTAGTTGGGAATAGGATAAATTAGAATGGGGGAAATGGGAAAAAGGGCCTAGG
Organism: Lygodium microphyllum; assembly: GCF_053477565.2. Taxonomy (NCBI): domain Eukaryota; kingdom Viridiplantae; phylum Streptophyta; class Polypodiopsida; order Schizaeales; family Lygodiaceae; genus Lygodium; species Lygodium microphyllum. The sequence goes on from NC_141153.1 coordinate 109,533,607, forward strand.
CTACGGCCGGCCATGTAAAAGAGGGAAAAGGGGATGACCGCCCAAAAAGGATTTAGGGCTTTGTATATAAAGTTGAAAAGTGAATGAGAAGGTCATTCTTTGGTGTGTGGCAAAAAGAGTCTTCTTCTTCCTCTCTTCTTCTCTCCTTCTTGCTTGTGTGTACTCTTGAGAGAGGGAGCGTGAGAGTGTGAGGGAGTGAGTGTGTGTGAGAGAGGGATCAAGAGGGTGAAGCTCTTCACCATCTCCTCTTCTCTTCTTCTCTTCTCTCCTCTTCTCTTCTCTTCTCTTCTCTTCTCTTACGCACGCGGCTATGGAGGATGGAGCTTGGAGATGGAGGAGGCTTGAGGATGCTTGAGCTAGCATCAAGAATCGTGGAGCTACCGGAGTGCAAGGTAGAGGAGGGTACTCGATCAAGCATCAAGGTAAGCTCACTACACTCGTAGGATCGACGGCGCATCAGCTAGGTGAGAGATAGCCATTAGAGCTCGCTTGGAATGCTTGAAACAATAAGCGGTCCATGAGTCTTGGCGGTTGAGTGAAAGCTCCCACAAAGGAGAAGGAGGAAAGAGAAGGAGAGAGAGAGAAGTAGAAAGAGAGAAGAAGAGAAGAAGAAGAGAAAGAGAGGGAAGGGAAAGAAGGAGAAAAGAAGTGGGAGAGGGAGAGGAGAAGAAGAGAAGGAGAGATAGAGAGAGAGTAGGAGAATAAGAGAAAAGAAGAAGAAGTGGAGGAGAGAGAGAAAGAGTAGGAGGATAAGAGAAAAGAAGAGGAAGAGAGAGAGAGAGAAAGAAGGAGAGGGAGTGAGAGTTGGTGAGTAGGTGCAAGGAGCCACACCCAAACCACCATCTCGCCGAAGGGCCCCATCCAGCAGTCTTTCCTACCCAAACCTGTCGACCCAAAAACCGTTAAGGTCCGAACTGCCTAATCTCCACGAGGCGAATGGCTCCCAAGAAGAAAGTCGCGGGAAGCGTAGGCGCCCAAGCTACCGATAGTGTTGGAGAGGCGAGCAGAGCGACCAATGCAACACACACAAATCAAGCCCAGGTTCTAAGCTTTAAAATTAATTAGATATTATTTCTCGTGGAAGAGATGAAAGAATTGGTGACGTGCACGGAACAAGAACGAGTCTTAGGGTTCTGTTTACTCTAAGTAGTAAGTTGCATGCGCAAAACGGTAGAGTTTGGAATTCGCACAAGATTTTATGCATGAAATGATAGCTTTTACACACATAAAATGATAAGGTTATCACCTTACTTCACATAAAATGATAGCTTATTAACCAGTTCAATGCATGAATAGTCATTGAGAATTCACATCTCACAATCATGGTTAAAAGAAACACATGAAATGCTAATTTTTGTTCATGAGATACACTCGCATCGTTAGACAAAAACCTAGACTTTCATATATGCAAGTCACATGTGATCCGGGGAATTAGAAATAAGTACTCATTGCCAAGAATAAAGAGAGATAAGGTCGTTTAGGAGGTACAACTATACTAAACGCACAATGTGCATGATGGTTAAGGTTGATTGGGAAATCCTGCATAGAACCGCACTAAGAGAATTGGAAGGATTGCATGCATCTAGACTGCATCTTGAAGGTCTAAATGAAGAATCATGTGTTCCATGTGTGTTAACTGAGCTTTGTTGGAATTAGAGATTAAAATACCCTTGGTTGGGTTGCGAATAAGGCATGTTCATTGCCTCGACTGACCAGTTAATGCTTGAGTTAGGGACTAAGATACCCTAAGGTAAAACCCAAGGGAAAAGGGCAAGTCAAAAATAAGTTAACTTACCAAGACCATTTTCTTGCCTAATCTTGTTTGAAATTATTGGGATCTCGCCAAGTCGCGAAAAGACCCAAGATCAGATGCTGGGAGTATCCGGGAAAAAAGGAGTCACACCTTAGCAGTCGGTCATACAAATGACCTCCGAAATGTTCGTGCTTGTACTTAGGTACATTATTTGATCTCTTTGCTCAAGGAACTAATTCAAAAAAAACACTTAATGCTTCAAGTTGAAAGCCTGGAGGGAGAGGCAGGAATAGTTACCTCCGACTGTCTGCCTGGCCCTATCCAAGGGGGTTGTTAGTCACGCCGAGTATATGGACCTAACCCGCCGCGAGAGGTCTCTCCGTGGGTGCTGTTTGGAGCGAGAGGATGCTTGGGTGCCAGGGGAGGCTCTGGATGTAAATCCCTTGCCTCCGGATCCCTTACAAGAGGCCGGCGTGACTCCAAATGGGATCTCGAGGCCCATGTACTAGTCAACGGGCGGAACTTGGAGCAGCAGTCCTATAGATTTTTGGGATAGCCTTCGGGCATGATATTGGATGTACTCCAATATTTTTATAAATAAAGAGCAGTTATTGGAGAAAAAGGAATTTGCTTGGCATTGTTTTTGTGTTGGTGCCTAAGTTATGTAAAGGAACCCATGATTAATTTTTTTAATTAAGGAAGGTGATTTTGCATGTCAAAACGTAATGTGTTAGGTAATTAGATAACTAAAGAAAACTAAGGAAAGTGTAGTGGACGTGACTTAGGTCCGTCCTACGGAAGGGTGGTCCCGGTTAGCTAGGAACTTTTCTCAAATGATGAGATGATAAGACTATGAAGACCTAGTGTCAGTAGATGTAGAGTCCCGGTTTACTCTGTTTTAGGGGAAAGGGATGGGACTATGCCATATGGCAGAGAGGTTGAGCTCCACATCCCTCTCGTTTCCCGTTCACCATGAACCATGTGCGGTATCAAACCACTTTGACTTTGTTGTTCCTACGCAAAGTGGTACATCTAGAGCTCGATGCTAGCTTCTTCCTAGAGACTTTGCTGATAGGAAGGGAACCCTGACCTCAGGTCGATCCCAAGTGGAAACGGCCGAAAACTTCCACTCAGGGCAGACTGGGGAAGACCTAGATCACAAACCCTATGTCATTTCTTGCGAGTGCCAGGCGGAGCCTTCTAGACCCTCCTCCCGATGGGCTGCTAAGACGTGTCCCACAAGCAGACAAGCGGGCACGTTACATGTGTTAACAAGACAAACATTCCGTGACATATTTGAGTACATCACCCTTGATCCTTTCCCAATAATAGCTCCTTCTGACTGCATTAAGGGTCTTGGCATAACTAGGATGTCCTGAGAAAGGGGAGTCATTGGCTTCCCAAAGTATCTTCTGCTTGAGAGTTTGGCTTGCAGGGGTACATAGTCTTGTCCTAAGGTAGACAAGTCCACTATTGATGGAGAATTCTTGATACTTCGTCTTTAGCTTTGGGTCTTGATCCTTGACGGAGATCTCCCTTAGCATTTTTTGATAAACGGGGTCATGATATGCCTCATCTTTTGCTAGCTCAAGAATCGGGTTGTTTGGCATTGATACCTTTGTGGATAGAGACCTTGTCGTTGATGGATCTTGCAAAATAAGAGAGTTTAGAAATGCCTTGCGACTAAGTGCATCGGCAACTACATTCTCTTTTCCAGACCTATATTTGATTTCAAAATCATATTCTTCTAGTACTTTGATCCATCGACGTTGCCTCGTATTGAGCTCATTCTGGGTGAAAATCCATTTAAGACTCTTGTGGTCCGTCACTATGGAAAATTTGTTACCTAGCAAGTAATGCCTCCAAAGTTTGAGGGCATGGATGAAGCCAATAGTTCCAGATCGTGGGTAGCATAATTCCTTTCATGGCTCTTCAATTTTCTTGAAGAATATGCTATGGGATGACCTTCTTGCATAAGTACACATCCTAAAGCAAGTGCGCTAGCATCAGTTACCACTTCAAACTCATTACTAAGATCAGGAAGTTTCAGGATGGGTGTTGATAGTAAGCTTTGCTTTAGTTTGTCAAAGCTGGTCTGTTCAGTAGGTGACCATACAATTGCTACTTGCTTCTCTAGTAGATCAGTCAGAGGTGCTGCAATCAAAGCATAATCTTTGATAAAAATCTTGTACCATCCTGTCAACCCAAGAAAACTACGTATTTCTTTGACAGAAGTTGGTTTTGGCCATTCAAGAACGTCTCTGACCTTAACGGGATCTACTGAAATTCCATCCGCTGATACAATGAATCCCAGATATTCAATCTGTCGCTTGAAAAATGCGCAGCACTTCTTCTTGGCATAAAGCTTGTGTGCTCTCATTGTTTCAAGAACAATGCGAAGGTGGGGTTCATGATCTTTTTCCTTTTAGAATAGACTAGGGTATTGTCAAAAAAGACAAGTATGAAGTCGTCAAGATAGGGCCTAAAGATATCATGCATTAATCTGTTGAAGGTAGCAGGAGCATTCGTTAGCCCGAATGACATCACTAGGAATTTGAAGTATCCATACCTTGTACTGAATGCAGTTTTCGAGATATCTTCTTCCTTGATCCTTATCTGATAATAGCCAGATCTGAGATCTATCTTTGAGAATATCTTTGCTCCTTGAAGGCGGTCAAGTAATTCATCTATTCTTGGAATGGGTTATTTATTTTTGATGGTTGATTGATTCAACCCTCTGTAGTCAATGCATAGATGAAGCGTTCCATCTTTCTTCTTTTGGAACAGCACTGGAGCTCCCCATGGTGAACTGCTAGGACGGATGTAGCCTTGGTCTAATAGCTGCTTGAGTTGCTCTTTCAGTTCGATAGCTTCTGGAATGGGCATCTTATACGACCTCTTTGCGACGACTGATGCAGCTTCTGGTACAAGTTTGATTTCGTGGTTGACTTCCCTTTGAGGAGGAAGTTCTGTCAGATCTTCAAAAAATACGTCTGCATATTCCTTTAACCATGAAGGTTCTTCCCCAGATTCCTGATTCTGATCTAGCTTATTCAGTTTAATCAGATAGACAGGTAGGCCCTTTCTAATACCTTTTATTATCCGTGTTTCTTTTTCCAACTATATTTTTGGCTTACCAGCCTCTCCTTGAGTCATGACTAGTTCCCCTTTAGAATTTCAGAAGGAGACTTGGCCCTTCCCGCAGTGGACGTGGGCATCATTGGGTATTAGCCAATCCATTTCGAGTAGACATTCGTGGACACCTAGGTTCGTTACCCTGAATCTCACCGAAGTTGGCTTCCCACCCAGTAGGAATTTCACCTTAGCGGTTTGCCTAGTACAAGTGACCTCACGACCATTTGCTAATTCCACAAGTAAAGTAGGTGCATCTATTGTGGCTATCCCTAATCTTTTTGCACAGATTGGTGAAATGAAGGAATGTGTATTGCCACAGTCAATCAAGGTTTTGAAGTTTTTACCTTGATAATCTAATGGAGATTGAATCACCGAGCATTGGAGATTCCGACCCTCCTTGTGAAGAGCGGCGGGAACCATTGCCCTCTCAATGTCAGCATCCATGGATGGATCTTCTTCATCATCCAGCTCTTTGTTGGAAACACTAGAGATTCTCCCTCTGGCCATGACGGTGGTTCCTTAGCCATGAGCGGCTCTATTTTGACCTTGGAATTGCCCTTGGTGATGTCCTCTACTAAGCTTAGGACATTCCCTCTTGAAGTGTCCGGTCTCGTTGCAATGGAAGCAATGTGGGTTGCGATCATTACTTTGTGTAGGAATAAAGTTGTTGACAGCATTGGCCCTAGCTTTCTTTCTTTGGCCCTGATTCTAACCCTGCATTCTCTTAGTCTGAGCCTTAGATATACCCTTATTCTGATCTTTGTAAGGCCAAATCCTGTTGTTCCTTGGTTTCATATGCACTTCCTGTATTATTGGAGCAACTTGAATGAGTGCGTCTTGTAGGTCCGTTGGGCGCATTGATCAAATCGTGTGTTTATGGGTGGATTCAACCCGGCAGAGAATTTTGACACCTATTGTGTCATATCCATTGGAGGCGTGTACTTTAGGAGTGAACTTTGAATAATATTCTTCCAGGGATAACCCTAGCTACTTCAAGTTATAAAATTCATTCATCTTTTGTGTGCGGTAGGTAGGTGGCAGATACCTCCCTCGCACAGCTTCCTTAAGCTTATCCCAAGTGATTGCCCCCTCCGAGATCGCTTGGTCTCTACACCACTGTTTCCACCAAAGTCTCGCTTCGTCTATAAGCTTAAGTTTGCGAGCATGGCTTGGTTAGCAGGTGCAGTTCCTGTTGCCTCAAAATAGTCCTCCATGGACTCAATCCAGATCTCGGCATCGGCTTGAACAATCCTTCCCTTGCCATCAAACTCAGGCAGCTTAATTTGTTTGAGAAGAAACTTCTTCTCTTGAACCACAGCTGTACTTAGTGTAGGAGTTGGACTTGGAACCTACGCTTGGGGTTGCGTCTGGACAATAAGATTCTTTATGTTAAATGTTCCCCATATTACGTTAATACAACTAGCACAGCTTTTAGCCAAGTGATTTAATCACTTAAACACCTTAGCTAACATTTACGATCAAGATAGAAAATTGTAAAAAGTCTTATTCATTCATGAGGGCATAACCCTTTGAGTACATTTATTTTGGATAAGTAGGAAAAGCTGATTGATACATTAGTTTGGGAAAAATAGGATTGTTTTACAATCGGCTACAGGAATGGAATAATAATATGGAGTGGGATCATGAATTTTCAAGAAACGGTAAGTCATAGGAAGCTTGGGGTATCCCTTCCTTTGATACATGTTCTTCTCATAGCACCCTAACACTTTGATTCTGTCGGCAAAGATCACCCGGGTCACTTCTTCATAGACATACTTGTTCAGCTTGACTTGTCGACCGTTAACGTGCAAAGTTGTGTTTACGTGAGCTTCGACAAAGATGAACAGCTTCACGATCTTTAAATGCTCCATCCACTTGATTCTCTTCAAGTTGATCTGAAGGTACGCGACTCGATGGGCTGCTATGTAGTATATTCCTGAGTCTCCTGTCCATCTCCATTCCGCATATAAGGGTGAAGGATTATAGATGTGGTCCAAAATATTGATCATGCCTAGCCTCTGAGGATAATTTGAAGCACGCATTGCAGTCATGAACATGACCTGGAACACCAAGAACTTGCTCCATGCTTTGTGACTCTGCAACCCAGCATCCATAAGTGAGTAAAGAAATATTTTCAACAAAAAACGCTGCTCTATTCTACTCACCTTCCCCTGACTATCCCCTTATTCCCTTTATTTTCCTCCATTAAGTTCCCTTGTAATCTTTGGATCTCGTTGGTTTGCTCTGATACCAACTGTAACGTGTCCACTCGTCCGCTTGTGGGACACGTCTTAGCAGCCCATTGGGAAGAGGGTCTAGAAAGCTCCGTCTGGCACTCGCAAAGAATGTCACAAGGTTTGCCATCTAGGTCTTCTCGATTCTTCTCTGAGTGGAAGTGTTTGGCCGTTCCCACTTAGGATCGACCTGAAGTCAGGGTTCCTTTCCTATCATCAAGGTCTCTAGGAAGTAGCTAGCGTCGAGCTCCAGATGAACCACTTTGCGTAGGAACATCAGAGTTGAAGCAGATTCATGCTGCACTTGGTTCATGGAGAATGGGAAACAAGAGGGATGTGAAGCTCAATCTCTCTGCCATAAGGCGTAGTCCCATTCCTTTCCCCTAAAACAACATAAATCAGGATTCTAACTCTACTGATGCTAGGTCTTCATAGTCTCGTTATCTCATGTTGAGAAAAGTTCCCAGCTAACCGGGACCACCCTTCCGTAGGACGGACCCAAGTCACGTCCACCGCACTTTCCTCGGTTTGCTTAGTTATCTACTAATTACCTACCACATTACGTTTGACATGCAAAAGTAGCTTCCTTAATTAATCAATTTAATCATTGGTTCCTTCATGTAACTTAGGCACTGACACAAAAACAATGTCAAGCAAGTTCCTTTTTTTCAAATATCTGATCTTTATTTATCATAATCCTGGAGTACATCAAGTATCATGCCTGAAGGCTATCCCAGCAATCTACAGGAATGCTACTCCAAGTTCCACCCATTGACTAGTACACGGGCCTTGAGATCCCATCTCGAGTCACGTCGGCCTCTTGTGCGGGATCCAAAGGCAAGGAATTTATGGCCAGAGCCTCCCCTAGCACCCAAGCATCCTCCCACTCCAAGCAGCACCCACGGAGAGACCTCTCGCAGCGGGTTAGGTCCATATACCCGGTGCGGCTAGCAACCCCCTTGGATAGGGCTAGGCAGACAGTCGAAGGTAATTGTTCCTACCTCTCCCTCTAGGATTTTAACCTGAAGCATTAAGTTTTTTTCCTTGAATTAGTTCCTTGAGAAAAGGAGTTCAAATAATGTACCCAAGTGTACAATCACGAACATTTCGAAGGCCGTTTGTACGACCAACTGCTAAGGTGTGACTTCTTTTTCTCGAATGCTCCTAGCATCCGATCCTGGATCATTCGCGACTTGGCGAGATCCTAATAATCTCAAACAAGATCATGCAAGCAAATGTTCTTGGTAAGTTAACTTATTTTGACTTGCTCTTCCCCTTGGGTTTTACCTTATGGTATCTTAACCCTAACTCAAAGCATTAACTGGTCAACCAAGGCAACGGACATGCCTTATTCGCAACCCAACCAAGGGTCTTTTATTCTTCCAGTTCTTTACTCATCTCCCTCCAGCCAAGTTCAGTTAACACACTTGGCAATGCAAGACTCTTCATCTAGGCCTTCAGGATACAGTCTAGATGCATGCGTCCCTTCCATCCCTCTTAGTGCGATACTATGCATAATTTTCCAATCAAACTTACCCATCATGCACATGGTGCATTTAATATATTAGTACATCCTAAACAACCTTTAACTCTCTTCATACCTGGCAACGAATACTTAATCCTAATGCACCGGATCTCATGTGACTTGCGTATATGAAAGTCTAGGTTTCTATCCATTGGTGCAATTGCATCCTATGAATGGAAACTAACATTTCATGTATTTATTTTAATCACAATTGCAAAGCATGAATTCTAGATGATTATTCATGCCCTGAACTGGTTTAAAAACTATTATTTTATGTGAAATAATGTGAAAACCTTATCATTCTATGTGTGTAAAAGCTAGCATTCTATGCATATAAACTTATGCAAACTACATATTCTACCATTTCATGCATGCAACTTATCACTTGGAGTAAACAAAAATCCTAAGGCTCGTTCCTGCTCCATGCATGTAACTACCTCTTTTTTTCTTCTTCTTGAAATAATACAAAATTAATTATAAAGCTTAGGATATCAAAAGAACCTATGTTTGATTCGTGATCATAGGGGCATTTGTTGTGTTGGTTGCTTCACTAGCCTCTCCCGCATTACCGGTACCATTGGTAGCTCTGGCACTTACACTTCCCACAACTCTCTTTTTGGGAACCATTTACCATGCCGAATTTGGATAGTCCTAACCTTAACGGGCTTTCAAGATGAGAGGCTTGGGAAAGGAAAGGTCGTGAGTAAGGTGACCTTCGCCGATGAGGGGGGGCTTGAAAAGTGGCTTCTCGAACACGGCTCCTCAAACACGGCCCTCGACACCTTCTCTACTCACCAACTCTCTCTCTCTCTCTCTCTCTCTCTCTCTCTCTCTCTCTCTCTCTCTCTCTCTCTCTCCTTCTTCTTCTCCTCTTCTCCTTTGCTCTCTCTCTCTCCCTCTTCTTCTTCTTTTCTTCTCTCCTTCTCCTTCTCCTCTCTCTCCCTCTCCTTCTCTTCTTCTCTCCCTCTCTTCTTCCTCTTTTTCTTTTTCTCTTCTTCTCCTTCTCTCTCTCCCTCTCCTTCTCTTCTTCTATCTCTCTCTTCTTCTTCTTTTCCTCTTCTTCTCTCCCTCTCTTCTTCCTCTTCTTCTTCTTTTTCTCTTCTTCTCCTTCCCTCTCTCCCTCTCCTTCTCTCTCTCTCTTCTTCCTCTTCTTCTTCTTTTCCTCTTCTTCTCCTTCCCTCTCTCCCTCCTTCTTCCTCTTTTTCTTCTTCTTCTCGTCTTCTCCTTCCCTCTCTCCCTCCTTCTTCTTCTTCTTCTTCTTCTTCTCTTCTCTCACGGCCACAGGCACTGTTCACAGGGCAGGGGAGGGTGCCACTGCCTGCCGCAAGCTAGAGGGGGGGTTTTCACCTGACGAGCTGGAGGGGGGAGGTTTCTGACGGAAGGCCCAGGGGGCCGTGGCTGCTTCCGAACGGAGGGGGGGGAGGTGACAAAGCACGAGGGGGGGAGGACCTGCCGTTCAAAATAGGGAGGAGGGGGAGCCTCCCTTATAGGGTGGAGGGGGGAGGGGGAGACGGCCACCACCCCTCCCAACCTGGGGGGCTGCATGCCCCCCCGAACACATACTTCACTCCCTCTCTCTCTCCCCGACGTGTTGTCGGCAGGGAGAGAGGGAGGGAGTTAAACAATTTGTACTAAAGTTTTTTTTTTAAATTAAGGGGGGGTATATTACAAAAAGAAAAACAACACCTATAGGATGTGGATTGATTATCGTGCCCTAAATAAGATCACTGTCAAGAATAGATATCTGATCCCTAGGGTATACAACCTCATGGATAAACTACAAGGGGCTGCAATATTTAGCAAAATAGATTCTAAATCTAGATACCATCAAGTATGACTGGACACATTTGATATTTTCAAAACTGCATTTAGAACTCAATTTGGACATTATGAATTCCTTGTTATGCCTTTTGGTTTAACTAATGCACCAGCCACATTCAGTCATATGATGAATCGCATATTTTTGAAGCATCAGCATTGTGTCATTGTTTTCTTTGATGACATATTGGTTTTCAGTAAGAATGAGAATGAGCATTATGAATATTTATCCTTGGTTTTCAAATTATTGAAAGAGAATCAATTATGTGCTAATCCTGAAAAGAGTGAATTTTTCCAAACCTAAATTGAATAATTAGGACATATTGTTTCATCTCAGGTATTAAAGTTGACCCTAAAAATATAGAAGCAATTTTGAATTGGCCAATACCTAAAAATGTGCATGAATTACGTTCTTTCTTAGGTCTTGCTAGCTTTTACATAAAATTTGTGAGAATTTTTTCATTGCTTGCATTACCTTTGACAAAATTATTAAAGAAAGGTATTGTATATCATTGGTCTAAAAATTAGCAAAAGTCTTTTGATTTACTAAAACATGCCTTAACCCATGCTCTTGTATTGCAACTCCCTGACTTTAATAGACCATTTTTCCTAGTAGTCACACTGACGCTAGTGGATCAGGAATAGGAGGTGTCCTTATGCAAGATTCACATCCCATAGCCTACTCTAGCTGCAAACTCAGACACTTTGAACTTAAGTATTCTACCTATGATAAGGAATTTCTAGCAGTAGTACAAGCTTTACGTCAATGGAAACACTATTTAATGGGATCTGAATTCATGATCAAAATCGACCAACAAAGTATCAAACATCTCTTTAGTTAGTCATAAATCTCTGACCGTCATATTAAATGGGCTACTTTTATTCAAAGTTTTCATCCACTTATCCAATATCAACCCGGAAAAGAAAATGTTGTTGCCGATACCTTGAGTAGAAGACCAACTATTCATAACATCTCTGTGATATCTTTTGATTCCCTTATCCCTATGAAAGATACCTATGATCAAGACCCCAGTTTTCATATTGATTGGAATAAATTAATTGCCAATAACTGGATTCCAATTGATTCATTGTCTTATGCTGATGGATTTATGTTTTATGAGAAAAGGTTATGTGTAACTGTTCCATTTAGATCATTTGTGTTGCACGAAATTCATTGTTCCCCATATCAAGGCCATAGAGGTATTATTTCCACTTTACGTACATTAATTGAAGATTTCTACTGGGCACAGATGGAATCTAATGTTTCTAACTTTATATCTGAGTGTTTAATTTGTTAAAGAGTTAAGCTACACCATGGTAAGTAGTATGGTTTATTAATACCTTTACCAATTCCTGAAAGACCATGGGAACATATTTCAATGGATTTTATTACTAGTTTGCCTAACACTCAAGCTAATCACGATATGATTTGGACTATTGTAGATCAGTTTAGCAAACAAGCATATTTCATTCCATGCAGAAAAACATTAACTACATCTCAAGCTGCTCAATTGTTTCTAAAAACTATTTTCACTAACCATGGTTTACCAAAAGTTATTATTTCTAATCATGATTCTAGATTCTGCAATAATTTTTGGACTACTTTGTTTGTTAATCTAGGAACAAATATTGATTTTTCATCTGCATTTCATCCTGAAACAAATGGACAAACAGAAGCTACAAATAGTACAATCTTGGATCTTTCACGTGCATACATAATTTCAAAACCACAAAGATGAGATACACACTTGCATTTACTTCAGTTTGCATACAATAACACTCCACATACAGCTACACAGAAAGCACCTTTTGAAATCATTTATGGATATAGATTGCCTACACCTATTACTTCATTGTCAAAAAAAGTTAAAGCTACTGATGATATTGTCGATATCCATGCTACTATTTTTGATAAAGTTAAAGATATAATTGCGAAAGCCCAGTAATCATATACTAAATAAGGTAACAAGAAAAGAAAATATATGAAGTTCACAGTCGATGATTATGTTTGGTTACGAATTGAAAAGTGAAGATTACAAAGTGTTGAGAAACACCCTGTTGTAAAGTTAGCTCCTAGATTTTATGGACCTTTCAAAATCATTCACAAAATCAATGACAATGCATTTAAATTAGAACTATCCCAACACTGGAAAATCCACAATACTTTTCATATCAGTTTGTTACGACCTTTTAAAGGCCAATTACCTATCCACCCTGTTTATGAAAATCCTCCTTTGTTAGAAGAAAAATTTGAAATCCTTGAACCTAAGACTATTCTAGATATCGACTTTATGACCACTAGAACTAGCCGTAGATATTCTAGATATTTGGTGAAATTTAAAAATCATCTTGTTGAAGAGGCCCAATGGATACATGCTTGTGACCTAAGTGCTTAACCCTCAGTGCTTGCTCCACATTGAGCTAATAGCAATTGAGGACAATTGCTATCCCACCCCAGGGATATGATGCTAGGAGGCATATTCCATGGTGGATTCCATAAGGTTTTGCGGTGAATTTTGTAAAACTATATTTATTTGCCAGGGCTCGTACACAAGGTGGATTCCTTTTGCGAAAATTTGATGGGGACGCCTATCCTTTTCGGGCATCACATTAATTTAATGTGCAAGTGGATGATTCCATAGCAGGTGATTTCACAAAATACATATTTAAATCAATGGATGTTTATGAGTTTAGAGTGCATAGTCGTATTAAATTAAGGTTAGGACAAAGTTCCAACCTATTTATTTATTTTGCAGCTGAAGACTACTAGGTATTCACTTTTGTCAGTTTAATTTTATTATTTTCTAACAATTATGAATGCTTCAGTTGATGTGTAGAGGAGGTGGCGATGGCACTGGCAAGCACGATAGTGTGTATTCAAGTTATTTAGAAGAAATTATCATTTTTTATGGACGCTCGTCTCACTCTTCTTAGGCATGGCACCAATATTTATTTTGACGCGCTTATTTATTGAAGCATTTGACATATATTTATTATTTTGTATGTTCATGGGCACACGGTTTAAATATTTATTATTGGTCATTGTATTTGGGCACAGTCCAACTCTTGGGGCACCCAACCGCTTTATTCTTTATTTGGACAAAAGCAAACACAAAAGCTAAAAGCATGCTAATTGTAAATTTGGGCTATTTTTGAGCTTTGAGATGAATAAAATATTAAATACATGCTTTGTGGAGCACTCACACAAGGCATGGGGAATATTGTACCCAATTAGTCTCGTTTCTTCATGTCATGCAAATCCTCTCTCTTGCTTTTTGAACTAAAGTAGAGTTCTTTTGTTCTAGGGGACCTTCCGACGCTCGCTACGTACGCATACAACATCCGATTTGCACACCATCAAGTGCCCTTAAATCATTAGCTTCTTTTGACTCTCTCACAAAAATCATGTACGTAGAAATAGCTTTCTTCATTTATTTAGAAATGCTAACATGACTAACCATTGGCACAGGCCAATCTCCAGCATCAGCAATGCATACTATGTTTGGACCCTTGAATTGAAATGCAAGGGTCTTCTTAACAAAATCAAGAAGAGGTCTAATCTTGTAATGCCAAGGCATGCCTAAGATAACATCACAGTTACCAATGGGTGCAAGTAGAAAAGATTCTTGGTTGTGGTAATCCCCCATTCTAAGATTCAACTTCCCTTGGATAGGAGTAGAATTGGTTGAAAGTCCTTCAAATGCCAGAACTTGATCCAATTGGTGTTCCCAATCAATTCAATGGAATTTGTAGCCTTTCAACAGTATCTACTAACACAAAATTATATGTGGAACCTGGATCAAAGAGTATCAAAACTCTTTTATTGTTAAGTGTCCCCCAACCCTTTAAGAGTTGTCTTTTCTTCTCATTTGAATGAGTGTTAGCTTGCACATCAGGAATAGAATTTGAGGATGGCAGAGAAGGATCTTTAACCACATTTGCTTCCTTCCTTTTGTGAGGACAATAAAGCTTCAAATGCCCTAACTCACCACAAAGAAAGCACCTTCCTTCCTCTTTGTACTTTTGTATCTCTGAGGAGGGTGAGAGATACTTCAGCTTCTTCTTGTTACCCTCTGGCTTTGAATATTGGTCATGAGTAAAGGTAGGTCTTCTTTGATTATTCTTGTCTCTTGGTTGATCATAGGGCTACTCTTGTCTAGCTCTATAAGAACTCATCTCTAACTTTTGAGATGTGCCAGGTGTATGCAAGCTTTTAGCTATGATGGCAGACTCCATCATGCGAGATAAGGTTTCATGTGGATACACCTTCATGGTTCTGTGTAAATGAGGGTGTAGGATAGCTTCAAACTTCCTTTTTTTTCTCTTCATCACTGATCTCCATGAAAGGAGTAACCTTGAGAAGAGTAGACCAAAACATGTCCACATAACTAATGACCTTCTCATGCTCTTTCTGGCCTAGCCAATCCCACTCCTTCTTGACATCATTCTCAAAATCAGGAGGCAAGAACTGAGCATAAAACTTCTTCTTGAACTTTTCCCAAGTTGTAGGTTTTCTTCCCTCTAAAATGAGAGTCAACCACCAATTGCTAGCAGTGTCTTTCAAGTACATGCCTACATGCCTGATCTTGGACTTTTCTGAGAAATTACTATTAGAAAAAACAACTTCAAATTACCTGACAAAGGCTAACACCTTAGCAGGATCTCTCTTACCAGAGTAAGAGTCAAACTTTATGTCCTTATCCCCAGACTTGAAAGTCTTAGTCTTCTTAAGCTTGCTCCTTTTATGGTCCCTCTTTGTCCATTTGCGGATTGCATGAGATTTAGAACCAAGAGAGTAGAAACTAGAAGACAATGAGGAGGAGGAGGAACTTGAGTAATCAGGGGAGTAGTTGGTTGCTGAGGGAGATGACTCCCTCCTTATCTGCCTCACTCGAGGTGAGGTCTTTTTACTCTTCTTGACCAGAAATTTCTTCTTCCTTCTAGGAAGCTTCTCAGCAATTGGATGCTTTGCACCTTCACCATCAATTGGTGAAATGGTATTTCCTCCAATATCACCATCTTTTGGAGAATTTGGTCCTTCATAAGAAGCTTTTTCCCTTGCCCTTAAGCTATCAATCAATTAACGTACTTTAGGAATTTCTAGCAAGCTATGATACTCTATCAATTGAGCCTGTAATTGCTAACCTGTAGGCACTTCATTAGTTGCCATCTTTACCTGCTTCTTGCAAGGATCGCCTTTACTTTGAGAAAAGAAAAGAGACCTACTCTGATATCACTGTTATAAGATCTGAGATACACACTCAACTTTCTTATATATTTAAAATATATATATCAAATATTATGCTGGCACAGAGGGAGAATAGATGAGAGAAAAGTATTGACAAGGAGCAAGCTCCTCTATTACACATAAACCAATTCTTACTTGTAGATCTTGGAAACAAGATCATGGTTCCTTGCATGGTATACAACCGGCTAACACTTGCACAACTTGGAAGTTGGCACCTTTTGATCCTTCTTGAGTCTCCTTCTCTCCTACACAATATGTGTAGGGCTCTCCTCTTGGCGCTTGATTTCAGCAGAGCTTCCGCAGCACTTATACCTTCTCTTCTCCTCTTGGAACTTGATTTTAGTAGAGCTTCCGCAACACTTGTACCTTCTCTTCTCCTCTTGGAACTTGATTTCAACACAGAGCTTCCGCAACAGTTGCACCTTCTCTTCTTCTCTTGGATGCATGCAAAGTGATGCTTCCCTCCACCTTCTCCACACCCAAGGAGAGCCTCCTCTTTTCTAGGCTTTCAAGATCTTCTCGTCTTGGAGAGAGACTTGAGTTGATCTTCACGCAAAATGTGGTTGTTCTGGAACAAGTGCATAAAATTTAATGCTCCATGAATAAAAATCCAATACAAAATCCCTAATTTTATGTTTGCACTAATGCAACGTTTATTATGTAAATTGTTACATTCTATAGCATGCCCTTAGTGCAATAAAATCCATAATTTTTACTAAGGTGAATATAAATACAATCTCCAATGTGATTTTTAATGCAACATAATTGGTGGCTTGCTATCATGAATTTTAGCATGAATAATGTTTCTACTTAATGTAATCGATCTGTGTTAATTATTTCTTCAAGATGATTTCTACTAGAGTAAAATTTATTGAACGCACGGTTACCAAGTGTTGTGGTTTGTTGACCTGTAGTTCCATCATTTGACATGGGATTAGCATTCGCTTGGACCTTCCTTTGCTTTGGAGTCATTGTTTAGCTCAGGTATTAGCTCGACCCTTCTTCAACAAATGCGTGCACGAGCTATTATGGAAGCTTTCTCCTTACGAGAGACAGGGCATGGGAACCCCTCTCGAGGGGGAGAAAACTTGGAAACTTCTAGAAGTTTCCTCTCTCTCTCTCTCTCTCCCCCTGCTATGCCACGTTTGATAGGGGAAAAAGAAGGTATCCCCTTATTCCAAGGGGGGATTCTTTATAGGGAGGAGGAGGAGTGGTATGGGGGTGTGACAGTGTTTCTCTCCTTATCCTCCACTTGGGCAGACCAAAACGGTTGTCGCCATGTAGACTGTCACTAAGTTGGGGGAGGGATAGTGGGGAGGAGGGAGTTAGTACACGTGTGTCCCTCCTCCTCATCGTCATCATCGCCTCCATTGTCATCTTCTACTTCCCCTCCCTGCGGCCAATTGGCAGCATTGACAGGGGGAAGTAAAAAATTTTAAAATAATTTTAATTATATTAGGGGGGTCTTATGGGACACGAAAAGGGGAGGGGGGTTATTACATCCTTTCCCCCTTAAGGGATGGAGATGTCCTCATCTCAAAAGGGATTGGGGGTATTGTTTGTTGAGAGTACTCTCATCAATCCAAGTGGCATCTTCTTCTGGGTAGTCCTTCCACTGGATGAGGTACTCTATGAGAGTTCTACCCCTCAATCACTTCTCCTAAATGTATAGGATTCTACCTGGCCAAAGCTCAAGGACTCCTTGGCTTAGCATTACAACTTGTTGATCATTGAGTACATGGCTAGGATTGGATACGTATTTCTTTAGTAGGTTAACATGAAATACATTGTGAACCTTTACATTCTCAGGGAGTTGGAGTTTATAGGCATTGGGCCCTAGGCATGGCCCTAGGCACCTGAGGATCCTATAGAGTCTACAATACCTTAGACTTAGCTTTTAAACTCTCCCAATGATAAGGACTCTTCTTAGGTTGTATACGAATAAAAACCATATCCCCTTCTTTGAAGAGTTGCTCTTGCCTATTCAGATCTGCATACGCTTTCTGCCTATCCTTGGTGGCTCTAATGTCTTGTCTGATGGCCTTGACTTGCTTGTCGATTTCCTCTAGCATTTTTTTGGAAGCCTCTACCCTTAAGATAGGGTCTGAAAACTTCAATGGAGCATGACAGTCATGCTCATACAATGCTTGAAAAGGTGTCACTTGAATGCTTTGCTGGTAAGAAGCATTATAGGCGAACTCTACCAATGGTAGATATTGGATCCATTTCTTGGGTTTGCGACAGCAATATGCTCTAAGAATATCTTCAATGACTTGGTTGACTCTCTCCCTTTGGCCATCGGTTTGAGCGTGATAGGTTGTACTGAAATAGAGTTGAGTCCCAATGGCTTCAAATATCCCTCTCCAAAAGTGAGATGTGAAGAGGGAGTCACGGTCACTAATGATCCTTTTGGGCAACCCATGGAGTTTGAGTATCTCCTTAATGAATAATCTAGCAATATCTGAAGCTTTATAGTTTGTCTTGACTGGAATGAGATGTGCAACCTTGGTGAGCATATCTACTATAACCATAATTGAATTGTATCCTCCTTGAATTGAAGGTAACCCAACAACAAAGTCCATGCTGATAAATTCCCACTTCATTTCAGGAATTTCAAGAGGTTGCAGCTTCCCAAGCATAGTGACATGCTCTTCCTTAATGCACTAGCAAAACAAACATTACGTGACATATTTGAGTATATCTCCCTTAAGTCTTTCCCAATGATAGCTCTTTTTGACCATGTTGAGGGTCTTAACATATTTGGGATGACCTGAAAAGGGGGAGTCATGTGCCTCCCAGAGTATTCTCTATTTAAGTTTCTTGCTTGAGGGAATGCATAAACTTGTCCTTAAATAGACAAGTCTCCCATCGACAAAGAGTTCTTGATACTTGATCTTAAGTTTGGGGTTTTGGTCCTTTTCCAAGATCTTCTTTATCATCTTCAGATATTCTGGATCGTGGCTAGCTTGCTCCTTAGCTAATTCAAGGATAGGGTTACTAGGCATTGACACCATAGTCACTAATGATTCCGCCATTGAAGGTTCCTCCATAATCAGAGAATTGAGGAATGCCTTGTGACTTAAGGCATCAACGACCACATTCTCCTTACCCGGTCTATACCTAATCTCAAAGTCATATTCTTGTAGAATCTCGATCCAACAATGTTGCCTCATATTGAGGTCAGCCTGGGTGAAGATCCATTGAGGCTCTTGTGGTTTGTGACCAAGGAGAACTTGTTTCCAAGCAAATAGTGTCGCCAAAGTTTGAGAGCATGAACAATTGCTAGTAACTCTAGGTCATGAGTAGCATAATTCTTTTCATGGGTTTTTAGCTTCCTCGAGGAATATGCTATAAGATGACCTCCTTGCATTAGTGACAACTTTGAATTCCTTGCTCAAGTCAGGGAGTTTCAGAATTGGTGCTATCACTAAGCTATGCGTGAGTTGATCAAAACTTGATTTTTTGGTGGGCGTCCACACTGTGCCAACCTTCTTTTTTAGTAGATTTGTGAGGGGTGCTAAAATTAAGGCGGCATAGTCCTTAATGAAGATCTTGCACCATCCTGTTAGGCCAAGAAAGCTATGCACTTCCTTAATAGTGGTTGGTGGGGGACATTCTTGTACATCTTTAACCTTTACAAGATCCACAGAGATTCCCTTTTCTAATACAATGAAGCCTAAATACTCAATCTGTCATTTGAGGAAGGCACACTTTTTCTTTTTGGCATAAAGCTTGTGTGTCCTCATGGTCTCAAGGATGACGCGAACTTGGGGTTCATGATCCTCCTCTTCCTTGGAATAAACGAAGGTGTCATCAAAGAAGACAAGTACAAAATCATTGAAATATGGTCTAAAAATGTCTTGCATTAGCCTATTAAATGTGGCAAGGGCATTAGTCAATCCAAAGGACATTACTGTGAATTCAAAATGACCATATCTAGTATTGAATGCCATCTTAGAAATATCCTCATGCTTGATGCGGATCTGGTAGTATCCTGACCTCAAATCAATTTTGGAGAAGATTTTTTCTCCCTGCAATCAATCAAGTAACTCGTCTATCCTTGGGATAGGATATTTATTCTTGATGGTTACTTGGTTCGGGTCTCTATAATCGATGCAAAGGCAAAGTGTATCATCCTTCTTCTTTTGGAACAAGACTAGAGCCCCCCAAGGAGAACTACTGGGGTGTATGTACCCTTGGTCCAATAGCTGTTTAAGTTGTTCTTTTAACTCAATAGCTTCAAGAATGGACATCTTATAGGGTCTTTTTGCAACTGGTGTAGCACCTGGCATCAGCTTAATCTCATGATCAACTTCCTTAGGTGGTGGTAATTCTGTCAATTCTTTCAAGAATACACCCACGTATTCTTTTAACCATGATGGTTCTTCATTGGATTCCTCTACCTGTTTTGACTTGTTTAGCTTGATCAGATAGACGGGTAATCCTTTCCTTATTCCTTAGGCTATTCGCGTTGCCTTGGCTAGTTGGATCTTTGGTTTACCATCTTCTCCTTGAGTGGTAACTAACTCACCTTTGGGATTCCGAAAGGAAACTTGGCCCTTCCCACAATGGATGTGAGCATCGTTGGGGACTAGCCAATCCATCCCAAGTAGACACTCATGGACCCCTAGATTCATTACCCTGAATTTAATAGATGTGAGCTCTTCTCCGAGTAGAAATTCCACCTTAGTAGTTTTTCTAGTGCAAGTACTTTTTTGCCCATTTGCTAATTTGAAAACCAAAGTAGTGCAGCTACAGTGGTTATTCCTAACCTTTTTACACAAGCTAGTGAAATGAAGGAAT
This sequence comes from Lygodium microphyllum, assembly GCF_053477565.2. Lineage (NCBI taxonomy): Eukaryota > Viridiplantae > Streptophyta > Polypodiopsida > Schizaeales > Lygodiaceae > Lygodium > Lygodium microphyllum. The sequence goes on from NC_141153.1 coordinate 109,554,123, forward strand.
GAGTACTGCTGCCATAGTCAATCAGGGTTTTGAATTTCTTACCTTGGTAATCCGATGGAGTTTGGATCACCAAAAATTGGTAATTTGTCCCCTTTTATGGAGAGCGGCATGAATTGATGCCCTCTCAATCTCAACTTCCATGGATGGGTCTTCTTCTTCATTGATTTCCTTAATGGTTATATTGGAAGTTTGTGCCCTTCCCATTGCTGCACAACCACGGCCACTAGCCCTGGCTTGCCAACTGAATTTTCCTTGATGATGAACTTTGCCAAGTTTGGGACACTCTCTTTTGAAGTGCCCAGGTTCCTTGCAGTAAAAACATCGCAGATTCTAGTCACTTCTTTGAGTGGGGACAAAGTCAGTAACTGCATTTACCTTCAGCTTCTTCCATTGGCCTTGACTCTATCCTTGCGCCCTTTTAAATTGAGCCTTCAGCATCCCTAAATTCTGGTCTTTGTGAGAGTAGGGTCTATTATTCCTAGATTTTGGATGGAATTCTTGGGAAATGGGTCCCGCTCTCATCAATGCATCTTGTAAATTCAAAGGATGCATTGATTCCAATCAAGCATTTGTTGGTGGATTTAGCCCATCATAGAACTTAGAGACTTGTTGGGAAATACTCATTGTCGTTAACAAGGAGACAAATTTTGAGTAGTACACCTCCAGAGATAGGCCCAACTGTTTCAGCTTAAATAACTCATTCATCTTTTGAGTTTTGTATGTAGGTGGCATGTACCTTCTTTGCATTGCTTCTTTTAACTTAACCCAAGTTACCGAGCTTTCCATGACTGCTTGATCTTTACACCACTGCTTTCCACCAAAGTCTAGCTTCATTGGTCAGTTTAAGCTAGGCAATCATAGCCTAGTTTGCAAGTGCCATTCATGCTGCACTAAAGTAATCCTCCATGGATTCAATCCATACTTCGGCATCAGCTTCAAAAGTCTTCCTTTCCCATCAAATTTCGGTGGTTTGATTTGTTTGAGAAGAAACTTCTTCTCTTATGCCTCAATTGGGCTTAGTATGGGAACAAGGTTCAGATTCTGTGTTTGGGGTTGTATATGGTTCAATTTAAACTTTCACGTTAAGATTGCATTTACACATCTCTTCACAGCTTATCTCAATGAACAGATTATTTTTCATCAATACTATGCAATAAGTCAGATAATCATAAAATTCTCATTTATCCATAAAGAGGCATAAGCCTTAAGTACAATTATTCGAGGATAGATAGAGATAGGCTGGGATGATTTTTCTTTCAAGAGATAAATCAGTGCTAGGTCAATAATTCCTTATTGGATTCAGGTATGGGGATAGAATAGTAATATGGGTTTGAGGAATGGATTCTAAGGAAGCGGTAAGTCATGGGATGTTTAGAAAATCCCCGTTTTCGATAGCCATGACATTTATTTCACCCCATTACTTTAATTCTATCTACTAGAAAGACTTTGACCACCTCCTTATAGATGTAGCAAGTTTGTTCTACCTACCGCCATCCAATGTGTAGGATCGAGTTTACACGTACCTCATGGAAGATGAATAACTTTATAATCTTCAAGTCCTCCAACCATTTCAGCCTCTCCAAATTGATTTGAAGATAGGCAAGCATGTTGGCATCTATATAGCCATAACTTGAACTCCAAGTCCAATGCCTTTTCCCATACAGCAGTGAAGGGTTGTAGAGGTAATCCAAGATTCCCATCATGTTGGTTCCATTGTGATAACTTGAAGAATTCATAGCACTGTTGAACATGATATCAAATATGAGGAACCTGCTCCATGCCTCATAGGTCTGGAGCAACAACAATCCAGAAGTGAGTAAAAGAAAGACGTTTCCCAGTAAAAACATCACTTCCCAGTAAAAACATCACTTCCCAGAAAAAGAAAGACATTGCCCAGTAAAAACATCATTTCACTCTACCTAAATTATTCTTATCTTGATTGTGTTATTTGTTCATTTGGCTCATATACCAACTGTAACGTGTTCGGTCCTTGACTGTAATGTGCCCACCTATTCTCTCGTAGGACACGTCTTAGCAGCCCATCAAAAAGAGAGTCCAGAAAGATCCACCCGGCACTCCCACGGAATGATACGGGGTTTGTGATCTAGGTCTTCCTAAGTCTGCCACGAAGCAGAAGCATTCCAGCCATTTCCACTTAGGACCGACCTGAATCAGGATTTTCCTAATGGTCAAGTTCCTAGAGAATAACTAGCGTCGAACCCCAAGCGAACTACTTTACGCAAAAATGTTAGGGTCGAAGCGGATCCATGCTACACTTAGTTCAAGGAGAATGGGAAACGAGAGGGATGCAAAGCTCGACCTCTCTGCCCGTAAGGCATAGTGCCATTCCGTTCCCCTAAAACAACATAAATCGGGACTCTAGTATCCTAGATTCTAAGTCATCGTTACCTTGCTGTCAATTTCCTTCGAGAAAAGTTCCCGGCCAACCGGGACCACCCTTCTGTAGGACGGACCCATGGCCACATCCACCGCACTTTCCTCGGGGTTGCTTTAGCTGTGTAATTACCTGCTACATTTAGTTTGACACGCAAAAATAGCTTCCTCAATTAGCCAATTATTCACCGGTTCCTTCATGTAATTTAAGCACTGACATAGAAAAACAATGTCAAGAAAGTTCATTTTCAACAATTGATCTTATTTATCTTTGGAATACATCATATAATCCAGCCCGCAGGCTAATCCATAATCCGTCGCAATCCAGCAATCCTCAGGGATTACTAATCCAAGTTTCCACCCGTAGACTAGTATGCGGGCCTTGAGATCCAATCTCGAGTCATGTCGGCCTCTTGTATAGGACCCGAAGGCAAGGGATTTATGGCCAGAGCCCCCCTGGCACCCAAGCGTCCTCCTGCTCCAAGTAGCACCCACGGAGAGACCTCTCACGGTGGGTTCGATCCACGTACCCGATGTGGCTAATAACCCCCTTGGTTAGGGTCAGACAGATAGTCGAGGGTAACTGATGTTGCCTCTCCCTCCAGGCCTTCAACCTGAAGCATTAATTATCTTTCCATCTTTAGTTCCTTGAGCAAAGAAAGTACAAACTGTGCTCCTAACTTATACAAACACAATCAATCCAGTGGTCGTTTACTTGTACAACTGCTAAGGTGTGAATCCATCTCTCCGAATGCATCCATCATTCGATTCGGGATCAATTGTGACTTGGCAAGATCCCCAAGGGTTTGTTGTTTGTGTACCCTTTTATCCTTGGGTTAGGGTTTATACCCTATTAACCCAAATTAACCAACACCTTAGGTTCCTCAAATTAAGATAGTAAATCCTGGCAACCTCATCGCTCTAACTTGATTTGTCTATTGCTTGCTAGGCAATTCATAGTTACCCTAACTTGGCAACTCAGCCTTGGGTGATGTAACAGGATGTTTACTCATTCTCTTGCAAATTAGACTTGCACTAGAACCTGCCAACCTTGTTCCAAGGAGTGGCAAATCTATCTTGTGATTTAAACACAAAGCCATGTGACGTTGCAACTTGTTGCACAAGTGTCGCACCTAACTTATGGGATCATTTCTCCCATCGCACGACGTTTCTCGGTCAAGAAATACGCTTGATCAAGTTGTAGGGTTTGGGAGTCCTCTTGACTCAACCCAACCCTCATCTTACTAGATCAACAACGTTTTGCCCTAGGGTTTCTAGTTTCAAATGGAAGTCTAGTATTTGGCCATTGATTTGTAGGGTAAAAACCCTAGATCGTTATTGTATGGGTGTCCAATTAACCCAAATTCATGAATGTGGGTTGGACCTTTGAGATTGGAAGCTTTGACTTGGCATCCCAAGTGTGATACTAGGCATAATTTTTTTTTACATACTAAACCCTACCTAGCACTTTGAAGTGTTTGTCATACCAACTAGTTATGCTTTTACGAATCCCATGTGGGTTATGTCATTACAAGTGATTTAGTTGAATCGGTCTACTTGTCTTGCGACAAGAAACGATCTTTTCTTAGAGATGCTAATATTTGTCCTAAAAGTTGTAAATAGTTGCAAGACATCACATTACGTGCAAATATGCGATTCATTGACTTTTTCTTGTTTTGCAACTATAAAACATAAAATGACCATCTCTTTTCCTTGCCTAATCTATAATGATAGAAAATTCATGGCTAACTCATATAAAAGCCTACATTGAATGGCATTAAGAACTATACCTATAAACCCTTTGTCCGATGCATTGAATTCATGATTAAATATGAAATGCATCTTTTTCTAAAACAACTTCGATAAAGAAGTTCATGCATGACGAATGTCATAAGACTGTTGTTGACTTAATCCATTCAGCGGCACTTAACCCAACTTAAAAATTACAAGCATCCTCGCAAGCAACAGGTAAGTTCATGGTTTCCTTTTCATGCAATGCAATTCTTTGGACAATATTCTAACGGATGTTAACGATTATTTCCTACGAATCATATCTAGGAAATCATTGCCTAAATGCATTATGCGCTTGTTCTTTCTTGCGAGGAAGACAATGATGCATTTAAACAAATTTTCATCCTTTTAACCTATGCAATATGCGTTTAGGATTGTCACTTTGGAAATGCAAGCAAAGAGCATCATGCAACTAAAACTCGTAAGACGAATGAGTAATTTGCATTCATAACTTTCCCATGAAAATTAAACATGCCCAATGCATTCCTTTTATGCGGAATTAAACTTCTAAGAACTTGGGTATGAGGACTCGTAGTGATGTCCACGTATAAACTTGGGTTGGAGGCTCCCGCGTGTGCACCTCGCGTCTTTTGTTTGGGGGCCATCGATGATGCAGTAATCTCATTTAAGCAACTCTTCATTGAGTCACTCTGCGTATTGAATCTTCTTCTGTCCGTTATCGCCTCTTTCCATGCAGGACACAGCCTTAGGGACTTGGTTTTTAAAACACCCGGAAACACGCAAGGAAACCTGGCTTATGGAAGCCTAGCTTTAGAAGCTTCTATGCTTTTGGATCACAACAGAAATGACATGAGGGGGGGAAATGATTGAAAAAGGGGGGAAGATGAGGACGAAGAAGACGACGATGATGACGGTGGCGATGCAGGCGGCCAGCAGAAGCAAGTGACCAGGGCAGCGGCGTTTATGGCTGGCGGTGGCACGGCACGGTGGCAGCTCTTCTGACAGGTGAGTAGCATAGAATTGGATCCTCCCTCTCCCCTCTCAAGGGGGGAGTCTTATAGGTTAAGGGGGGAGGAGATAGCCACACACGTTGGTTGTGTGCATGCCTCTCCCCTCATGCTTCCACAACATCTAGCTTCACTTCCTCTCACACTCCTCTCCCCTGCCATGCATCGGCTGAGGGGAGGGGGTAAATAATTAAAAAAATTTCCTTAATTTTAACCATTATCCATTTTTCCCTCTAGAAGAGGTGTTCTCATGCGGGCTTGTGGGTTTTTGCCTCGACCTTATTTGCACAACGCGGTTGGGGTTTATTAATGCATGCGCGGGATAAGCATTTAACTGCCAACTTTTTATGATGTGGGAGATTACTTTGGGGTGCCTTATTGCACAGGGTGTGTGGGGTTTAAGGTTGACTTAATATTTCGAGTGGAAATATTACATTGACACGTTTTAGTACTCCATTGGGAGTCTGATCTAAAAGATGCTACCTGGCACTCCCACGAAATGTCATAGGATTTGTTGATTAGCAACTTCCAAGTCTACTCTGCAAGGAAACATATAGGCCAACCCTATTATGATCGACCTAAGTCTTACTCAATTTCTAATGGTCAAGTCATTCTATAGCCTTCTAGCATCAGTCTTCAGACGACATCTCCTTTGCGCAGAGCATCTGAACCAAAGCAGACTCGTATCACACTTGGTTCAAAGAGAATGGGAAAGGAGAGGGATGCATCACTCGATCTCTCTACCCGTAGGGTAAAGTCCCATTCTGATCCCCTAAAATGATATGAGCCAGTGTTCTATCCTACATTAACTATGACCAATACGTCATCATGGTTTGAATGTTGAGAAGCCTCCCAGTTCTCTAGGACCACCCTGGAACCTCTGTCAAAGGTTTTGTCCACCCGCTTCCCTTGATAGCTTTAGTTTTCTACTTACATAAGGGTACATTAGTGGTAACACATACAAGAAGCTTCCTTAATTACCCGTTAGCCACATGTTCTTTTATGTAATTTTATACATCAACACAAAAAAAAACAATGTCCTTGAAAGTAACCTTTATATTAAAATTTTAACTAAATTACAAATTCCGTTCATAGCACAATTCCCGCAATTCGTAAGGATGCGTCTTATTACACTCCAAGTTTCCACCCTTACACTAGTAAAAGGGCAGGCCTCCAGAATCCATCTCAAGTCACGTAGACTGTTTGAGTAGGACCCATAGGCAGAGAATTTATGGCTAGAGCTCCCCCTAGCATCCAAGCATCCTCCTATGATCAAACTAATCCACGGAGAGACCTCTCGTGGCAGGTTTGGTCAACATTCCCATCACGGTTATTTAGATCCCCCTTGGATAGGGTTGGCGGCTAACTGGGGGGTGGTTTGGTGTGCCCCTCCAGGAACTTAACCTAACTCATTATACCATATTCTTATGAGAGCTTGAGTCAAACCATCCTTTCACAGATGGTGCTCCTAAAATTACAAGTACAAACAATAATGTGGGTGGGTGCTCAAAACATCTGTTAAGGTGGAGTTCTTTTTTGAATGCTTAGCATTCAAGCTTTAGATTTTTCTTGCCTTGGTGAGATTTTCCATGATGCGTTTGCAACAAATCCTTGATGTTATCATCCATATCTCTCGCGTGATAGAGGTATCCTAGGTACAAGTCCTCTTACTCCTAGAAGAGTAATCTATGCTTCATCCTTTGATTATCTTTGCAATAGGAATTGCAATTTACCTTTAGTACATCCCCATTATTATCCCATGAAACCCTACCTAAACCTCAAGGATTAGAGTTTTTGTGTAAGTTGAATTAAGTCATCCTAGATCACTCTAGGCTCTATTTAGGGTCCCTCCTATTCTCATTATCTTACTCCTCTGTTTTTCTTGCTGATACCAATGGTTTGCGACGATAATAACGACGCGAGCAGTAAATTTGCGGCGCTAATAGCGACAGTAACAAGGAAAAAAAAATTGTGGCAGGGCAACATATAGCACTGTGTGCTTTATTTGAGCCATACAAAATAGTTTCTGCACTGTGTACAATGCTCGTGCAAACAAAAACAAAGTATACTGAAATCATAACACTGATACATGAAATAAATACATGATCGCATAATGAAAGAGATTGGTACAATCATGACAAGATATCACTAATACATAGAAAATGTCTACATAGATCAGGCGACCAAAAAAGAAAGGTGTGTGAGCTCCAGGGATCCAAGGGCAAGCTACATATCCTTGCCATCCGAAAGCTTGTCCCGCCACAAAGGAGCATCGAACGGACTCTGCAAAAAAAGAAATAACAACACATCAATCCATCATACAATAATGCATTCTAATTAAATATAGTAATTGCAGACAAGAAAGATGAGTGATTTACAGGGCCATCATGTCTATACAATTGGTCAATCAATGAAGTGAGACAGTGTCTCTTTGCATATCGAGTCTCAAGGCCGGTCAGATTGCAATTTGTAATGGAGTGCTGCAAAGAAAACAAAATACTAACTGTTAGAAACATGATTGTCAGTACAAAGGATATTGTAAAAAAATAAACAAGCAAAACAAAAGAAAAACTTACAAAGTCCTCCAAATATGTTATGTGGCCGCCACTCCCAAGATGATGGACCACTCCGGCCTCAAGTCGTGCCCTCTCCGCCTCGCACTGCTAACTCCAACGTCCTGGAGAATCTGTAGCCTCCTCCCTCAGTCGGTGCCAGTCATTCGCATCTAACCACTTGGGCTTTGCAGCCCCACTCTTGAGTGCCTTGCGTGCGTCCGATCGTCGGTGTGACATATATGCACGCATGCAATCCATCATCTAGCCCATAGAAAATCTATCTACTGAGGCTAGAACTAGAGACTCCTCATGCAAGGATGCTACTATGTAGTTCTTGCTCCCCTCCGATATGTTCTTCCAATGATCTAAGACATTGTGCCGAAAAACTTGTTGGCACAACTCTCTCATGCGAGCCATCACCCTCCTCCCCTCATCATTCATGATTATGGCTCCTGACCTATCATCGACTAGATATGCATATCCCCCTGGGGTATGCCTAAGATGGGTCCTCTCACATCTACGTCCACGCTCTTAGGCATATCTAGGAGACCTCTGTGCATCCGATGTACCGACCGGGGTAATATCTATCGGAGTGGCACCCATATGGGTGCCACCTGCAGATGGCTAAGCAAAAGCCGGAGTAACTAGAGTAGATGTCCCCACAAGTGTGACAAATCCTGGAGGTGACGCAACTCCAGCTAAACGACGAGACGAAGATACCGCGTTTGTGCCTCCATAGCATCCACCTGGGCCTGAGCCACGCTCCCTGGAACTGCCACGAGAGTGAGGAGTCGCACTTGTATCCTGTGCTGACCGTAGGCTCATTGCCTCCGTATCTCTGCAGCATCCCCCTAACCCTGAAGCACTCCCTCCCTCTGGCCCAAGTCTGGAGCGTCGACCTCATCTGCTCGAAGCTGAGGCATCCAATTGCGCTGAAGTAGATCTAGCAGAGCGGCCTGATGATGTCCGAGACAGCTCCTGGTCTGCCATGTCTCTGAATCTCGCGATCTGGTCTGGAGACATACGCGTAAATATATCATGCAACTCCTCATCGCTCATCCCTCAACTCATCCTAAAAATGTCACATGCACAGACAAAAAATGATGTTAGAATAATCAATTTAAATCATACAAAGCATAGTAATATAAATCCTTAAAAAAAGATCTCACTTAAAATACATATCTTATGTACCCTTATAAGCGATTGGTCAATGAATTGAGTAAGTGGATGCTCCAAGTATGAAGTATTATATGGTCCCATGTCAATCTCCTGACACAACTCCGCATACACTGGAAGGTCGATAGACATGTCACCACAAAAGGATGAGTCCACCTCGTTCTCAAAGAATTCTCAAACTCCTTTATTTTCATCATGTTAGCCGATGCTAGCTCCAAGCTTTCAGTGGCCTCCACCCCTTGCAATATCGACCCCTCTATTTGCATATTGTCTTCATCTATGCTTGGAACATCTCTTTGATCAAATATTCTCGCACTTCGGAGAGCTGAAGGTATAACATACCACCATCGAGGTTGTCGGGGGTTCGGATAGAAGATTACATGTTCACAAACACGTACAAGAGAGTTTAAACTATTGTGACATATACCATGTCGTAATACAATTAACAAACAAATGAGTCCATGAACCTGTTCACAATGGGCCGGCAACACAAAGGTGTCACGCAAATCTGTCCATTTTTTTTCAGAATCTATTTTAAGAAATCCAGATGGACCTCGTCCAACTGTTGCTCCAGCTCCTCCAAGTACCACTTTGAACCACTGCACATCGAATAGTATCATGGAGAAGCTACGGTAATCCACCGTAATAATACTTTGCAAGTTTCCAAAATACTCCATCTCATCTATAATCGTGTTTGGATCCATTGCTTGTCGCTAGCTCTCTTGCTCGAACCTTGCCATGATACCACAGTCCATTGTGGAGCGCATTTTGTTAATACGCTCCATGAGAAAATGCCGTCCGCGCAACCATGCTGCACTATATATTTTGTATTGTACATTGAAATACTCAAATTAGATATCACATATAAAATATAGATACGACAAATCCTAAACACCTCATCACCTTTGGACTACATCCCCTCGAGAATTCCCACTCCTCCATTGAGATCTCTGCCCCTTCGCGAGACGCTCCAATCAAAGCTCCATGCAACCATCGCATTGACATGAACCGCAGCATCTCCTCCATGCCCTCAGGATATCGAATCGGTCGATGATGCGTACTACGTTGGAATTCAATTCGCGCTTCCTCTCGATCTTGCCTAGCGATCTGATACTTGGCGAGCCACGTCTCCATAGAGGCATGGTGCAACATACAAAAGCGATTCACCTTCTCCTCCATTATAGCATCCATTCTTTTTTCTATCCCATTTCCAACCACCACATCTCCAGTCAGTCTATCATCGTCATTCAGCGACCATAGCATTTTGTTGTCTGGATCCACCATTGGTAGCCATTGTGAAATATGCACTAGCACCTCAGACACCAACCAACCTTCAGCCATGCTACCTTTTGGCCAAGCTCATTGTCGCACAAAGCCTTTCAGGGTTTTCATGAAGTGCTCCAAGAAGAATATCCATCGCATATGGATAGGTCCAACAATCTCCACTTCATCTACAAGATGCACAAGAAGGTGGATTTGTATCATGAGCATGCTAGTGGCCATGTATTTCTCAAAGAGACAGACCGTCTCCACTTCTCCCCGCCTCGTGGATTCAATAGAGGATGTCTTAATCTCCTTTTGTGAGATCCATTGTACCAAAGTCGACAACTTGTAAATGGCCCCGCGTATTTCTAGAGTAAGGCATCCTGTGATCGCGATCGGTAGTACAAACTGCCAAAAATGAGAAAGCATTATGAATAATGGCTACACTCCAAATAGCAAAATGCGCACGCCAATTACAATCCATTCGTAGTACAAAGCTTACATATCTTATGCCAGTCATGGGATTTTAGCCCTGATAATTGGTCATCTTTAGAAAATGCAGACCTGAGAGAACGCATCATACCCGTCGGAGTGCGGATAGACTTGACTATTTGCTTCACAATGCGCTCTTCTTTAGTGGACAAAACCCAAGAAGCGTGAGGTAGCTGCACGCGACCATCAACACTCGACTGCGGCCAAAGCGCCTCTATCTTACCTACCTCCTTCAAATCCATTCATGCCCCTATAGTGTCTCTCTTTCCTGTGATGTGGTCCCA